>NC_136510.1:38758545-38846045 GCF_053919585.1 Euprymna scolopes
CCTACCACCAAGGAGGCGTGTACATGGGCCCATGCATGCATATTGATTCAGGTATACCTGCATCCCCATGCATACATGCAAGCGCATGTGCACACACAGATACCAATACTCGTGAGCAGATACATCGACATATATTCACAGCTGCACGCTCTCACACACGTATGTGGACAGCAGACAGGGGGCACATATACTCTCACATCCACACACGTATACATAGGTACGTGTACATATACATCGGGACTCCATGTACACACGGATGCACACGTGGATGCACACGTGCGTGTACACACACACATACACAGACAGTTATTGGTATAGACATATTCGTCTACATAGATTTTAATCTAAGTTCAGTAGTCGTTTATTTACTGTTGAAAGAATGAATGTTTTAGATATAACATGTGTTCATGTCCACGCGGGTGTAACCATCGTTTGTTGTGGGACTGGTGGTATAGAAGGAAAAAGGAAATGTGTGTTCATCTCACGTTCAGATCACTATTGTTTGTTCGTGCGTGGGAAGTGAAGTGAGTAATATAGTGTAAAATGGGAATGATAGTCCAGCATGTAGACAAAGAAAAGGATAGAGGGTTAGTATCAGTTAAACTGTGCGCCATGTTAGCAGTCAGCTACGCAAAGGTATTCTCAGGGACAAATTGTATATACAGAGAGAGAAAGAATGAGAATGTCAATCCAGTTCATGGAGAGAGAAAGCGTATAAAGTGTATGTACGGTCTGTTAGCTTTTTGTCCCACATAGTAGCAAGTGGCGTGAGGCACGCGCATGTACACGCCTGCCGAAAAGGCACGCTGTCAGTCCGTAGACCACCCAGCTCGGAAGCTAGTCCGAAAAAGAAAGTAGCTGCTTATTGCTTTTCCTTTTATAGGTGTTTCCGGTGGTCTTTTGCGCATGTGTGGATTTCCTTCAAAGGGGAAGTGACGTTGTCCATGTGTGCGTACATGTGCGCATATGTGTGTATAAACGTGAATGTGAGTGTATATACGTGAATGTGAATATATGTACGTGTGTGGACGTGTGTGCATATGTTTGTGTGTGCGTATGTATATGACAAGTAATATAGCTTGAGATGTGAACGTGTGTTTTTGTGTGAGACTAGAAAAGGCTCGCGCAATATCATCTTAGTTCAACACATTGCGTTTGCAAATAAATAATTTATAATTGAAAAATTATTGAAAATTGCAACTACTCTTTGAATTTTTTCAGATTCATGTAATTATGCCCACATTCTTTTTTTCTTTTCTTTTTAAAGTCAATGAGTTTGTATTCTTCTGATGTGTCATTGATGAAAATTATTCAAAAATTGGCATAAATAATTATTTGATTGCTTCTGCGATGCCATTTTTCGTAATTTTTGGAATTTATACTAATTTCGACATGACACTTAAGTATGTAATATTGTTTTCTCTGAAATGCCTTTGTTCGAAAATAAACGATTGGGTCAGACGACACACTGTGGTAAAGTTGCATCTAGTTCTGAGCAAAGTTGCCACTTCTGGGTCTTTTAATTTAGATCCCTGTTTTTAAATTAATCTTGGTTTTTATTTTTTTGAATTTTTTCCTTTAGAACTTTATATTTTTAAATATTTCTAAAAAAACAAAAAGGTTTTAAACTTGTAAAATATGCAGCAAAATGATCAAAATATTCTTTTTAAAACACGGTTCGAAGGTCACTCGCGGATAAGCGTTAAAGAGTGTCAGGAGGTCAGTGAAACAACGCCGTAATGATGGGTAGTGGTGGGAATGGGGTAGAATTTGGATTATTTTAGAGGACGGCTCAACAAGAACTTCTTTACATTGAACTTGAAAACAACCATGTTGTAGTCAGCCAGAAAGCAGCTCCATGGTATAGAGTTTGACAAGTGGGTATTTTGAGGAATTTGCATTTAAATTAAGGCACAGAGAGATTCCTATTGATCTTAGTCTTTAGTCACAGAGATAAGGCAAAGCCTGGGAGGGTGGGTCTCCTAGAACTGCACAGTATTAACATCCAACCGCAAAAATTAACAGGGGCCGGAATTATTATAGGACTGGTCTAACCTCTGTTGATTTGGGGGGCCTGAGGATAAAAATCCCTAGTAGCATTCAAATTAAGGTTTACTTATTTGTTGACTGTATAGCTTCCCATTAACAAAAGAGGGAGAATAGGGGCTTTTTACATGCAGCATAACAAATAGGATTCCGCTGATTGGTTAAGGAAAATCACCCTGACCAATCGAATAGAACTTTTTTTTTTTTTAGAATAGAATTATTTACGGAAATAAACCTTCTTTTTTTTCTTTCTTTTTTTTTCTTTTTTTTTTTTCTCTTAGATCAGTGTTTTTTTTTTCTTAGATCAGTGTTTCTTAACCTTTTTTTTTTTTTTTACCGTTGTGTCATGTTTACTGATCGCTAATTATTTAAGTGTTAATAATGATTAAAAAAAAAAATAGATGTAGAATTGTGGGTGATTTTCCCAAATAACCAATAATACAAAACAAAAAAAAATTTTTTTAATGAAAATAAAAAATATGCAACAAATAAATGTTACCAAAGGCAAGCTAAGAAATACTGAAGGAAAGAAGTACAGAAGACACACAAGACTAAGATAAGGATAATATATGCATTGAATTATTAAATTAAATTATAATAAAGAAAATTCCTTGCAAAACTGATTGTGTTTGCGGCTTGAGAAGTCTAACTATAAAGTCCAAGAAATAGATGTTCTAAGTTAGGTACTAGCATTCAATGTTCTAAGTTAGGTATTAGCATTCAATGTTCTAAGTTAGGTATTAGCATTCAAATTAAGGAGATTTTAACTTATTTTAAAGTGCTTTTTTTTACTTAAAAATAAAGAGAGTGCAAAGTGTGTCAAAACGAAAATTAAAATGATGGTCTTATTTGAGGCATAGCCGAACCTCAATAATCGCTTAAAAATCAAAAATGAAACACAATATTTATAGAAACACATCAAATAAATGTCACCAAATCGTGCAAAAATATAATGTTCAACTAATATATACACAAAAAAAAACTTATTTTTTTTTATTTTGTTGGTTATTGTAGAAAGTCATTGAATTTTTATCTTTTGTTTTCAGCTCGGGATGGAGCATCATATCGAATGCTAGACATTCACCTGCTATTTCGGAAACTCCAACCGAGAGATCTTTTTAGGGTTACAACCATCCTTTTAAGTGCAACTGTTTGGATCTTTGTTACACTTGGTTCACTGGGTATATTCGCTAGGTAGTTTTTGAAATTCTTGATACTTGTGTAGTATGTTTACATACCATGCTGAAATAATATTATTTAAAAAGCCATTTTAACATGAGGAAGGGGGCTTTGTTAACTATTCTATACTTTCGTCTAACAATTTAATAAAAAATAAAAGATACCATAAAAATTGAATTCAACTTTAAAATCCCATCAAGAAAATAGCACGGTTCATAAACTGCACAAGTACTAAATATTTTTATGAGCTCGGCTTCTGCTATGATTACTGTAATAATGGAGATCTTCCTAAGATTCCAATTTCTTTTCATATCATACAGAAAAGCTTGGTATTGAGTAATCTCTCTCTAAGCTCTGTTTAAACCAGCATCAATAGGAACACTGACTTCAGCTAGGGTTGCTACTTTCTTCTTCTTTCTCTATGCTTCCTAAGATTCCAATTTCTTTTCATGTCGTACATAAGACCTTGGTATTTAGTTATCTTTTCCCTCTCGGCCCTGCTTAAGCCAATAGGAACACTGACTTCAACTCAGGTTGCTACTTTCTCCTTCTGGTAACATATCATCATGTCAGGTTTAACAGCTCAGTTTTCTAAGTTGTAGGAATTTCATAGTGATAGTGGGTGGTGTTATGTGTGTGCGCATATGTCAAAGTGTTTATCCCTCCGTTTTAATTTTCTTATCAGTTTGTTTTTGCTGGAGATGGGGCATTCTGCCCGATGCCAAGCATTCTCCCATTTGTTTAGTTATTCCAACCGAGAGATCTTTTTAAGATCATAACCGTCTCTTTAAGTTCAATTCTTTGTGTTTCTGTTGCACTTGGTTCACACGGTATATTCGCCAGATAGTTTTTGAAATTCTTTTTTATCAGCCCGGGTGCTCCTATAATGACTGGAACGATGGATATCTTCTAAAGATTCCAGTTTCTTTTTTTTTCTTTTTCTTTTCATGCCGTCCTTGGTATTTCGTTATTTTCTCCCTCTTAGGCCAGCATCATTAGGGAGGCTTACTTCAACTCGGATTGCTATTTATCTGTGTGTGTGTGTGTGTGTGTGTGTGTGTGTGTGTGTGTGTGTGCATGTGTGTGTATATATATATATATATATATATATATATATATATATATTGTTTTTAAAATATAATTATCCACTGACACATGTTTTGTCGTCTGCACCTCATCAGCCACTCTGATGAGTCATAGACGACGAAACATGTGCCATTGGATAATCATATTTTAAAAATAATATATATATATATATATATATATATATATATATATATACTGCTCCTCATATGAGGGCACCAAATTTGTTAAAGGGAAAATTATTCCCAACTCGCCTCGCATTTAGGTAAAAATGCACTTTCGTAAATAATTGAATTAATTCAAAACGTATCGCAAAAACAAAAACAAAAACAAATAACATCTATCTATAGATAGATAGATAGATAGATAGATAGATAGTCCTATATGGCGAACTCTCTACTGCCCGTCATTACAGAGGGGCACCGAAGAAAAGATTTAAAGACTCTCTGAAGAAGTCCCTCGGTGACTGCCACATTGACCATCTCCAGTGATCTGCTCTCACTGCTGACAGTGTTACCTGGCGACGTAATGTCCACCAGGCTGTCGCCTCCTTTGAAATCTCCTGCACAGAGAATCTGCAGGAGAAGCGCTGCAGGAGGAAGATTCGGGAAGATCAGCAGCCATACCTGATGCAACTTTTGACTGCAGCCGCTGTGGCCAAACCTGCTTGTCCCACATCGGGTTTGTCAGTCACAAGTGTGCCTGCAGTCGACGTGGAAGACCTCCTTCATAGAATCTTCATTTGCGAAGTACTGCCAAGATATATATATATATATATATATATATATATATATATATATATATATATATATATATATATATATATATATAAATTAAGACTTAATGAACACAGAAGAGATATAAGGAATGGTAACGCCCTAAATGCACTCTTTTGCCATTGTGCAGAACACGATCACTCATTTAATTTAGATCAAGCGAAAATTATTAAATACGTGATAGATAGAGCTAAAAGAAAACTTTTAGAATCAGCACTAATATTAAATACTAATACTATTACGCAAAGAAAAGGCTTCTACTATTTAACCCCTAGCATAGGGAAAATAATAATCAAAGAACAAAATATCAAAACAGATCCTGGCTAACCGTTTTTCCTTAAATATTTCAACAAAATGAATAAGTTTACAGGAGAAAAAAAAATGTACATATTTATTTTAACGCATTTTTAAAAGTGTATATATAGACATCGAACAACCCAACCTTCCCATACGCACACATATGTTTGTCCTTCCCGACATGGGTAGGATTCAAAAACTGTCTTTCTCGCACGATCTATGACTTTTTCTTTTCTTACATTTTTATTTCAATTATCCTGAAGATGTCCTCTGAAATAAGGACAAAACGTTGATTTTTTTAATAATTTCATTCGGTTTTTCTATTTTTCTCAAAACATAACGTCAACCACCGCTGGTATTTTTACATTTCTTATACATATATATATATATATATATATATATATATATATATATATATATATATATATATATATATATATATATATATATATATATATATATATATCACGTTAAAGGTATTCAGGAGATAAAACCCATGAATTAAAACAAGGTTATAAAGAGTGCTTGATAAAAAAAAAACTAAATATAATATTTCTATTTATCTAGACAAATTTTACATAGTCGCTACATTGAACATACTAATGTTTTGGAGCAATTAGTTTATAAAAAACCAAAAGTCCCTCGTCAGGCGACAGAAAGAAAGTTTATCTGCTATTCAAATATATATATATTTATAATATTTTTATTCATATAGACAAATATTACATAATCGCTACACTGAACATGCTAATGTTTCGGACAATTGGTTGGCAAGAACCAAAAGTCCTCATCAGGCAATATAACGAAGCTTATGTGCCACTGAAGGCATCTGGTTCTCAATATCTCAACATCTTGCTCTTTTTTATTGAGCACTCTTAATAACCTCGTTTTAATATTCATGAGTTTTCTCTCTTGAATACCTTTAACTTGGTATATATATATATATATATATATATATATATATATATATATATATATATATATATATATATATGTATATAGTAATTTATAAAATATATATGGCGATTAAGCTACACTGAATATTCGGCGTTTCATCCACTCTAGGATTCGTCAGGCTTATGCGCGAACAACCACAGAATTCGCGCATAAGCCTGACGAATCCTAGAGTGGATGAAACGCCGAATATTCAGTGTAGCTTAATCGCCATATATATTTTATAAATTACTAACTAGCTCTACCTACGTATTGAGCACTTTTGAAGCAAATACTTAAAGTTTACGCATAAATCTATATTTTCGTATATTAATTTTATGTGAGTAAATGAAGTAGTTATATATATATATATATATATATATATATATATATATATATATATATATATATATATATATATATATATATATATATATATATCTTTGGGTAGAGCACCGTCGTAAATGATCTCACTACTTAATTGCCTGAAAAATGCGAGGCTTGCTGTTTGTAAACAATCGGTTTGAGCACTATAAAAGTGGTGGACGAATGTTTGTTTAAAATAGACATTTGTAGAGGTTATTTATGGTCGCCGCTCCCAGAGGTCGAGGTTTAATCCTCAGCTTGGGAGAGGTGCTAGTCTAGCTGCACTGATGAGTTGTGATATCACGAAACAGTACTGTATGTGGATGTCTACAAATATTGTGAGAAATTCAATTTACATCGCCATGTTTCTTTTTTAAGCCACCTAAACTGTTCTAGTAGGCGGCCCGTGATTTGTATGAGTCAAGTTAATTACTTGGCGCCCCCTTTTTTTTTTTTTTGTATCATGCTTTTATTTTTCATTCCACGTTAAACACTCAGCAGGAAAAGGACTCACCAGGACAGCTCCGAGACCAAGCCTTACAGAGAATGGAGCTGCCACAGTTTCTTCACGTTATATCACCAAAATGTTGGTGAATAAAGGACTTACATCTCTACAAGCAGAGACACCTTTATATTGTGCAGAAGACATCCTAATTACAGGATGGCATCCTTTGAACATTTTCTTTATGTTTGTATCTATTAAATATTGGAACTTTTCACAATTCAATTAGAGTCCCAAGGAACTCGCTTTATGTCTAATTATTGGCACCAGCATTCTTGCCGATAGCATCATGAATTATCATAGATCCTTTTGAGGAAACGAACTAACACTCCTACAATAGGAGTTTAACTACCGGCTCCCTATTTAGGGAGGCAAACTTGCCCACCGTTTTGTAATGGGCTGTACCAGGACCAATAACTTTTCTTTGCTGTTATTATTGAATAAATTCTGAGTTTAAAGGTATGGCTTTTGTAATTTGTGGATTTATTTTGCCTCTGTCAGGGAGTATTAAGTTGTGAGAATTAAATTTCTCACAATATATTATATATATATATATATATATATATATATATATATATATATATATTAACGGAATGAAAATGTGTCAAGATATATAGAAACTTTGTATTTTTTTTTCAAACATATCTGATGAGATGTAAACTACGAAAATTTTTAAATAACATAAAATTTAAAATTGTTTGGTTTATATCGAAACAACTGTAATATCCCAAAAAAATATAAATATGAAGTTATTCTTTCTTCTTGTTCTTGTTTTTTGCCAGTGTATATATATATATATATATATATATATATATATATATATATATATATATATATATATATATTAATGAAAATAAAAGATGTAGTGTTTACCTGATATACGCAATGGTAAACTTCAAACTAATATGAATAACAGTATATATAGAAAATGTAATCCCAACCGAATTAAAAAAGCTCAATACGCAATAGAGAGTAGAGCTTATTAAGAAAATTAAAATTCTAAGTTGAACTTTACAATCAAAATTCATTGTTCGACTGAATACTCCAACAAATCCTAATTCCGTGGAGTTTCAAAGAATACTATTCTTATTATTCTTTTGATTGTAAAGTTCAACTTACAGTTTTAATTTTCTTTCTTTTATATATATATATATATATATATATATATATATATATATATATATATATATATATATATATATATAGGAAATTTATTACTGTGAGTCCAGAATGACAGAATGAGTTTACAAATTGTTTCAGCTAGAGGAAAATCCTCAAAGAGAGGAAAAATCCAACTAGCATCGTCAGAATTCATAGATGGACTAAGTTATAAAATCAAATAAGAATGGAAAAATCGTAGATTAATTCCAACGTCCTCTCCCTACCACTCCCCCTTCTTTTCTAACTCCCCTCCATCTACGATTTTTCCATTCTTATTTGATTTTATAACTTAGTCCATCTATGAATTCTGACGATGCTAGTTGGATTTTTCCTCTCTTTGAGGATTTTCCTCTAGCTGAAACAATTTTTAAACTTATTCTGGACTCACAGTAATAAATTTCCTATATACTGCTCTGACTACACATTGAGCACTCTAATCCGGTTTTTTCACCACTGGTACATAAAAATATATATATATGTGTGTGTGTGTGTGTGTGTGTGTGTGTGTGTGTGTGTGTGTGTGTGTGTGTGTGTGTGGTCACGTGTGTCTATCTAATTGTCTGTATGTGTCTGTAGCTACGTGTTTATGTGAGTGCGTTTGAACGTATGTTCTTGTCTGCATATCGGTTATTAACGGACGTAGATTTCTATAAAAAAAATAAATAAATAAATAAAAAACGTTTGTAGAATTGTGTCCACTTCATTGTCGATACGTACAAGTGGGTCACTATAAGTGGACGCTGTTGGAAACCAGGAGAAGAATTTACACACAAACAATTTCACCTCATTTCTATGCGCACAAAGAAGAGTTCCAAAATACAAAGAAGAGTTCCGCGATATCTCCGAAACAAGGAGAGCAATGACCGCAACCATCGGTGGTGGTGGTGGTGGTGTGTGTGTGTGTGTGTGTGTGTGTGTATATATATATGTGTGTGTGTGTGTGTGTGTGTGTGTGTGTTAGTATCAATGCACTTGTACGTGGAATCTTTTTAGCATCTGCTCTTCAACGTACTTCCAAGTAAAAAAAACAATGTAATAAGGTTACATAGTAATATTTACATATGATTCCTCATATTAGTTGCATGAAATTACTAGCTATGAATAACTATATATATATATATATATATATATATATATATATATATATATATATATATATATATATATATATATATATATATATATATATATATATATATATATATATATATATATAGTAGAGATTTATAAGGCTATCACAATGCGAGGAATGAATTATAGTCGGTGTTGGTGAAAAAAGACGAAAACAAGTGGCGATTTACAAATCAATAAGTACATACATATATGTCTATATATACATATATTTATTCAGCTGTGTTAAATATAAACGTCTTACTTGTTATTTCTGCGACAATATCCATAATAATTTCGGAAAAAATTTCCCTTTTCAAATGGTAAACTACATATCTATTATATATATATATATATATATATATATATATATATATATATATACTAGCTGTACCCTGCCACGCGTTGCTGTGGCTCAATTTGGTGTAATGGAAAATTCTAATAAAAAGAGAAAATGCATGTTTCTTATATTCTTAGTATAGCAATCCACTCCAAAAAAAGAAAAAAATGAAAAAAATGGTACTCTTGCAGAATTGGATCCTGATCCTCAGGATTACCGTCAATCATGGCTTGGGCTCGACCAACAATCAGTGGATAAAGCTAAACGTTGAAACGCTAAATGTTTTGTTTGTTTTGTTTTGTTTTTTTCTGTATACAAAAATGTGAGTTAGTAATTAATATTTGAGTGAAGGGGGGGGGTACTATACACAGATTCGAAAAAGTTGTCCAAAAACAAATGAAAGCAAAGGTAAGGTAAGTTACATTTCTACCTAACTGGATAATTGTTTAGTGTTTTTATGTAAGGTAAAATGTTTAATCGGCTGGAAAAACAGAAATGGTTGCAGACTGTTGAATACGTTGAGTTTGGGCAATTAATTAGAAAACTAAAAACTATACAATACAGTGTCAAAAACCCACCGAATATGTTACCATGACATAGGCTGACATAATCGGTGGGTTTGTGACAGTATTTTGTATAGTTTTTTAGTTTTAACTCACTTTCTTAAACTTAACATAATCAACAGTGTCCGCCACCATTTGTATCTTTCAAATACACCGATAAACACTGTTTTTCGAGCTGACTAAACGTTACATTAAATAAAAGGGTTTGTATTAACAGATACAAAAAAGTTATCAAAAAATGAATATATAACAAATAAATGTTATCAAAGGCAAGAAAAGTAAATGTTCTACCTAACTGGATAAGATTGTAGTGTTTTTATGTAATGTATAATGTTTAATCAGTTCAAAAACATGCAGTGTTTATCGGTATATTTGAAAAATACAAATGGCGGTAGACTGTATCGAACACGTTAAGTTTGGGGAAATTTTGGGAAAATGAGTTTAAACTAAAAAACTGTACAAAATACTGTTAAGAACTCACTCAATATATGTTACTGTGATGTACGCTGACATATAATCAGTGGTTTTAAATTTTGATCGATACAGGTAACGACTTTTAAGAGTCCCTTTTAGTGATTACCTGGTTTGAGGATATTATACAACTAAATGGCAAATCTGCCCCAAAAATCCGGTATTATTTTACTTCAAGGCCCGTCTCATGTTCGTATATAACGAAATATTTTATTGTAGATTTCAGTGTACTAAAAACGAATCTGCAAACCGTTTCCGTCGCAAAAAGAAAGTTTTCATGATATGAAGAAATTACTTTTTCGAAAAGTGGGTGATCACTTTTCAATTTAAATTTAACTTAGAATGAGCACCCACTTTCTGGCCACCTGAGAGAGGGGCATTTTTCTGTGTGTGTGTGTGTTTTGGCGGCCGACCCCCTGCCCCTCCAACCAATTTAAGCAGGTAATTTTAAAGGATTTTCCAAGGGTAGAAAGAAAGCCCCCACCCCAAAAATCGTGGCCACAAAGTGGGTGATCATTTTACGTTAAATTATTATGGAAAAGTGATCCTTCACTTTTTTAAACTAACATTTCTTCATATCTTGGAAACTACTCGTTTGCCTTAATTATAAAGGTTATTTTTGTTTTCAGCAACCCCGAAAACCTATAGGAGTGGTAATTTTAAAGGAATTTTCAAGGGTGGAGTAATTCTTCATATTTACCGTTCTTTTTTTTCCCCCAATAACATAAGAAATAAAGAATAAGACAAATTTATTTTAGGTAGGCTTCGCTAGGAAAGCTTTTAAAAATAAAAAAATTAAGATAAACAAATGGTGCTAATGCACTTACCGATCCGTACTATTTTTTAAATCGTATTTCCAAGTTTAATTAAAGTTTGTTTTTTTTATTCAATTGTATTCTAAATAATGTTAATGCTTCAGTACTGTTCTTTGTCTGCTTAAGTTTAATTTTTGTTTATTAAATTGTTAGCTGAAAGTCCAGAATAGTTACAAAGCACCCTCTTCTCCCCATGTTAAGAATGGCTTTTTAAATAACAACGTTATTATTTCAGCACGGATCAATAAGTGCACGAGTACCCAATTTCTTTAATAAAGAAAAAGCATTTATATTTTAGAATAGATGCAAAACTCCCTCCCCATGTTAAGAATAGCTTTCTAAATAACAGTATTATTTTAGCACGGTACCTTCTCTGCATAAGTACTATCTTTTGTTTATTAAATTGTTAGGTGAAAATATAAAATAGTTACAGAACACTCTCCCTTTCCCATGTTAAGAATGGCTTTCTTAATAGTGTTATTTCAGCATGGTACCTTCTCTGCATAAGTACCATCTTTTGTTTATTAAATTGTTAGGTGAAAGTATAGAATAGTAACAAAACGTCCTCCCCATGTTAAGAATGGCTTTCTAAATAACGTTATTATTCTATTATTATATTATTATGGTACTTTCTCTGCATAAGTACCATGTTTTGTTTATTAAATTGTTAGGTGAAAGTACAGTACTCATACAGAGAGTAATCCGTGTTGAAATAATAACGTTATTATTTAAAAAGCCATTCTTAACATGGGGAGGGGAGGGTGTTTTGTACCTAATCTGTATTTTAACCTTACAATTAAATAAAAAACATATAACAAAACTTTAATTAAACCTGGAAATACGATTTTAAAAATAGCGCGGACCACTCTTTGCATTTTAGCACCATATATTATTTAAGCAAGTTACCAATCCATAAAAAAAAACTGTACTTTTACCAACCAATCTTATATCGAAAAACAAAAAAAACAAAAAACTCAAAAAGCAAGCGACAAACTTTTTTTTTGCCTTATATAATAAAGAAAAAATGTTTAAATTAAAAAATTTGGAAGATAAACAAATGAATTATGTTTTTTTTTTGTTTTTTTTTTACTTATCGAGTAAACAGAAAATGAAATCTACTTCGTTTCGTCAATTCGTGGCTGTGAAATGAATCAAACCGGAAGTTCAGTTTTATCAACAGAACAGGTTCGCACTAACGGTTACAAAAATATATTTATTTTATTTAATATTTTAATAATTCGCGAGGTAAATTTATTTTAATAACATAAAAACATCCCTCGACTCTAAAGATGGGTTGTCTGAAAATTTCAAATAAATTGGTAATGTAGAAATATGGTTTTATTCACTTATAACAAAACAAGAATTACATTTATATATATATATATATATATACATATATATATATATATATATATATATATATATATATATATATATATATATATATATTATGGCAGTAGAGATCCTTTGACATATTGGCAGATTCTCAAGTAATTTACAATGCTACACCGGAGAGGAGATACTTAATTTTAAGGTTATAAAAAAGAATAATAATAAAAATGGCCCCTACCGAAATTAAGATGAGAAAAAAATAAAAGCCTGAGATAAATGGATTGAACAAAAGCCATGTCCTTTCTTATCCTCCCTCAGACCAACCCCACTCTCATTCTATGACAAGATTATAATTTTGTAAGTGATATAAGAAAATGTCTTTGTATCTTGAGTTTCAGTTTTCGAGGGAAATTCTTGGCCTGAAGACGTAATCTCCCCAATAACGGGCGATCACAGAAACATGAATGCACATATGTAGCCATGAAATATAATATAATTAGTTTTTCGTGTAAACAAATCGAGCTTAGGTAGTTCGGACGATGTTAAAACATCGTTAAACTCATGACTCATACAGCAGCCGCCGATAGCGTAGTGGTTAGGAGCCTTGACTATCGTACAGATGGTCGGGTTTACATCCTGGCTTGAGATAGTTTCCTGTGTAGCTGCACTGATGAGCTGTGAAACAGCAAAACCGTACTGTATGTGGATGACTATAAATAAATCAAATATATATGTGTGTGTGTGTGTGTGTGTGTGTGTGTGTGTGTGTGTGTGTGTGTGTGTGTGTGTGTGTGTGTGTGTGTGTTGTGGAACTACAGGTGTCGATGTTAGTCCCGCAAACCCTCCAAAAATAATGTAATAAAATGGATAAAATATGATAATATGGAGTTGAACAATAGGCGGAGAATAAATTTTATACAAAATTTATTTTCTCAAAATCGTAAATAAGTGAAAAGTGAAGACCAGAAAGTTTCTTCTTAATTGAGAATCTCTTCCTGCGACTGAGGTAATAAAATGAAATGAAGCAGAAAAAGTCAAAGTTCTAGGTCAGAAATAACCAGTGCTTTTCAGAAATACTTAAACAATATAAAAGTCAACTGCTTACTTTCGCAAAGAATAAGAAAAAGGCAAAAAGGCCACTTCCATGTGGAGAATTAATTATCAGGTGTGCACGCGTTTAACGTCCTGTGGACAGAATCGATGTTGATGTTTACAGCATGCTGGCTGGGGTCGACTGACTGGTTTTGGCACAAAATGCCCTTTATATAGATTTTAAACCGGCTCCACGGAAGCTGTCGGGAAAAATCCTGTATCAGAAAATACACTATGTGATATAAAAATATCTGTACATGATGTTGCAAAGCTAATCAAAAACCTTGATTCCAGTAAAGCAACCGGCCCTGACGGTATTCCCATTATAGTACTCAAAAAACTTCAACCAAAACTAGCGTCCATATTTACAAAACTGTTTAAATGTTGTCTTAAAGAGAAGTGCTTCCCATCACCCTGGAAAATCTAATCAGTATGCCCTGTATTTAAGAATTCAGGTGATCGTTCATCCCCCTCTCAGTACAGGCCAATAAGTCTCTTGTGCATCATGAGTAAGTTGCTGGAATCTATGTTAAATACAGAAGTAATCAACCATCTCAGCAAAATAACCGTCTTAGTGACACAGAATATGGTTTCCATTCTGATAGATCTACAGCAGATGTGCTTACAGTTATATCTCATAGGATTAGCGAATCTCTCAACAGAGGCAACCTTTCTAGAGCAATTGCTCTTGACATATCAAAGGCCTTTGATAAGGTATGGCATAAAGGTTTACTTCACAAGATCTTACTTTTAATGCATCTAAAATAATAATAATAATAATAATAGTAGTAGTAGTAGTAGTAGTAGTAGTAGTAGTAGTAGTAGTAGTAGTAATAATAATAATAATAATAATAATAATAATAATAATAATAATAATAATAATAATAATAATAATAATAATAATAATAATAATAATAATAATAATAATAATAATAATAATAATAATAATAATAATAATAATAATAATAATAATAATAATAATAATAATAATAATAATAATAATAATAATAATAATAATAATAATAATAATAATAATAATAATAATAATAATAATAATAATAATAATAATAATAATAATAATAATAATAATAATAATAATAATAATAATAATAATAATAATAATAATAATAATAATAATAATAATAATAATAATAATAATAATAATAATAATAATAATAATAATAATAATAATAATAATAATAATAATAATAATAATAATAATAATAATAATAATAATAATAATAATAATAATAATAATAATAATAATAATAATAATAATAATAATAATAATAATAATAATAATAATAATAATAATAATAATAATAATAATAATAATAATAATAATAATAATAATAATAATAATAATAATAATAATAATAATAATAATAATAATAATAATAATAATAATAATAATAATAATAATAATAATAATAATAATAATAATAATAATAATAATAATAATAATAATAATAATAATAATAATAATAATAATAATAATAATAATAATAATAATAATAATAATAATAATAATAATAATAATAATAATAATAATAATAATAATAATAATAATAATAATAATAATAATAATAATAATAATAATAATAATAATAATAATAATAATAATAATAATAATAATAATAATAATAATAATAATAATAATAATAATAATAATAATAATAATAATAATAATAATAATAATAATAATAATAATAATAATAATAATAATAATAATAATAATAATAATAATAATAATAATAATAATAGAGAAACACCATTCGTTTGCGACAGTGACTCAGTGCTACTGCTGGAGTGATGTAGGATATGTCGAGCAGACGAGAATGCTCAGGATTAATACAAGCCATCACCTCACTGACATACCACCAGAGTTGTTTGATAAACACGTGTTGTGGCTTTTCCCCTGCTGGGATCCTGCAACGGGAGACACCCGAACAACTTCATTAATCTGGCGCTGTATTATATGGCGTTGATTATAGTATATATTAATTCGAAAAAACGCTATTTAAAAAAAAAAAAACATAATAATAATAAATTCATATCATTTTTTTTTAATTGCAACTTCAAGGTAATTTTTTCTTCAATATGTGAATTTAAATTTTTACAAAATAAATATGTTTTACTTATTTGAACTCTTACGTTTCATAATAAATAGAGATGTCGATAGATTTAAATATATTTTGTTCCAATTTCGAAAAAAAAAGTATGGAGGGGGGGGCGCATACTAAAAAAAATATTTTCCCTTGTATATTTTACGGAAACTGCATTTTATATGTAATTTGATTCTAAAATGGAAAAGTATCGAAAATTTTAGGAAAATTTGACCATTAGTTGATTTTTGCTAGATTTATTAAACACGGGTATGTTTTCACGTTCGAAATGCTTACTATATGGGAACGTTATTTTAAAGCGCCAATTATGTAAACACGATTTCGTCTCGCATTTTCATTATTTTTGTACAATGAAAAAAAAAAAATTTTTAATTATAACTAGTTTATTTTGCCCTTCTTATTTTAAATGGTAAAAAGTTATATTGATAATATTAATTTATAATAAAGTTACATCGTTTTACATATAGGGGGTTGTCATTCTGTGGTGATTTTTGGAGGTGCCTAAAAATCACACTCAAGATGAGAACATTAGTCCGCTGAATCCAAATAATACGAATTTATATATATATTATCTGTAACTGATATTGTTCCGTTGCATACACTTGGTTGCAATAAATATGTCATTAACTTTAATAATAATGTGTAAGTCATGTAAAGACTAGAAATACACATACGCTTGTAGCAATGTTATTAATTAGGAAGAAACGTTAGT
Organism: Euprymna scolopes; assembly: GCF_053919585.1. NCBI lineage: Eukaryota > Metazoa > Mollusca > Cephalopoda > Sepiida > Sepiolidae > Euprymna > Euprymna scolopes. Next base: position 38,775,450 of record NC_136510.1, read on the forward strand.
TATCTCCCTTGTTTTTAGACATTATTCCTCGAGACAAGGGAGATAATTCAATTTGGGAGTTTTATTAATTACTTCCCTTCCTTTTAAATCCCTTTCTGACTGTTTTTGATAGGTATCTGGAAAAAAAAAAAAAAAAATGGAAAATTTCATGATAAACTTTCATTTCGAATTTGGTTCTTATCCAGAAATCAACCTGGCATTTATGCATGACAATATTTTAGTTTTGCTTTCACTTTAGGGTGACAGGAAGCGCTCCTCGGTCAAAGATTACGACAAATATATAACAAAAATAAGTGCTTCTATATTAGAATAATGAAAAAAATATTGAATATTAAGTAAAACAAATGGTACCTTCATAATTGTCAGGTCGCAAACAGTAACATATCCAAAAATTACGGAAAACGATATGGTAGAAAATTAATTATTTGTGGAAAACAGTTGCGACATGACAATTACGTAGGTACCATTTGTTTTACTGTCGAATACCTTTAGGCTGTTGCAATATTTTTTATATAGTTAAGAGGGTAGATATTTACTTGCTGCCCATCACAGCAAGATGTGACAAAAGGTCGGAAGGTGGAGATGTCAATCCAACGTCCCTAAAGGAGGAGCACTCTGGCTTAGAAAAAATTGCCTGAGCATCCACGTCAGCCTTTTCCGATAGGGGCGCCTCATGCAACAAGCAATAAATTTGCTCCAACCGAAAGCCAGGTGGCAAGACCAGGGAGGGTAGACCTAATACTCAGGCAGTGTACTTTAGTCCAACAAGTACTGGGCCAGTTTCTGGCCCTCACCTTTCGGGCTGATTCTTGACTGGTACTTTCTACTCAGGTTTTGAAGCGGCAAGGAAACCCACCCTACAACATTCAAAAGAATGGGAGGTATGACTACAAAAAATTGGAATGTCTTATTTATAGACAGAAGTGATAGGAACTGACCAATCAAATGGAGCAATGAGCTGTTACCAACCAATCAGAAACTGGAATCACTCCATAAAAAATACTGAGTATTTTAGAATTCTGGTACATACTTTTTGTTCTTCACATGAGAAGGAACTTTGCTCTTCAAGACTTATTCAGATTGGGTGCCTATCGGAAAATCTTTACCTTCATATGCAAGCTTCTTGTAATTCAAGGCTTCTCTGGATTAATCATTAGCCATTTTGTTTGGAACAACATTTTTGCTCTCTTTCCTAGAACTAATTGTATTTGCCACATTTTCGCCTTTTCTCTTTATAAAAATAAAGTTTGTTTTTCATGGTATTTGCCACATTTTTGCCTTTTCTCTTTATAAAAATAAAGTTTGTTTTTCATGGTATTTGCCACATTTTTGCCTTTTCTCTTTATAAAAATAAAGTTTGTTTTTCATGGTATTTGCCACATTTTTGCCTTTTCTCTTTATAAAAATAAAGTTTGTTTTTCATGGTATTTGCCACATTTTCGCCTTTTCTCTTTATAAAAATGAAGCTTGTTTTTCATATTGAAACTTCAACAGCTCAATTTCATTTTTTTCTTGATTGTGGTAGAGAAGGTAGCAGAGGTAAAGGATGGAAGTCCCAGTTGAAGGAATAAAATAGAAAGCCGACTGAGATCACATTGTGTCCTTGAAGTTGTTCCCATCTAATGTCTGTCAACAGTCGGTCGGTCAAATTGGCTCTCAGATTTTGCATTATGTTTATTCTTTTTTTTAACTTATAAATGAAGTTGGTTGAGTTTTGATTGTGTTTTGATATCATGGTATTCAAATTCAGTTGGGTGGATCATAGGAAGATAATAGCAAAACTTTTGTTCAATTCAAAATCCTCGATTTTTCATGTTTATGAATAGAGCCATTGATAAGACAACTTTTTCATTTAAAAAGAAAGTTCTGTATACGTTGCTCACTCAGCATAAATATTGTAAAGTTCAAAAAGATGCACAAAAAATGGCAGAAGTAAAATCAGGCGGAACATTGTGAAAATAATAACCGAAATGAGGACAGTAGTTCAAATAATACAATTAATATATCTCAGATACATTATTCGGGCAGCAAGAGAGAGAGAGAGAGAGAGAGAGAGAGAGAGAGAGAGAGAGAGAGAGAGAGAGAGAGAGAAAGAGAAAGAAAGAGAGAGAGAGAGAAAAAGAAAGAGAAAGAGAGAGAGAAAAAGATCTAATAATCAAAATGAAACAAAAAAATCGTCCGTCTGTTCAATCCAGTTCAGACCGGAAACTCATGAAAATTATAACGCATTCAACTATTATATGTTAAAAGAATTGACAAAATTTGAGACGAAACTGGATAAAATCGAAATAATGTATTTTTATTCATTCAATCATGAATCGTAACAAGCATGTCTTTCTTAAACAATATCAAAGATTTTAGGTTGGTATGTCTGGAGAAGTTGCAGTTGATGAGATCTCTTCCAAATCACTTGGTGTAGATCGTTGCCAATTTGGCATCTTATTGTTCCAAAAGTTATTAATTATCCCCTTAATTCCTTGTCCATGGCGTTCTTCATGCCATTCTCGCTGCCATTGACGCAATTCCTGGATTTCACTTGTACGACGATCCTGTAAAAAATAAAAATGGGTATTCTTGAGATGAGCCCATTCTTTATGCTTAATGACAAAAATAGAATTTGATATTTAAAATTGACAGACTAACAAAAATAGTATTTTGAACCTTAGCATGACAGACCAATGAACATGGTATTTAAAACCTAAGCATGACAGACCAACGAAAATATTTTAAACCAAAACATGATAGACCAAAAAAATAATGGTGTTCAAATCTAAAAACCAACGAAAATAGTATTTCAAACCTAAGCCTGACATACTAATGAAAATGGTATTTTAAATCTAAGCATGACAGACCAACGAAAATGGTATTTTAAATCTAAACATGACAGACCAATGAAAATGGTATTTCAAATCTAAACATGACAGATCAACAAAAATGGTATTTAAAATCTAAAGATGACAGACCAACGAAAATGATATTTCTAATCTAAACATAATAGAACAATGAAAATGATATTTCAAACCTAAGCATGACAGACCAATGAAAATGATATTTCGAACCTAAACATGATAGATCAACGAAAACGATATTTTTAACCTAAGCATAACAGACAATAAAAAATTTCAACATTAAAATGACAAAATAACGTGTAGAGGACTATGATATATAAATCCTAATCCCGTTACAAAAGAAAATAATGAAACGAATGGAATGAAGGAAACAAAAACTCAATTGCTGGATAAGATAAACGTGTCGTTTATTTACTGTTGAAAGAATGAATGTTTTAGGTATAACACGTGTTCATGTCCACGTTCGGGTGTAACCATCATTTGTTGCGAGACTGGTGGTGTAGAAAGAAAAGGAAATGTGTGTTCATCTCATGTACAGGTCACTATTGTTTGTTCGCGCGTGGGAAGAGAAGTGAGTAATGTAGTGGAAATGGGAATGATAGTCCAGCGTGTAGACAAAGAAAAAGATAGAGGGTTGACATCAGTGAAGCTGTGCGCTATGTTAGCAGTCAGCTACGCAAAGGTATTCTCAGGCACAAGTTGTATATATAGAGAGAGAAAGAGTGAGAATGTCAATCCAGTTCATGGAGAGAGAAAGCGTATAAGGTGTACATACTGTTTGTTAGCTTTTTGTCCCACATGGTAGCAAGTGGCGTGACCACTCACCTCGGAAGGCGAGTTGGAAAAGAAAGAAGCTGCTTATTGCTCTTGCTTTTATGGTTGTTTCCAGTGGTTTTTTGTGCATGTGTGGATTTCCTTTGAAAGGAGAAGTGACGTTGTCTATGTGTGCGTACATGTGCGCATATGTGAGTATATGTGTGTACGTTAGCGTGTGTGTGTATACACGTGAATGTGAGTGTATATATGCGAACGTGAATATATGTACGTGTGTGGACATGTGTGCGTATGTTTGTGTGCGCGTATGTATATGACAAGAAATATGGCTTGAGATGTGAACGCGTGTTTTTGTGTGAAACTAGAAAAGGTTCGCGCAAACGAAAACGATATTTTAAAACTACGTAAGATAGACCGGACAAAATGCTATTTCAAAATTAAGAATAACAAATAAACAATAAAACTTATTTCAAACCTAAAAATGACAGACCAACGAAAAAGCTATTTGAAACCTAGATGTGAGAGACTGAAAAAAAATTCTATAGTATTTCAAAATTAAGTATCACAATACCATTTCAAACATAAATATGACAGACTAACAAAAAAGCTATTTGAGGTTTAAGCATGACAGACTGTTATAATTAAGCGATTCTGCTTCCTGGATATCTGATTCTGGCTTTGCAGTTTTGTTTATTCGTCAACTTATGACCCGAAACTTTCCACTGAAGATGTGCAGCTTTTATATCATTGTTTTCATATTATTTCATTTTTATTTCATGCAGCATTCAGCGTTTGTCGACTGACAACATTGCAAGATAATCCACGCTTTAAATGGTGAGTTTTCGTGATGTTTGTATGAATGTACGGCCATTTTGTTTGGAACAACATTTCTGCTCTCTTTCCTATAACTAATTGTATTTGCCACATTTTCGCCTTTTCTCTTTATAAAATACAGTTTGTTTTTAGGTCCTGGATGTGACCTTAAACTATATCCAGTGGTGAGGCCCCAGCTTGCGGGTTTTGGGGAGTGTGGAGCCACCCTTTAATTACCATTGCTCCCAGGTCCACTCTGACCCGGAGTGGTAGTACCTGTTAGGGTCCCAACTATGAGTTAAATAGAAACTGATTTGAAAACAACAAATATATTCTATTAAAAATTTTTTCTTCAAAATCTTTGGATTCGGCATTAAATAACCCGGAGAGGGTTGATATGCCGTAAAACAACCAACCAACCAACCAACAGTTTGTTTTTCATATTGAAACTTCAACAGCTCAATTTCATTTTTTCTTGATTGTGGCAGAGGTAAACGATGGAAGTCACAGTTGAAGGAATAAAATAGAAAGTCGACTGAGGCCACATTGCCTTCTTGAAGTTGTTCCCATCTAATGTCTGTCAACAGTCGGTCAAATTGGCTCTCAGTTTCTGTATTAAGTTTATTTATTTTTTACTTATAAATGAAGTCGGTTGGGTTTTGATTGAGTCTTGCGATCATAGTATTCAAATTCAGTTGATCACAGGAAGATAATAGCAAAATCTTTTTTTTTATATATATTCTTTTTTATATTATATTTTTTTAACTATTATACACCTGTTTCATCACCGTGAACCCAGGTGAATATGTAGAATAGAAGAAAGCCAAAGTCTCATTGAGGAATGGAAAGGAGAAAAGTGGGTTGGTAATAGAATAAGTCTATAAATATGGATGAAAACAAAAATGTTAGGAATCCCTGCTTGGGGAGAAAAGTGTATGGATGTGTATCATACACGGGGTGTCAAGTCAGGGGCTGGCAGCAGCTATGATGGATATTTTTTCATCGAATACCCAGGGCCAAAGTCACGGAGGGGAGAAGGCAGAGATTCTATTGCGCTCAAAGAGAGAAGGTTGGTCTGAGCCATGTTGTCAGTACCATGCACTGACCAAAGAAAGAAGGAGGCAGGTGTGTGTATCAACTTTTATCAACTCTGTCATGTGCTCAGCTCGTCTGAGGGATGGTCTCTGATTTGGCAAGCCAGAAGAAAAGTTGAATGCATGCACTAATCAACACAGAGCTTATAAACCAAAGGCAGATTCGGACTCGTAAACCACAAGATGCTGCTGCTGCTGCTGTTATTGTGGTTGTTTGTAATCTCGGCTGTTAGACATTCATTGACTTAGGAAGAAAAGTTACTGGATGTAGAGTGTTGAAATTAAAGTTTTCCTTTCAACTGTCGAATACCGTTAAATATTTATGCGAAAAGGAAAATAAAAGAGTTGTTCTTCAGCTTGCTGGAAACCCTTTCTCAATTTCCAGATAATTCCGATTTTGATCAAATTTTAACCTTGGCCACTAAACAACAATTAACAAATATAAAGTTGCACATTTTTCCATTCTAAATTCTACATTCTTTTCTCATTAGACGACACACAAAACATAGTTGCAGGGATGAGGGTCAAGATAAGACGTATTTTCTTCTCCATAAAACTCTTCATATGAAGTAAATGAAAACCATGTTTGAAAAAGCTAACAAAATATTTTTTTACCAGATATCCCCGCCAGTGCGATTGGATAACCACAGCTGCTTCGTCTTCCGTCCAGAGCAATGATTTCGGTAACTGGGGTCGAGGGCTAAAATCCAGAAAACAAAATATACTGAAACGATCTTGACACATAAATGTGTTAAAGATTCTTAAATTCTTCAATTCATAAAGAAAAAAGCATTTTATAAACATGAAATGTAACTCTCATTTCCCTTATTTTGTCCTTTAGTCCTCACATTCCATGAGCGATGTTTCTGACAAAGGGGAAAGAATTGCTGTTTTCTGGATCAGAATTGAACACTTACCTTTGGCTAGTTTTCAATCTTGAAGTAATAGTATTTTATTTGTTTGTTTGTTTGTTTGTTTGTTTATTTGTTTGTTTGTTTGTTTGTTTGTTTGTTTTTGTTTTTAGCAACTTACATTAAGTACTTTCATACCTTGTCTGGAGTAATTTCCATTTAAAATGAAATGAGATATTTTTTTTTAGTTTTATTCACCTCCAAACAAAACATATTGCCACTTGGACATATGAAATTACTATTTGAGATCATGTCTGCCGGGACACTATGTAGGGAGCTGGGCAACGAGATGTCTGTTCACATTACATTCAAATTTCTGCATATTAGTACGATCAGGGAAGCAGGGGGACTAGGAGGGGAATTCCAAAGTTTAGCAATTCGTGCAAAGAAACTATTAGAGTAGAAGACTTTCCATCATCTAAGAACCTCTATAGTGAAAGATGAGATTTCACTGCTTGTCGGGATTTTTGGAGGGTATATATGTTGAGGGTGTACAAGTGCGACGAGTTCATCAGAGAACATTTCATTAAAATACTTGTAAAACAGGCACAGGGATGGGACAGGGATTAGAGCTTGATTGATAGTATGGGGGATATTAGGTTAGAGACTGTTTTATGTTTTAGATAGAAAGATTAGTGGTAGATGCAAATGTGCCGAAGATACTCCATGCATGGGCGAATGGTGACTTTACGCAACGCTTGTCTGTCTTTTTGTTAATCTGTTTGACGAGATATTCTCAGAAAATAATGATAGGAACAGAGATTTGGTTCAATATGTCCAAATAAAGTAATTCGGCCCAAGACTTGCAATTTGAATTTTAGGGAATTATTTTCCTTTCTGTAGTAAGATCATCCAATTCCATTTGTAATAAGCTTGCAGTCACATTCAGATGATAATTTTAGTTTAGTTATGATCAAAAGATAATATTTTTCAAACAATCTAATTCAGCCATAGGCGCTGGAATTTGTATTTTAGGGGATTTGCTTTTTTCTCTAATTCTGCTTCCAGCGAACCCTCAACCACTTTCATGTAAATATACGAAGGCGTTCCAAAGGTAATGTCACCTATTTTTTTAATTCTACTCAAATGGATCAGAGGGAGATTGCAGATTGCATTTTTAAGATGATTGAACTTATGCATTCATAACTTAAATGTTTCATCTCTCTGTTGCATATATTGACGGTGTTAGACTCTAATAAAGTAACCCCTGGCATGGATGTGTGGCAGAAGCAGAGATGCATCATTGAATTCCTGGCAAAATGGTGCTGACTATGTAGAAAAATACATTCTCAAGCCCAAAAGGTCGCTTGTTTTAATGGTACCAATCCCATTTTCGTGGTTCTTCAACTTTTGGAGTTAAAAAAAAAAATAGGAATTTTTACTTGTAAAACAACTCTCGTATTTTAATACAGTTCCTATTTACTTTGCTTCCCCACGAGGGAAAAGTTAGACACGAAGGTCGTTTTTTAATATGGAGAAAGGAACAAAAATTCAAAATTGTCTCAGTCATGAAGGATTTCTCCTTCATTAACCGAGAACAAAATATTGAAGACAGATACTACACTTTGGTCTTGGCCCGAAAAGAAGGTCAAGAAATCTTCTCTTATGGTATTAAGAGTATTTTAGTAGCATTATGGTTCAAACAGTGATTTAGACCAATATGTCAAAATAAGGTAATTCCGCCTGAAATCCCTATATGAGTTTTAAGGATTTAAAAAAAATTTTTTTTTCATTAGTATGATTATCAAATTTAGCTTCCATCGAGCCCTTAACCACACTCAGATTATTATTGCAACTGAGTTATAGTCAAAAAAATGAGTTGCCCAAATATGTCCAAATAAGGCAATTTGACCCAACACCACTAGAATTTGAGTTATTGGGGGAGGGGGTCGTTTGGGGGGGGGTTCAATTATGTGTACACAGTATGATGATATATTAAGTGAAATTTGACCAAGATGGATTGAAGACATGTGTTGCATGGAGAGACACGATCTGAGAATAATACAATGGATATGTAATGTGATTCTTAAAGGCAGGCTTAATTCCGATGACGTCAGAAGAAGATTAAATCTGAATAGTTTAGAGAGTTGTATGCAAAACAGGGAACTTTGTTGGTTTGGTCACATTGAAAGAGAGTTTGTGTTAGTACGGTTAAGGTAGTAAGTTCAGTTCGCGGAAGAAGTTATAGACATGAACTTAAGGAGAAAGAGAAATAAATAAATAAAAACCTGGCAAAAGATAGGTTAGTTGTTATCACAACAGCCATTTACCATTGATTTCTCACTGGCAGTAACCGTTGGTCTTCTCTGAAATTTAAGTGGCTATAGTCTCTCTTAGATTCCATAAATCTTTGCACCCTTCTAGTGGGGGTTTGGCTCGTGCTCTCCTTCCTCAGTCTTTCCATTTTCCTTGACCCATCATGACCATTTTGTAAAAAATTTGTGTGGGAGTGGGGTAGGGTAGGGGTTTAAGTGTTTTTTTTTTTTTTTTTTTTTTAAATTGTATTTTAGTAAAAACCTTAATGTTAAATCTAATATGTTATAGAAAAATTTACTGTTGAAATGCTTGCCCGGAAAAAATATAATCACCACCTTTATAAACAAGTTTAAAACGAGGTTAAGGAAAGACATAACTAAAGTCCATAATTTTATAGATAAAGAACAGGTAATCATTTTTTTTTTAAAGATCAAATAAAAAAGTGATTAAAACACATTATTTTTACTTTTTTTTTTTTGTTGTTAAAATATAGCTAAAATAATAGAGTTATGAGTGTCATGTCTCAACTTGATTACAATGTTATGTTTGTTTTTGTCTTGTTTTTTTGTTTCTCCGGACCAGTTTTCATTTTGGTGTTTCGTGTGTGTGTGATGCAACTTGCTGAAACTTATTGTTTTTAATGTTAACTTCTCATAAAAATATGATTCAAGTAAAAATAAGTTTTGGGGCAATAATGGCGAAACCTATTTCACTCAAAATAATTTATACATTGCTCCCCCCCTATCCCGCTCCCAAATCATAAAACCATTAAATCAAGATGAAAGGTGTGGAAGTAAAATAAATAAATAAATAAAACTCACTGAGTTTTCAGCCATTCTTTAACGAAGGGAATATCGTCTAACTTCATATTTTCTCTCTCTGTATGATTTGGGTTTTTTCTGAAAAAAAGACAAAAAAAATAAATAAATAAATAAAATAAAAAATAAACCAACTGTTACACTGGGCTGCATTTGGAAAAAAAAAATTTGCAACAGAAATGTTATTAACATTTTTCATTGCAGTTTCGCATAGTAAACGCATAAAGCATACCCATTTTTTTAAGGAGGTTCTCATTTTTTTGTAACAGTTGGTACAATATTTATCAGATTCATTGTAAAGAATGCATCCAATTTGAAGTTAGAAAGCAGCTATTCCCCTTGAAATGCACGCTTTCGTGACATTCTCTTGTGTGCTGGCCTTGCAGGAGATGTTGTCCAGCTTCTTTGAAGAGACCAGCAGAAATCAGCCATCATGGTCACACTCCAATTGCCTTGATAGCGGCGCTCCATATCGGATATATCCTGATGGAACCTCTCTCCCTGTTCCTCACTGTATTCACCCAAATTAGCAGGAAAGTAGTCAAGGTGACTGTGCAGGAAATGTATTTTGATGCTCATGCGTGTACCAGCAGTCTCGTATGCTTGAGGCATATTCTCAACCCGTTCCTTGTAGTCATCAGATTTTCTGTTTCCTAAAAACCCTGTCACAACTAACTTAAAACATTCCCAAGCTCTTCTTTCACGGGGTGTCAGTGCTTCATTAAATCCGGTATCAGACATAAGTTCACGAATCTGTGGTCCAACAAATATGCCAGCTTGTACTTTAGCATCACTGACAAGAGGGAATTTATTGGAAAGGTATTTAAACCCTTCTCCATCTTTCGCAAGTGATTTCACAAAATTTTTCATCAACCCCAGCTTTATGTGAAGGGGAGGCAGAAGCACCTTCTCTGGTGGTACAAGTGGTAGTGTTTTGACGTTATGCCGGCCAGGAACAAATTCCGTCCGTTGTGGCCATTCCCTTTGTCGGTAATGTACGGAATCTGCACGGCTGTCCCACAAGCACAAAAAGCATGGGTATTTTGTGTAGCCCCCCTGCATTCCTAACAAAATGGTCAGAACTTTTAGGTCACCACAGAGAAGCCAGTTGTGATCTTGATATTGTATGTTGTTAAGAAGAAGTGACATGGTATCATAGGTTTCTTTCAGGGTAACAGAATGAGCAATGGGCAATGATGCTACGTTTTTACCATTAAAAAGTAGCACAGCTTTTAGACTTCTGGTGGAGGAATCTATAAAGAGCCTCCATTCTTCACGATGGTATTCTTTACCCATGTGTTCTACAAGACCTGAAACATCGTGGCAATATACCATGTCATCGGATTTGGTAAAGTACTGCACGAATTCCTGCTCTCGATGCCGATACTGTGCAAAGTGTGTATTACGTGCCAAAAGATTTTTCTCTTTTAACCTTGAACCTAACAACTGTGCAGATTCTTTTGACAGACCAAGATCTCGTACAAGGTCATCTAGCTCACTCTGTTCAAATAACTGAGGGATTTTCTCAGAGGTCCCACTGATATCTTCATAAACATCCTGATTTTCACTGTCATCACATGTAGAGTCACTTGCACTGGTACGTTCTAGAATCTCAGGAGGTCTTGGCACAGGAACAACATCACTATGTGGTACTGGTTGCGTAACTGACGGAATGTTTGGGTATTTAATGTATTTCAAACTTATACCATTCCTTCCCAGTGGTTTCACCATACAAAAATAGCAGTCATCATGGTGATTTGAAGGTTCCCACCAAACCACTGGTATTCCAAATGGCATTGATTTTCGGTTTCCTTTATTCCAGTGGCATAAACCAGCGAAACACTTCACACAAGCAATGTGTGGCGCCCATGGTTTATCCTGATGTTCAAGTTCGATGCCAAAGTAGGCATGATAGAGTTGTTTCACTGTAGAAGTGATTTTGCGCTTCTGTCTTGAAAGTGTGTAATTTCCGCAGATGTAGCAAAATGAGTTGGGGTGGTTTTTGCAAGTCCGTGCCATTCTTTAATTGATCTGCAACAAAAAAGGTATATTAATATACGACGCAGTATATGACGCTGTAACACATAAACTAGAACCTTACAAGCAAAATGACTACTACTATCATGATCAGCACGAAAAATTGGTCTAGAAGAGGATATTGTCATGGATGTTGCATTTTTGATGCAGCCCAGTGTTATCATAAAACATGTATGGAAGTAGCAGAGGCCAGCAAATGTTGATTAAAAGTATCGACTCTCGATTGGACAAGATCTTAATCAATAGCTCCTTTCAGCCAACCAGAAATGCAGAAATATTCGCCACATGTATAATATTTTGCATGTAATATAAAACACACACACACACACCAATGTTTTCTCTTTTCCAGTTTCCTTCAGACTCAACACACAAGATCATGCCCCTAAAAACCAGTCTTGGTGACTAGGTCAAAGGTACATGGCACTAATTATGTAAGATCACCGAAGTTGAGCAACCAGATAGTTGACTATTTGTGAATAGCAGACACGGTGTGTAGGAGGATGTCGACACCTCCCTGTAAAAACTGCAAAAACATAATGTCGTTATCTCCCCTGACTGGGATATATGTGCAATTAGGGACTGTTTGTGAATTTAATATTTCCTTGACAATTCTTTCTTAGGAGGAAGCCAGTTCAACCTGCCTAGGGTAAATAACGCCGACTGACTAACATGGCAAACACAGCAAGAGACTATCCTAAACACGACAACGGCATACACACACTGCTTACAGACCTCACTCATACATACACACATGAACGCAATAATTAAGCAAAGGAAAGCATACATAATCATACTTACTTACCTGGTGCAACTTGAGCAGGGGCTCGTACCAATTGAGGATATGTCTGCGACAATCAGTCTGACAGTGACTTTGTTGCCTTCGGGCTGATGTATGGTTCTGCTCAGTCATAAGAATTCCACCTTCCCAGGCTTTACTTTCTCTATGAGAAGGGGGTTAATTTATTGCTACTCGCCTGAGGGGCCCCATGGTGGGGAATACCGACGGGGTTGCTCAGGCATTTTTGTGGGCCAAAGTGTGTTTATTGTAGTGCATTGGCTTTTCTATAAACCACACCTGACCTTGCGTCTAACCTTCTGGCGAGATGGGATAAATAAAATGTCTGAACAAATTGCTGTTTAGTCCGCCGAGCGAACACATATACATGTTCACACTATGTCTACACAACTTAGTTTTGCAGACTAAACAATCTCCTTTCACTTAGAACGTCCTAAGATACTCTGTACTTTCATTTGCTACTCTCTATTTTTTTTTTAATGTAAATTGCTTCAAACAAGCCATGAAGCCACTTTATGTTAGGAGCTAATAAAAACAAAAGATGATTATCACAAAGACAAAAGATGCCTATTGGCCTTAGTCTTGAAAACCCAAAGACTATAGGTAAGAGGAAAACAGTTAGCAGAAAGAGAGTTCCACAAGCTTGCATTTCTTGGAAAGAAGCTACTGGAATACGATGCTGTATTACATTGAGGTATTAAAACAGTGAATTGATGGAGACCACTAAACTAATGAATTAAACAAGCTGGAACACAAGTTACACAATTTTGAAGAACACATGCCATAATAGTATTTATAAAAAAAGACTGAGACTAGCAACATCACATATGTGAGAATGAGGTTGCAGAGAAGAAGAAAGTATGGGGGTCAATCAAAATACAGATACGTTTTTGCACCTTATCAAGAACCCTTAAATGGGACAGAGATTCATCAGCCCAAATATGACAACAGTACTCCATACATGGCCTGATAGTAGATTTGTAGAGATAGAGAAAGTGTTTGGAGCAATAGAAAGAACCGATTTCATGGAAAGCAGAAAGAATATGAAGAAAGTGTTTGGAGCAATAGAAAGAACCGATTTCATGAAAAGCAGAAAGAATATGAAGAAAGTGTTTGGAGCAATAAAAAGAATCGATTTCATGGAAAGCAGAAAGAGCAATGGATTTAATATACTAGAAGCAGAAAGAGCCATGAATCCAAGAAAGAAAGACCAACAAGTTTTATAGTTAAAATCTTCTCAAGAGCTCATCCATCAGAATCTCAGGAGGAAAATGGACATGCTTATGATTGAAAGACAGAAGCTGAATCTTAACAGGATTAAATGAAAGAAGCCATTTTGTACCTCAATCTACAACTGAACCTACCTCAATTTCTAGATTAGCTGCACATTTCAACTGGAAGATGAGTGACTTGTATTTTTTATTGATCCATTTTAAAACCAACTAATCTGGTAATTGTTTCCTGGGTTATTTGCAAATGTTATGAAGAAGGCGATCAGGAAAGCGCAAACAAGTTTCCATAAATTGCTTCATCTGTAGCTAACGTGTTATGAACTTGTTGGAAGCAGCAAGAGCAGCCAATGAATCTTGATTGGGCAAAATAGACAAAAGCTCAATCAACACTTTTTCAACTAATCACAAATATGAGTAGCATTCAATAATTAATGCCCTTGAGCCACTTCTCATAACAGTAGAGCAACAAAACTTGGCACAGTTATTAATCTTTCTCTACATACGAACCATCCAGAGTTACCAGTTATGCATTTCTTCCCACCATTTAATGTAGCTCTGAAGACTCCAGTTTAGTCTTTCAACTACGATGCGAAAACAAGGCTGCATTATCAACTTCATATTTTTGGGGAGAACTTTTGAGGGTTGTTTTTTTCCTTATTTTTTATTTACCTCAGAGCAGATTTTATTAAATTCTTGTAAAGAATTTTTTTTAGGATATGAAGGAATGTAACAGAACTCAGACGCACGTATGACCGAGCCATATGCAAAATGATGTCATGGCAAGGAAGAAGAAAAAAGTATATGAAAAAAAAGAACATGTGTGCAACCCAGGAGGACGTCAGAGAATGAAGCAATATTTGAAAGAGATTTGAGAGAGCGTTATTCGAAAGGTATTTGAAATCACATCAGAGGGTGACAGAAAAAGACCTGTAAACAAATGTCTGTAAATAAATGTCGGTTGTTTCACTAAAGAAATGAGTGAGTCGAGTTATTCCTTTCTTATGTTTTTGCGACGGAGTCTACAACGTTTTGGATCCCTACATATTAACCACTTAAAACATGTGTAAAACGTGGGTAAAATTACATTTAGACAGTCGTCAATGTTGCAGTCACCATCTGAATCATGTCGCCTTGATTAATGCAAAAAACTTCACAAAGGATGTTGCCATCATTGGTGACTGTTAATCTGAGATAAATGAAAAATTCCATTGATAAATATTCTGTCTTTTTCATGTTTAGCAACAAACCAAACTGTGCCAGCCTGTTCTTCCAGAACTGGACTTATTGTTGCAAGTTAGGATTATTTATTTCAGCAGTATTTCCTTTAAAATAATTTATGTAGTAATTATTACTCGCTGTTGATATTATTGCTTGCTTATAAAATTAACGAATGGTGCTCAACAACAGCTGCAACTTCGCTAAGGATGTTGTCATCATCGCTGAGTGTCAAATCGAGATATTTGAAGGTGTGCGTTCGCGAAAGATTCTGCCTGTCAACTTGAATAGTTTGTTGTTAGCAGTGATTAAATATTCCGTCTTTCTGATGTTTAGCGACAGACCAAACTGTGTCAGCCTGCTCTTCCAGAACTGGACTTGTTGTTGCAGGTTGGACTTATTCTTTGAGACGAACAGAGCATCATCTACATGCAAGAGCATCCAGGGCATGAGCCAATGCAGGTAATTGATGACGGTGTCCATGACAAGAAAAGCAGTGGAGAGAGGGCAAAGCCATGGTGTACTCCAACCCTGATGGAGAAGTCCTTAGACATATTAGCAGCAGTTGTATATAATTATTATTATTATTATTATTATTATTATTATTATTAGTAGTAGTAGTAGTAGTAGTAGTAGTAGTAGTAGTAGTATATAGAAGTGTTATCCATTATATACAGATATGTAAAAGTTTAGAAAATTATTATACTGTTAAATAATTTACATACAAATTAGACGGCAATGCTTAAAAAAAATCACTCTTTCTCTAAATGAGAGCAGTATGACAATTAAATCAGAATTTCTTTTTCCCAGAAGTAAGGCATATTTTAGCATGTATTTCGTGTTGTCTATAATATAAAGGACAAACGTATGTATGTATGTATGTATGTATGTATGTATGTATGTACACATACATACATACATACATACGTTTGTCCTTTATATTGTATGTGTATGTGTATATCTTTATTTCGATATGTGTGTGGGGTGGAGAGGACTCCCAAAAGCCCTGTTAAGGCAACCCCTCTGGGTGAAGTAAATCTCTGATTTAAAACAAATTAAATAGATAAAAAAATTTAAAAAATACATAAAGCGAGAGACCAGTACCCGCATTAAGCTGGTCTGCAGTTTGATTTGTTGCTGGCTATCTTGCTCATGCTTGTTGTTGGATCTCGACATTTTGAACCGAGAGAGAGAGACTTAGCTGTCGTACAAAGCTAAAACTCTGTAACATCATCTTTGTATAGATACTCCCTCAGGCATTTGTCTATAAAAAATTGTCCGTGGCAATGGAAAAAGTGCCATGTGTGTAGCCCTGAAATGCTGGAAGCATGTAATAATTGATCTGCCATCATTCTATATATGCATATGTATGTATGTATGTATGTATGTATGTATGTTAATATATGTACTAGTGTATGTATGTGTATGTATACCTATTTGTATATGTATGTATATATGTATGCGTGTATATATTTTTATTTATTTATTTATTGTGTATACATGTTTATGTGTGTTTGTATGTATATACGTATATATATTTTTGTGTATGTATATGTATATATGCATATATATGTATGCGTATAGGTGCATATATATGTATGTGTACGTATATGTAGGTAACTTTATGTGTATGTATGTATATGTGCATACATGTATGCGTATATGCATGTGAATATGTATGTATATGTGTGTATGTATTTGTATATGATAGTATATATGTGTATGCATATATATGTATATGTGTGTGCATGTATGTATGTATATGTTTGTATGTATGTGTTATATTTATTGTGTATGTTTGGATGTATGGATGTGTGCATGTGTGTATGTTTATGGGTATGTATGTGTATGTATGTGTGTATATGTATATATATGTATGTATGCCAAGGACCGTCTTCAATGTCATGTCTGCTTGAACGTGTGAATTCGCTGGCAGGACTAAAAAAAAAAAAAAATTGGGGGCTCATGGACTTTCACTGACTGAGGGAGTGGCACTCGTCGGACAAGACGTTGATGTATGTATGTATGTATGTATGTATGTAACGCTATAACTTGAAAAATACTCAACAAACCCCTATAAAGTTTGTATGTTTTTTAATTGGCATAACACTGGAAAAATATCTAAAATCCATTTAAAAAAAAATTCTTTAAGAGTCATTCATATCATTTAAAGTTATCAAGAAGTAAACACGATTTTTAATATTATCATGCAAAGGGAAATAACTCTGATTTTTTCACGAAGTTATTTTCTTTATGTCAATTCAAGTTTTGTAGCTGTGTATGTCCAGAGTGAGGAATGTGCTGGGCGAGGAAGAAACTGGGTAAGAGAGAGGAATAGAAGTTATGTTACACTTTTGTCCCGGGCAATACTGGGTAGCTTACTAGTTGAAGTATATAAGAAAAAGCCTTTAGATATAAGCGTTGATTAACTCACATTTAGTATAGTAATAGATATTCTGATGCTGTGCGATGTCTTCTTTAACATGTAAACACTTATTTAGAATTGTTTATCTACGAAAATGGCTTAAAATTTTGTAGTTTTGGCGATAGTAACGTCTTTGAATAATGCTAAGAACAGCTGTAACAATTAATATGCATTTAGTTAAACTGGCAAATGAAAAAGATGGATAAAAAACATAGATGTTATGAATGGGTCACCAGTTAGCAAGTGCTAACTCAACAATGAGAATTTTTTAATGAAAGCGAGAAAACATGAATTAACAAACAAAATAGATTCATGTCAACATTTTTACAGAGATTTCAAATATTCTTTGAAAGATCAAAGTTTCTTGAGAAGTTTTAAAGTTCTTGAATAAGAAGTAGATAAAAGATCCAAATACTTGGTTTCAAAGTTTCTGTGTGTGTGTGTGTGTGTGTGTGTGTGTGTGTGTGTGTGTGTGTGTGTGTGTGTGTGTGTGTGTGAGAGAGAGAGAGAGAGAAAGAGAGAGTTTACCTTCTGGGTGGCTGTGTTTACTGGAGATAAAAGGTCCAAAAAGTTGGTTCAAAGTTTCGGTGTGTGTGTGTGTGTGTGTGTGTGTGTGTGTGTGTGTGTGTGTGTGTGTGTGTGTGTGTGTGTGTGTGTGTGTGAAATTAATTTTAGGAGCGTACTCATAAATTGAAAGCCAGTCAGGCACGTGCCTTTTTCTTTTTTTTTGTTTAAAGTCCTTTTAGAATTTTCTCTCCCTCCATGTTTGCATGCAAATCGTAGACACACAGATGAATTTTAGGAGCAAGACCACGTCGCTTGTCCGGATAGGAGATTCCAAAATTCCTTGTCACGTAAAAGGGTATTTTCTTTAAAATAATTTCACTCCTAAAATACGTGCAAAACCATAGTCACATAGATAGTTTTCATAAGTAAGTCTCGTCACATATACGGGTATTCTTGCCGGAGTTTTCTTCTTTGAAGAATGCTCGTCAAAATTCCATTATCAGCGCCGGGCAATGAAACAACGTTCAATCTCAACGTCAGCGGAATTTCAAAAGAGAAAGGATCTCGCGGTAGGCTCGTGACGTCATCACAAAGCTAGCATTTCCCTTTTCTCAAATTAAAGGGAGTTTCACACAAATCCAAAATATACGAAACTAAAAATCATAAAGGATACAAAATACAAAAAATCATACATAAGAACCAGATAAAAAAATAATAAATGTAATCGGTGGGTGTGCACCATTATTGGTACAAAAAAAAATTCCAACATTTTAAAAGCTTGCTTTAGTTTATGCCTTATTGTTACTTTCAGGGCTTATAAACAATTTTTATTGGTTGGAAAATATTTTGATTTTACATGTTTCTGTGAAAACTTCTGGCTTTCGGAAGCAACAAAAAAAGTGAATTTCAGTGATGCGGAGAAAGAAAAGAGGTAGTAATTAAAGCCATTTGCTTTTTAACATTCATTCAACGCCAGGCTACCATAAAAGAAATGAAAAGGAAAGAAGAGGAAAAAGTAAACCAAATGAACAAAGAAAGAAATGAAAAGGAAAGAAGAGGATAAAGTAAATTAAATGAACAAAGAAAGAAATGAAAAGGAAATAAGAGGAAAAAGTAAACCAAATGAACAAAGAAAGAAATGAAAAGGAAAGAAGAGGAAAAAGTAAACCAAATGAACAAAGAAAGAAATGAAAAGGAAAGAAGAGGAAAAAGTAAACCAAATGAACAAAGAAAGAAATGAAAAGAAAGAAGAGGAAAAAGTAAACCAAATGAACAAAGAAAGAAATGAAAAAGAAAGAAGAGGAAAAAGTAAACCAAATGAACAAAGAAAGAAATGAAAAGGAAAGAAGAGGAAAAAGTAAACCAAATGAACAAAGAAAGAAATGAAAAGGAAAGAAGAGGAAAAAGTAAACCAAATGAACAAAGAAAGAAATGAAAAGAAAGAAGAGGAAAAAGTAAACCAAATGAACAAAGAAAGAAATGAAAAGAAAGAAGAGGAAAAAGTAAACCAAATGAACAAAGAAAGAAATGAAAAGGAAAGAAGAGGAAAAAGTAAACCAAATGAACAAAGAAAGAAATGAAAGGAAAGAAGAGGAAAAAGTAAACCAAATGAACAAAGAAAGAAATGAAAAGGAAAGAAGAGGAAAAAGTAAATCAAATGAACAAAGAAAGAAATGAAAAGAAAGAAGAGGAAAAAGTAAACCAAATGAACAAAGAAAGAAATGAAAAGAAAGAAGAGGAAAAAGTAAACCAAATGAACAAAGAAAGAAATGAAAAGGAAAGAAGAGGAAAAAGTAAACCAAATGAACAAAGAAAGAAATGAAAAGGAAAGAAGAGGAAAAAGTAAACCAAATGAACAAAGAAAGAAATGAAAAGAAAGAAGAGGAAAAAGTAAACCAAATGAACAAAGAAAGAAATGAAAAGAAAGAAGAGGAAAAAGTAAACCAAATGAACAAAGAAAGAAATGAAAAGAAAGAAGAGGAAAAAATAAACCAAATGAACAAAGAAAGAAATGAAAAGGAAAGAAGAGGAAAAAGTAAACCAAATGAACAAAGAAAGAAATGAAAAGAAAGAAGAGGAAAAAGTAAACCAAATAAACAAAGAAAGAAATGAAAAGGAAAGAAGAGGAAAAGTAAACCAAATGAACAAAGAAAGAAAAGAAGTAATTTGTTATGCTCATTCATCTCGCACATCGATTTCTAACCTATTACAAATATAAAAGACCGAAAAAAAATTAAATAAAAAATCCAATGAAAAAATAATGAAAAGAATTGTATGGCTGATTGCGTACTTACTTGTAAAGATATTCAGTGAGATAATCACAGGCATTAAATCTTGTTTTCTTTCGCTGCAAAAATAAACAAAAACTTTCACAAAACAACACTCGACTAGTGACAACCACTAGATACGATTTTTCCCACACTCTATCTGTGCCTAAATCTAAATGCAGATTCCATGAACAAAGCTTCTTTCCTAGAACTACCTGTCTGTGTAACACTGTTCCGCTGGCCTGCTTCCCGGTTGAATACAACATGGTAGCCTTCAAATCCAACCTAAACAAGTTCCTTTTGAGCCATCCCCATAAATAATCAAATTCTACCCAATACACATCACCTACCCATCAACTACCACCTTACATTCATTAACCCCCCCCTATCCTCGAGTGGCCTTTGGGCCTTGATAAATGGTGCCTCCCAAGTTAAAAAAAAAAAAAATCCAAATATGTACATATTCACCTGCACACACATACACCCCTACTCAACACGCATACATACACACACACACCAGACAAGAGTTAAGTTATATCACGTTACGTTACATGATGTTACGTTACATGACGTTACATTACATGACGTTACGTAACATAAGGCATAGAAATCTGAAATAGAGTTGTTGTTTTTTTTAATTAGAATGAAATATGCATACATATATGATACTGACGTTGATCGGTAGCATTGAAACAAATCTTGTTCTTCCTCTTTTCTCTCTTCCCCTAACTCCCCTTCCACTCTCTTCCTTTAGCAACACCAAGAGAGTGGGTAGCCTTTTCTATTGTTCAGTCAAGTGATAGCCTCTAGCTAGCTTACTCATTTGAAAACGCCATATTGCCTATAGGGTTGAAATACATTTATAATGAGATATGACTAACCGAGAATATTTTTTTTTTCTTCTTTTAAATTTTATTCTTGCTCTACTACGCATTGAGCTCTCCTACTTAAGATTTCCAACAGAAATTACTCTTCTCCTTTACAGTCACAAAATACTACCATAAACAAGAGAAAAATTGATGATGAAAATAAAAATTTAATAAATTGCAATACTTATTAAGGTATGTTTTTACGACCTGCCCCAGTATAGTATATGCACCTCCATGCTCCCCATGTGAAGAACATCTTTCGGAATAAACACTCCCCCCCTCCCAACTTCCCCATGTTAAGAACGGCTTTTGAGGTTGGGGGTGTTTATTCCGAAAGCCATTCTTTACATGACGAGATTGGCATGTTTATAATACGCTGGAGCAAGTCGTAAAAATTTACCCTTATTAATCCATCAAAAATTCAGACAAAGAATTATAATAAAAAAAATATCCCTAAGCCATGGATTTTCAAAGATAGACTCTTTTCATCAGAGGATAAATACTAGTAAAAAATGCATCAGTGGTTGTCAAAAATTTGAAAATATATAAAAACCATATATATATATATATATATATATATATATATATATATATATATATATACAGTGATGATCATATTTATTGGCACGGTAAAATAAAAGTTAAATTTTGTCTAATAAATTCTAAAAAAGGGATTAAATTAAAGAAAATAACAAAGTATATTATGTATTTTTAACTGGCCTTTCCGATGCAGCAATCGGATTTTAGAAAAAATAAATAACAAAGGAACAACAAACATAATTGCAAAAAACCCTTGTTCAAAATTATTGGCACGATTTATTTAATAATCAATTGTATAGCCTTTGGCCTTGATTACCTTCCTCAGTCGCTTTTCATAGTTTACAACCAAGTTGTTGCACTCTTCAGTAGTAATTTTAGCCCACTCTTCCTGACAATAATCCTCCAATTGAATAAGATTCTTAGGCTTCCTTTGCATTACCCTCAATTTTAATGTTCTCCATAAATTTTCAATTGGATTAAGGTCTGGGCTTTGTGATGGCCACTCCAAAACATTAATATGATTGTCCTCAAGCCATTTCTTAGTCAGTTTAGCCGAATGCTTTGGGTCATTATCTTGCATGAACCACCAACGACGACCAAGTGAGAGCTCTTTAGCAGAGTCTTTCAGGTTTTCATCCAATATTTTAACATAATCTTCCTTTTTTATGCTACCTGTGACCTTAACAAGTCGCCCTGGTCCAGAGGCAGCAAAGGATCCCCAAAACATCAAACTGCCTCTACCGTGCTTCACTGTGGGTATGGTGTTCTTAGGCAGGAAAGCTTCGCCAGATTTTCTGTAAATATAAGACACTTTATTATGGCCAAATAACTCTATTTTCGTTTTGTCAGTCCATAGAACACGTTTCCAGAATGCAACATCTTTATCAATATGACGTTTTGCAAAGGCTAGCCTTGCTTTCAGGTGCATAGGCTTCAATAAGGGAGTCTTTCTCGGACGACATGCTTTTAAACCAGCTCTCTTCAAAACTCTACCAACTGTATGTCGAGATACATTCACTCCAGAGGTGCTCTGTTCATCAACAATCTCCCAACAGAGATCCTTGGGTTTTGTTTTACTTGTCGAACAATTTTCCGTTCATCTCTTGGGGAAAGAATCCTTTTTCTCCCTCTACCCTCTAAACTCATAACGTGGCCTTGCGATTTGAACTTGGTTATTATGGCTCTAACAGTGGATTTGGGAAGGTTTAGCTTCTTTGAAATCTTATCATAGCCCTCCCCATTGGTATGGCATGCTACAACAAGCTTCCTGACGTCTTCGCTGTGTTCCTTAGTTTTAACCATGGCGATTGAAAATTATAATTTAGTCACTTATAATAGTTTAAATAAATCGCTATCTAAAAATTATCTGAAAAAAATTATTCACTGAATTAGCGTTAAACAAGCATAATATGGCTATAAAAAAGTTCAGAAAGCACGTAAACCGGAAATTGATTGATATTATACTGATACTAAAAGAAAAACAGAGCCGTGCCAATAATTTTGAACAAGGGTTTTTTGCAATTATGTTTGTTGTTCCTTTGTTATTTATTTTTTCTAAAATCCGATTGCTGCATCGGAAAGGCCAGTTAAAAATACATAATATACTTTGTTATTTTCTTTAATTTAATCCCTTTTTTAGAATTTATTAGACAAAATTTAACTTTTATTTTACCGTGCCAATAAATATGATCATCACTGTATATATATATAAACTAAATTAAGACATTTTCAATAGAATTAAATAGAATACAGAAATCAAAGTACAAAGTACAGGATCAAATAATTTATGAAAGACCCAAAAGGAAGAATTTGGAATCTTAAGAATAAATGGATTATAGTGAAGTCCAAACTATCAGTTGAAAGTCAGTTATACTGTTTGCTTGCATTGCAATGACCAAAGGAAAGAATCATAATAAAGAAATTGGAAAAACTGCACTACACAGTTTGAAGTTCAACATATTTTCTTTGTAAAAAAGTTTCATTAAATTGAAGCAAACTTTTTATAGACCAGATGATTTCCTTGGCACCAATCCTTTGAGGCGATGGGGAGATCAGTATTTTTATTAAGAAACCATCTCTACGTGATTGCACCCCAATGATAATGAGTGACTCATCTGCCCTTCTTGTTTCTTGCTTTTTTTTTTTTAAATTATTTTAATCTATTTTTCCATAAAACAAACAGAGTTATTCATTGGTTATGTACTCCACTCCAGCGCTTATCATGAAGTCTAACTTCTGCTAGGAATGTTTTAAAATGCACTAAATATTGATGATATTCCTCCTTTTTTTCCTTTGCAAAACTCAATCATGTTGTGCAAAGTCAAAATAAAAAATTTTCTCTACAAAACAACCAAACCAAACACCACTGCCGTGCTTAGGAACTCGCCCCCCCCCTACCCCACAGAATGTGCTCTGCTGTCTCTACCCACACAATTCAACTTACGCACCCCCCCTCAACATACTGAACCACAATAAATGGTACTTTAAACAAAATAACATGCTCTCAGAAGAATGCAGATATTCCATACCATAATCATTGAAATACGAAAGAAATTAAAGAATTGGTGTTAACGTTTTCACAACTTTTAGCTACTTTTTGGTATTTCTCAGCTATTTTTATAGCCATTTCAGAGTGTTTTGGCTCTCAATCTTTTATAAGTTTTTTAAAGAAATTTTAAACAAATTTAGACCCAAATTTCAAAACTATTTTGCCACAGAAAGTTTTATATAATGTCCAGAATTATAATTTAGTTTATTTAAAAAATGGAGAGGGAGTGTCAGAAAGTGTTTGTATGGGGGGAGGGGAGAAAAAAAAGCGAATTAAATCAAAACAGCATTAAAAGTAACCAAGTCATTTTGAAATGTCTCGATCTAGAAGAAAGTCATTAAGCGCTGAGATGAGATAGATACAAATTTGATAACTTATGAAAAATGCATGAATTTTTTTTCATTAAGTTAATTTTTTTCGATGAAAATTCCTTCAAAATGGTATTAAAACAGGTTTTCAGTTACACAAAAAGTTTGTGCATGCTGAAGAAACAACAAATGCAGTCGAAAGAAAACTTTGGTCAGAGTCGAAAAAATAAACAATAAACAGTTTTAACAAAAATTGAAAATAGAAAATAGATTAAAAAAACAATTCACTCGAATGACAGGCTCTACAAAATATGATATTTATTTTCAAGTTAATCCGAATTTTTTTCATTACAATAGATCTACAGAGCCCAAAATAGCCTTGCGGCTTCCTGAGGTCTTGCGGCCGCCAGGAACCCTGCGGGCCCCCAGGAACCCTGTGCCTCCTCCTCCTCCCACCAGAATCGCGGGGTCTGTGGGGGTGCTAAGCACGCTCCTGCCAAACACCATAAAAAATATTTGAAGATATAAAAAAAAACTTTTCCAAAATTACTAGATTTGGCATTAAATGACTTAAAAAAAGGTTGATATATCGTAAAACGAAACAACTAAATAAATAAAATTAAATATGCATCAAGTGCGCTTGAAAGCCAAATCACAACGTAATATTAGGGAAATAAAAAATATTTTACTTGCTTGAAATTTATAACATAAATATATTTCAGGGCTAAACTCCATCCTCAGTATGTTGTTTTCCTTCTTTTTTTTTCTTCTTTCTTGCTGGTTGCATTTTGAAATGGTGGAACAGTGCATAGGCAACGTGAGAATAACTAAATAAATATATAAACATCTAAAGAATATGAAGCATAAAAACTTAGTTGAGACGGAGATATACAACCAATATGTTTGCGACAAGTTCCCGAGGCAAAGAAAAGAAAAAACAAATAAAATTACAGCTGAAATACCTCAAAGCATTTTTCCAATTTGGCCTGTTTCAACATTTCAATTAAGGCTGGTTCTAAAATCGGGAGGATATAAAATTCTACAAAGACCCTCGGCAGACCTGAAATGCAAGCAAATGCAATTTAGACAAAATGGTTGAAATGCAAAGTAATTTGTTCTCTCTTTTCATTCTTCAATTATCATGGCTGATAAGAATATTTACATCTGCATTGCTAGCGCCCGTCTTGTCTTCTACCACTTTCATTCCTGTTTGTGGTCCAGACAGGAAATCAAATTAGCCACAAAAGCCAGAGTCTACCAAGTACTTGTCTGCATTACTATCTTCTACAGTTGTGAGTCATGGCCAATGAGAGCTACTGATTTTTGCAGACGACATTTTTTATCATTTCTGTCTGTGTCGCATCTTGTGTGTATCCTGGCAACACTTCCTGTTGAACCACATGGTGCCACATCACTTCTTTCCAGCTGGCTCTTCTCACCAGACACCTTTGCTGGACTGGTCATGCCCTCCACTGTACATGAAGCAGCCAGCTAAAAACGTAGCTCAGAATGGTTAAAGAAGATACTGAACCGATTCTGGGTCCGACAATCTACGGTGTTTGTCATTGGAACCATGACTGGCTGTTGATAGTCTCAGCGTTGGCGATGGATCTCCAAGCTTCATCGGCTTTTGTGTGGGATTTGGCGAATTCATTGGAAGGTGCCAGCTTAACCGATCCAGGGTGAATGCTTCCTCAAGACAAGACAAGATATGGCCGATAACACCTTTCTATTGAGTGTCTAACATTTAAACTCCTCAGCCTAACATTCTCAGGCAACAGGAATAAATACATAGGAGATGCTGCAAAGTTTTCTGGAAAGGAGATACGTTTCTTCTACCTGGTTAGAAATCTTTTCATACCTGCCATTGTTCTACATCTTTACAAAGCCATGATTCGTCCATGCATGGAACATTGTTACCATATCTGGTTTTATGCACCAATCACTAGTCTCTCTCTCTTAGACATGGTCCAAAAAAGAACCTCTAATTTAATAGATCCCACATTGTCTACCAAGCTCCAGCCCCTGTCCCATCATCGCAATTTTGTATTCTTGAGTTTGTTTTACAATTGCCACAACAGAATGTTCTTTGACGAACTTGCTACACTTGTGCTCCTCTCAAATTTCGATCAGGTTTTGACTTTTAGAGATACGAGATGCATCTCTGTATATCAATATTAAGGGAAATGTAGCACAGAAGTAAACCAAAACCTTTTTTAAAGCAACAGCAAAAGTTTCAGTGGCAGAAAGCTGGAGAGTTTCTGAGTGAAGAAAAGGAAGAATTGAAAGTTCTTTGGGCTGTTGAAGGTCAGCCAGCAATCATCTTCAGGCAAAGATCGTTAATGCTGGCAAGTCCAGTGGATGGGGAAAGGAGAGAGAGAGAGAGAGAGAGAGAGAGAGGGGGAAGGTTTGATACTTCCTGGGTTCTCTCTGCTGACTGACCATGATTCCCAAAGCGGTTAAAGAAGTTCATCAGGGAAGAGATGAAATCAATATGCTCTGCAAGTTGATTGGTCAGTCTGTGGTCAAATTTCCTAGCGGGGCATTGATTCACGATAAAAAAAAATAAGTCTTTATTTTATTCATGACTGCTACAAATTGATTAAAACTTTGATGGATGAACAAACGGAACAAGAAAGACAAGTCTTTAACAAACAATGATCAGGCAGTGGTAATCCTTTAGTGTATAATTCAATCTAGTGGAGAAATCTGCAAAATTACGATATCTTTCCATTTCTTATGTAAGTGAAGCCCACTCGATGTACTTTACTTTCAGTAATACCTCCACGTTTTAATCTGTTTCATTCCTCTTCAATCTGATTAAATGATGCGAATGGAACATCCCTTTTTAAAAAACTGATTAAATATTCGATTTTGATTAAAAATTGGTTGTTATATTTTGTATTTATTCAGTCCAACAGAAAAACAAAAACTACCAAAAACAGATTTTTTAAAAATATACTATCATAAGAGGGGAACAGCTCACACCTAAAACTGATGAGAACTGACATGGGGGACGTTTTAAGCTATCTGTTCTATACAACTTGTGTTATGACTTCTACACACCAGTAAACAGGATTTACAGAAAGCCAAAGCTTGACTAGCCTTTCTAAACTGACTACAACGAATAAACGGACCAAGTACTATACAAACAGAACTGGTGCAGAAAGAACATGTAGATTGGCTGAAGACTAAACAGCAGCAAAAACACAAAGAATCTGCAGCAGAACAAGAGGCTGCAGCCAAAGATGCTGTGGCCAAAGATGCTGTGGCCAAAGATGCTGTGGCCAAAGAAGCTGTGGCCAAAGATGCTGTGGCCAAAGAAGCTGTGGCCAAAGATGCTGTGGCCAAAGAAGCACTGCTAACATGATGGAGAAATGGCTTCACAGCATCCAAAGTCGGATTCTAAGAAGCCTACAGAATCAAACATCACGATGAGTTCAGTAATTGAGCAGGCGAAATATAACTGCTTATATCAAGCCTATAATGTCATTGATTGGTCAACACAACAAATCAGTTGCATAAGCAGTCACGGCTAGCTACGTAATCCCGAATGTCTACCTACAAGCACTTATTTGGAATATACCTACTGTCCCCTTTCCACTGCAGACACAACAAACAACTCGACAGGATTTTAGCTGGTGTGAGCGGTCATTATTCTCGGGGACAATGAGCAAATAATTTTTTGTATAAGCATACACCATTTGCTCTTAGATAACCGAAGTTAAGCAACATTGAAACTAGTCAGTCCTTAGATTGGTGACTGAAAAATCTGTGCCAATTAAAATTTGATAACAGTCATACCGTCATCTATACTATTAATAAAATTCTAAATGTTTATTTATTTATTTATTTATGTATGTTTGTGTATATATACCAATAAAACTTTCGAATGGATGCACCAAATTGAAAAATTCTTTTTTTCCCTGAAAGGTGTGAGTCCCTAGATTCTCCTTATCTATATATGCTTCGTAATGAACAACGATGAGTCACACAAAAAGCCTGAAATAAGGGTTTTTGGGCCGTTTCGTGCATGTCGAAAAAGTTACCTGCCTATGTCAACGGAATTTAACATTTTCTGTATACAGTCGCAGTAACATCTTTCGGCATACGGACAGGACTTGTGGCGCAATGGATAATGTGTCTGACTACGGATCAGACAATTCCAGATTCGAATCCTGGCAAGTTCGTAATAATTTCAACCATCATTTTATCCAACATTTACTTATTATCCTTACCCTTAATTAGGGTATTTTTGTTTTTTCAGTGATTTTTTTTTTGTGCATGTGGGAATTTTCTCATACTCCGAGTTCACAGTGTAAGCGTTGATGGTAAGATGCTGTTGAGTGTACTTGACGTTGAGTGTATTCGATTTTGTGTTTGACTCGGCGTTGTGTGTGCTGACGCGGTGCAGCCGCTAGTTAATAATAATATTTTGCTTGTTCTTTCCTTAGTTAGCCTATACATTATGCTTTGAAAAATGCCAAATACAGTTTTTGAAGGCCAAATTGCTTTTTAAAAAAGCCAAATTCATTTAATTTAGCCTTAAAAGGGCCAATCTGGTAACCCTAAACGAGAATATGAGAGTTACCTCCCTTTGATTTAGCCTTGTTTTCGAATATCATTATAATAATGATAATATATGGTTATTGTTGTAATCATGTGAGAAAGGAACTCGTAATTTCGATGTGCAGTGAAAGGTGTGAGTCCCTAGATTGTCCTTATCTATATATGGTTCGTAACGAACAATACCTAGTCACGCAAAAAGCCTGAAATAAGGGGGTTTGAGCCGTTTCGTAAAATTGTCAAAAAAGTTATCTGCCCATATCAACGGAATTTAACACTGTCTGTAACTCTCTGTATATAATCGCGGTAACATCTTGCGGCATACGGACAGGACTTGTGGTGCAATGCCTAATGCATCTGGCTATCGATCAGAAGATTTCAGGTTCGAATCCTGGCAAGTTCATAATAATTTTAACAATCATTTTATCCAACGTTTACCCATTATCCTTACCCTTAGTTCGGGTATTTTTGTTTTTTCAGTGATTTTGTTTTGTGCATATGGGAATTTCCCATACTCTGAGTTCACAGGGTAAGCGTTGATGGTAAGATGATGTTGAGTGTACTTGATGTTGAGTGTACTCGATTTTGTGTTCGACTTGGTGTAGTGTGTGCTGACGCGGTGCAGCTGCTAGTTCTGAATAAGAATATAGCTTAATGCAAAGTGAAGAGTTGAATATTAATTTAATCGGAATAATACTTTATCTTTCTAGATGCAATGTAAGCAAACATCTTGCTTCCCAACACCCCACTTAGGATGCTCCTTGCAGATCTGCTCTCTAATAAAGTAGCCCCTTACATCTCAGCAATGTATATATATATATATATATATATATATATATATATATATATATATATATATATAATTTTAGGTTAATATTATTCAAAGGTGAAAACATCCAATGAGTTTAACGAGTTTTATACAATAGTGCTTAATATTAAAATAGAGTAAGTAATTTTATTTACTTTTTACATAAACATTTAGATATCGCTACACAGTCATGAATATGTTTCAGTCAACTAGTTATAAATAACTAGAAACATCATCAGGTGATGTTGCTTTTACAGAAGTCAAATCCTCAATCAAGATTTATGTAAAAAATAAACAAAAGTATATATATATATATATATATATATATATATATATATATATATATATATATATATATTAGTGTTGGGACGATTAATCATAATCGAAATCGGGAAATCAAAAAATCGGAATATTTGAGGGTATCAGAATCGGAAAAATTGTACCGATTTTCCAATGCCAAAACGATTCTTTTAATTGTCTTTTTTAAATGATTTTGCTTAAAGCTAAATCTTTCATTATTGGTAATAATGATAAAATAGTAAATATTTATTGATTTAAAACTATCAGTGGAACTAAAATCGATAGATCGTTCCCCACAAGTACATTTTTACATTTAGGAAAATATCTATGCATTTAACATGTGTGTTTTTACAACAATCGGAGAAAAAATACAACTATATAGTTAAATATTTAGGGATTTATAAAGAATCAGAATCAAAAGCAGTAATTGTATTGGAATTGGTAACTTAGTACGGAATTGGTAATTGTATCGGAATC
This sequence comes from Euprymna scolopes, assembly GCF_053919585.1. NCBI lineage: Eukaryota > Metazoa > Mollusca > Cephalopoda > Sepiida > Sepiolidae > Euprymna > Euprymna scolopes. The sequence goes on from NC_136510.1 coordinate 38,805,860, forward strand.
GGGAAAAATATTGGAATCGTCACATCACTAATATATATATATATATATATATATATATATATATATATATATCTCTTTTCAAGGGAAATAAGGTAAAAAAAACGATAGAAGTGCTCGATATGTTAATAGAGCGGTATATAATTTTTTAATTTTTTTTTGAAACAGTAATGTAAATTTATTATGGGCTCAATAAAAAATTAAAAAATTATATATATATATATATATATATATATATATATATATATATATATATATAGATCAAGAGAGAGAGAGAGGGAGAGAGAGATAGTGAGACAGAAAGGGAGACAGAAATGGAGACAGAGAGAGGGAGAGAAGGAGAGAGACAGAGCAAGGGAGTGTAAATAAGCAAATGTAAAAATTTATTTGCCTCCACTTACTTAGATCAAATTGCTTCATGCCTTGCCTGCTGTGATTTCCATTTAAAAAATAAATAAATAAGTACTGGGCTTTCTGGCAAGTATAACTGGCGACAGACTAGTGTCCTGCCACAGGAACGTTTCAGGCCATCTGTTCCGCTTTATGCTATAAATCCAAGGATCACTACCAAACATAAGAAAGCAAAAATACATGTCTAAAAAAAAAATATGAAAAAATACTTACATGTTTTTTTATCTGGGGCAGGAGGGGGGCTCAGCTCTGCCTGGGTTTCTGGAATGTCAATTAGGTAATAACCGATACACGCCGGGTGGCTGATAGACGGATCAAAGTCTGCAGCCAGATTATCATGTGGATCAACATGGACGTGCAAATGTCCATAAAATGCTGGATGGTGAACGGATGGATCATAATTGATGTATTCGATTTCATCTTTATCTTTCGGTGGCTTTTCAGGGTACTCTGATTCTGAAATGATTTGGCAAATTCAATAAAATAGAGTGCAAGTAATTGTACTTCACACAGAAATAGTTTGTTTTTTTTATTTATGGAACTCGCGCAAGACAAGGTGTGAAGCACTTGATGTAAGGAGTGAAAGATGATTATCACAAAGAAAGGAAATGCCTATTGACCTTAGTTATGTATTCAATTGTGTTCTGTATCGATATGTCTTACTTAAAGAGGTCTACGGTGCATGACAATGTTCCATGATATATTTCGGGGAAGCCCCTTTGTCAAATTGTGGATGTTACAGATCTAGTCAAAGCATAAGATGTAGTTTACATGAAGCATTATGTGAGATAGGTATATAGCATGCTTGGAATTGATCTGTAACATCCACCATTTGAAAAAAGGGCTTCCCTAAAATATATCATGGAACATTGTCATGCACCGTAGACCTCTTCAAGTAAGACATATCGATACAGAACACAATTGAATATATATATATATATATATATTGATTTGCAAACTGTCACTTGTTTTCGTCTTTCTTACTCAACATCAACTACATTCCATTCCTCGCATTGTGGTAGCCTTCTAACCTCTTATATATACATATATATATATACATATATGTGTGTGCGTGTGCGTGTTTGTGTGTGTGTGTGTGTGTGTTTGTGTGTGTGTGTATGTGACAGATCCTGGTTAATTCAAACTATTGTCCCAAACCGTTTTTCCTTTAATAATTTAAACAAAATGAATAAGATTAGGAAAGAAAATATATCTTGTACATAGGGATTTAAATAACGTCTTTTAAAAGTATATATATATATATATATATATATATATATATATATATATATATATATATATATATATATATATATATATATGTGTGTGTGTGTGTGTGTGTGTGTGTGTATATATATATATATATGTATATATATGTATATATATATATATATATATATATATATATATATATAGATTGAATGACCCAACCTTCCCACACACACGCATTTATAGTTTCCTTTTCACTTAAGTATGGTCTATGATCGTTTTCTTCTTCTGCATGCTTCCTTTTAATATCCTGAAGATGTCCCCTGCAATAGGGACGAAACGTTGATCACTATTTTATAAATTCACTCGGTTTTTCTGTTTTCAAAACAACATAATGTCAACCATCGCTGGTATTTTTATTTTATTTTTGTTCATATATATATATATATATATATATATATATATATATATATATGTGTGTGTGTGTGTGTGTGTGCGTGTGCGTGTATATTAGTAATAGAACTATTCCAATATCTTTCCAGATTCTGAGATTCTTTATTAGATGTGTACTCAACTTTAATTAAAACGTGCATATGTTCCCGAAATCCTGTTTTCATCTTGAATGTTATTCTCACAATGTTTCGGTCGATATAGCACATGCCACAATGGATAAAGGTATTAAATGACAATTAGTTCTCAGTGACAATTTTCTGGAGATTGGGGGTTCAATACTCACTAGATGCAGTACTAAGAATAAAATAAAAATCACTTATTTAACACTTCTAACTAGTTATGGCTGACAGAAAAAAACAAAAACAATCTACTCCCGCAGATTAAATAAAGGATTCAATTCAATATTCCATCGAAGTTTCCAAGTTGGAGAAGATGCATCTAAAGAAGATTGGAGGTTATATCGGCCGAAACGTTTTGAGAATAACACTTAATGTGCAAATAGTAAACAAATAATACAAGTAATAATTTTTGGAGCAAAAGTGTTGTCTAGTTAACAGCTTAGAAATCGAAAACAAGCAATATCAAATAGCTTGTACTGATAGGCCTGAACTGTCATTTTAGCTTCAACCTCTGTCCCAACGATGAAATCGTGGATGCTCCAACAAACTATAAGCCCTTGTACCCAGTCGACGTAAATACCCCCAACAAACCCGACAAGCAGCAAAGTCCCACCCCTACACATTAGAAATCCCCAGATATAAGAAAGCCTTCTACTTTAATAGTTTCTTCCCCAAAACTGCTAGACTAGGGTTCTTGCCTCCTCAACTGTACTGACATACATAAGTTCAGATTTAATGTGAACAGACATCTTGCTGCTCAACTCCCTACATAGTGTCCCTGCAACTTATGTCCCTGATAGTAGCCCCTACATCAAAGTGACACTGTGTCTTGTTTGAGGTAAAAATTTAATTAAAAGAAAACATTTACCAAACGTATTAAAATGCAGTTTTCTCTTGTCCTGTATAGTTTTAAACATGTAAATTGTTTGTAAATTTTGCTATTTCCATGTTCTTTTCATTACTTCAATAATCCAATTCCGTTAATCAAAAGTGGTATTTTATTTATTCTCGTTTAGGTGGTCGCTAATTTCAGGCTTGATAGATAAAAAAAAGAAGTATACCTTAATCCAACTGGAAGCCACCGCCAGTCTTAAGGTTAGTGATACCATAAGTTGTTTTGATTTTGTATCTCTTAAGTCTGACAAAAGAAAATCGATGGCCATTTCGGATTGACGAAATCGGCTGAGTGAAAATAATTAAACATAAAAATGTTTCACAAGTTTAAAACTATGCTAGTCAATAGAAAAATATATATAGTGATCCATGTACAAACTGTTTCGCTGTATCACAGTTCATCAGTGCGGATAGATTAGCACCCATCTCTAGTTAGGGATTGAACCTGTAACCATCTAGTTGATAGTTAGCAGTTCTAACGTCCGGTCCATGAGATCGGTGCCCATAAACGCCCTCATCAAATGCCCATTTTTATAGACACTCGTCCACCGCTTTTACAGTGCTCGACCTGCTTCTTTATTTACAAACAAACAAACAGTAGTAAACGAAAACGTAACATGGAAGGAAAAACAAAACTTCTTTTAAAACAACAACAAAAGGGCTTATTTTAGCAACAGAAAGTTGGACCGTGTCCGAATGATGAAAATGAAGAGTTGAAAGTTACTTGGTCTGTCGAAGGTCAGCCAGCAGTTAACTCCATGCAAAGATCGTCAATGCTGGAGCGTCCGGCGGACGAAGACAGAAGAGGTAGAGAAGGGATGTCTTTCAATGCTTCCTGGGTTCCTTCTATTGACCAACCGTGATTCTCGACAGGATTAAAGAAATTTCTTAAGGGGCAGATGGGATCAATGTGCTTTACAAGCTGATTGGTCAGTGTACGACCAAATTGCCAAGTAAGGACATTGATTCCCAAGAGAAAATAAGTCTTTATTCAATGCCTGCTACATCACCAGGCTTATAAGTATAAAGAATGGAAAGGGTCTGTTGTTAGGCTGTGCAAGGATCTCTTGATCAGGTAGAAAACCCTCTTGGCTTTGTTTGCCATCTCAATTTTATGGTGTGTTGGTTTGCAAAAATTATTCACAACCGTATCAAGGCCCTTTGCATTAGCGACAATATTGAGTAGTTGATGTGGAAGACTGATAGTCAAGAGACAGCATGTTTTGTTTATTTTCGATTTCTCATCTGTTAACTATACTATACTTTTGCCCTTGTTTGAAATGTTATGTCAAGAAGTAGAAATAATAGAATCTCAACTCACCTTTACAAATCGTTTCCCATAATTTTTTTTCAGGCAGTTTAATTATCACCGTCATGTTTGTTTGCTTTTTTGTTGTTGCTTTTGTCGTTGTTTTTGTTGTTTATTTTGTTGTTGGTTTTTTTTTGTTCTTTATTTTGTTGTTGTTGTTGTTGTTGTTTATTTTGTTGTTGTTGTTGTCGTTGCTTTTGTGTATGTGTGTTTACCTTTAGTCTTTTTTTCTTTTTTCTAAATATAGTTTATTACCTACTTTTATAAAATCGGATTTTTTTTCTTTAATTATTGTATTATGTTTAGAAAACTGAGACACATAAAAATAATTTCGACCACTAAAAATTTTATTTTCATTTTTTTTCAAGTTGTTGTTTTTTTTTGGGGGGGGGAGTAATAACATGGGTGAAGTAGAAACAGTGCAAACACAGAACATCTGCAAATGATACTTTTTTACCTAAAAACAAATAACTTTTGTTTTACTTAATTATTAATTATTTTCCATCAAATTATTTTTTTTTCTTTTGTCTATCCTTATTTACTTGTCTCCTCACAAGAGGAGACTTAAACACAGTATCACCTTTTAATGTTGGAAAAATCCAGCCTCCCAAAAAGGTATCCTCTGGACTGTGACAAACATTTAAATTGCCTCGATCTAAAAGGATCTCTCTGAAATATAGTATCAGAACAGATACTACACTTTGTTACTATTAATTTAAAGTATTGCATGCAATTAAGTTTTACCTACCTACCTACAATCAATAATGACTATAAAAAAAATTGAAAACTTATTTTACTACTTACTACTAAAAAATAAATCCATACATATACTCCATGTTGTATTTTTTAAAAAATCTTTTTTCAGATCGGTATATTTTCGTAAAACGGTCGAATGCGATATTAATTCTCGCTATTTAAAAATAACTTTTATTTATTAAGGGTAGAATAATTTTTCCCCGAAGAAGCGCAGTGTAGTTGATAGCGTATATTTTCTATCTCGAATATTATATTGTTTATGACGTAGTTGCCATAGAAACTAATTAGGGGCAGATAACTCTATGTTGATTACATCAACACGATCGTTAGGTGGCGTTCAATGTCTTCCATGCGAATACAACTCGTAGACGTAAAGCAAAATATTTCTTTAATTTAATATTTTTTCACGATTTGTTATTATCCATTTTTTTTTTAATTAATCGCGTCATGGTTGACTAGATTGCCGTATTCGGTTTTATGAAATCAGATAACTGAGAGAAATAATACGAAAAAAAAAAAAAGGAGGGGTGAAGATACGAGCAGACAAACAAGATGAGTAGCGCCAGTGGACGTCTCAACTTGGAGACGTTCTACATCTTCAATTCCATGTATGGACCAAAAGAAGGCGAGGTAAATAAACAAACTTTAATGGCATTAAATGAACATAATTTCCCAATTGTTAAAAAAAAAAGAAAAGTTATTTTAAACTATTAACTTGGATCAAATATTTAGGGTTATTTTCTTTCACTTTTTAAAATGTTTATATGTTTAAAATACGCCTTTCTCTCTCTCTCTCTGTTCACTTTTTAAACATGTGATTTTGCAGCAGACAAACCATAAATAGGTGCTAGTGCAGAGAGTGATCCGCGCTATTTTTTAAATCGTATTTCCAAGTTTAATTAAAGTTTTATGATATATTTTTTTATTCAATTGTAAGGTTGAAGTATAGAATAGGTACAAAACACCCTCCCCTCCCTATGTTAAGAATGGCTTTTTAAATAATGTTATTATTTACATCCGGACCACTCTCTGCACTGGTACCCAGAAATAATTACATTTACTTTTACTTTCTAATTTCAACCGATTTTACGCAGTTTATGTTCGAAATTAATATTTTCTTTCGTGTAGGGGAAACGAAAATGAGTATTTATATAGAATACAAACCGTGCTATTTTTAGATATGGTATGATCATGTCATTTTATGGGTATCTTTTGTTTATTAAATTGTTAGATAAAAATACAAAATTGTTTTTAAGTCCCTCCCCGCGCTCCTTCCCATGTTTAAAATGAGTTTTTAAATAACAAGGTTAATATTTTAGCACAATCCGTATTAGTGAATAAGTAACCAAAAATTAGCGTTAATATTGGACATTTTTTGTTTAATTCGAGCAACCAGAAATTTGTCTCAATGATCTTTCACTTTCTTGAGAGATTTAAAAATTATTTTATAATTTTTGAATGGTCACAGATTAAACAAGACACCTGCCATCTTTTTTTAATCTATTAATAATCGATAAAAAAAAAATAAATAAAAAATAGTCGATATCTATCGTTCGATCTTCGCAGGCAATTTGGAATCCTTAGAAAATATGATCAACTTTATCTATTTAATTGACAAGTAACATATTACTAGGACTGTGACAACAGCATATTCTTTTCATTGTTTTGACTCTTGAGTATTGTCGATATTTCCTACCGACGAGTGGGGGGGGGGGAAGAAAAGACGTTTAGCTTGCAACGAAAAATGACCTCGTTGCTTACAAGCAAACGTATTCTTGTAAATATAACGCGCTGTTAACAGTTGTCGTACCGGTCTGATAGATCTCTAACAACGATAAGAACAAACTACAACAACCTACAAAGGTGACTCGTTCAGCGAGATTGAAACGAGACTGGAATGTCTATTTAAGCTATAAGGAATAGACATCCTATTTTCTTCATTAACAAACACCAGGCCGGGCCGTTCCCGTTCACAGCCATGAGTGTATTTCCCTTCCAACCGAGCCACCCTCGGTAAGTCAATCAATTTAATTATCACAGTATATATCCGTTAATATCTTACATGTTTTTATACAGACTGATGTGGTTCTCGGTTGATTGACTGTGTCGGATATATACTTCAGAGTTAAAAGAATGAAAAGAATATGCTGTTGTCACAACCCTACATATTACTACATTATTATATACATTGACTTTCACAATCTATGAGTCTCAACATTATTATTATTTCGCCTATCATAAAAAAAAAAAACTCTTCAGGTTATTATTTAAGTAAAACTTGCAATTTTCTTTTAATGTAATTTTCATTGATAAATAATTTTCTATATTCATTTATTTATTTGTGGACTGTTATCCGCATCTTCATAGTTGTTGTTTCATAACGTTTCGACCAACTATTCCCCTGATCTTCATCAAGTGGTTAACCGTGGTAGGATAGGAATGCTGAATCTCTTAACGGTATTTTCAGTAATTACTGCCTTCCATAGTTGTTGTCATCTTATCACGTTTTGGCCAACTAATCCTCTGGCCGACTTTGGATAGGATTGAAACCACCATCTTCAGACAATGTTCACCTGGAAACATTGTGCAACAACTATAAAGATGAGGATAACAGTCCGCAAATAAATATAGATTACTCATCTCAAAGGATTCCAATAATAAAATAATATACAATTTGGTACAGACCCGATGGTGGAAGACTAGATAAGAACAAAAAATTTGGATTTCAAAAATCCAACCTTGATTGCTCTTCAAAACTCGTAATGCAGTGAATAGAGGCATTGAATCTCTAAGGTTCCAGATGATCATTGTCTGAAGGTAGGGGTTTCAATTCTACCCAAAGTCAGGCAAAGGATTAATTGGACAGAACGTGGTGAAATGACAACAACTGTGGATGGCATTAATTACTGAGGATACAGTTAAGACTCAGTATTCCTATGTCGTCGCAATTAACTAATGTAGACTTGTTATACTGTTGTTGTTTTTTTTTGTTGTTTTTTTTTTTTGCTAAAATATGTTTGAAAGTTAGGCTTTGTATTACAATCCACAGACATACGAAAGAGTTGTCAAAAAACAAATATATAACAAATAAATGTTATCAAAGGCAAGAGAAGTTACTTTTCTACCTAACTCCTTGGCCTAACGTTCACAGGAAACATGAGTTGGAACAATTACATCGAGGGCATTGCCAGGGCCGCTGTGAGGAAGGTGGACTCTCTCTACCGTGCTAGAAAACTACTAACACCCGAAAGTATCCTGTACCTCGATAAGGCGGCCATTCGCCCATGTATGGAGTATTGCTGTCATATTTGGGCTGGTGCATCGGCTACTAGTCTCTCGCTCCTTGACAAGGTTCAAAAGAGAGTCGCAAATCTGATAGGCCCTGAACTGGCATCTAAGCTTCAGCCTCTGTCCCATCGACGAAACATTGCATCCCTCTGCCTGTTCTGCAAGTACTTTAATGGTGAATGCTCTAAAGAACTGCAAGCACTTGTGTCCCCACGACGTGAACACCCTCGACAGACCCGACAGGCTGCAAAATCCCACCTCCACACTGTAGAGATCCCTAGATGTAAAAGATCTTTCTACTCCAGTAGTTTCTTCCCCAGAACTGCTAGACTCTGGAATTCCATTCCAGGTCCCTGCTTCCCCAACTGTACTGACGTGCAAAAGTTCAAGTGCAACGTGAACAGACATCTTGCTGCCCAAATCCCTACATAGTGCCCCAGTAGTTGTTGCCCCTGATAGTAGCCCCCTACACCAAAGTGGCAATGTGCTTTGTTTGGGGTGAAAATGTAATAAAAAAAAAAATTAAAAAAAAAAAACTGAATAAGTTTTCAGTGTTTTTATTTAATGTAAAATGTTTATTCAGTTCAAAAACAAGATTGAGTAGTACTGGAGAACAAGAAAAAAATGACCGCAGTTGTTTTTCACATCTTTGAAGTCGCAGTAATCACTTCAAAATAAGAAATAGAACATAAATGGTGGTAGAAACTCATCCAATGGTAACATTTATTAGATGAGTTCTTCCACCATTTTGTTTTATTTCTTTGTTTGAAGTCTTTGATGAGACCTCTGACATCATGGCCATTTTTCGGTATTGCTCAATATTACTTGTTTTTCTAACTGAATAAACATTTTACATTAAATAAAAACACTAAAACTTATTTAGTTAAGTAGAAAAGTAATTTATCTTGCCTTTGATAACATTTATTTGTTATTTGTTTTTTGACAACTTTTTCATACCTCTGTGGATTGTAATACAAGCCCGAAAGTTAATTTTCCAGACGAGGATCTATATCGGCCCGAACGGTTGAGAGTTACAATTTACAGAACAAACTGGAAGTTGATAAGTTGATGAAGCAGTTTTTACCATTTGAAAGCTGAAAAAAAAAAAAAAAAAAAATTGGTTATAGTCAAGATTGTATAATCTTTTTTACTTCCGGTTTTTGCTTTTCTTGTGGCTGGATAATTAGACTTGGTCAAGTGGACAAAAAAGCCATTTTTAACAAGGGGAAAGGTGACAAGCTTTCACATTTGAGAGGAAGATAATTGTTGGGCATTTTTACTATAGCCAACAAAAAAAAAAATTGATGAAAAAATAGACAACAAATAAATGTTACCAAAGGCAAGATAAGTTATTTTACTTACATGGATAAGTCTTTTTTCTTTTGTTCAATATATTTTAAAGTGATTATTTACTTTGAAACGTTGAATTTTTGAGCGATTATCCAGGGTCCAAATGGCTGTAAAAAAACGCCATTTTTTTTTGTTTCATCCTATCTCAACAGGCTTGACACTACTTTTATTTCAAAGTAAATAAACACTTTAACATAAATAAAAACATTAAAAAATTATTCAGGTAGCGTAACTTATCTGGCCTTTTGTAACATTTATTTGTTTATACAGGGTGGTCACTAGAAAAGCGGAAAATTTGTCAAATAATTTATTTTTAGAAAGTTTTTCAAAGACAAATGTTATATTATACTCATAGATACTCAAAATGTCGTCCATGCACTTCACTGCAGTGTCAAACAACGATTTATTTTTATAACGCTCACACGACACCAATCAAAAAATAGCAATCACGCATTTTATTCATGATCTAAGCTGACCTTCAAATTTCCCGCTTTTCTAGCCACCACCCTGTATTTTCATCTGTTTTTTGTTTTGTTGACAATTGCAAAATACACTAATTATTAATAAGAAGGAACTATATCTTGCTTGTTACTGTCGTCTTGTAAGCAAAGCATAAGCCAGAAGTCAAATAAAGCAGAGGATTTTTTTTTTTTTTTTTTTTTTACACAGTGATCACCACTTATCAAGGCCCGGAAGCCACTCAGGGATAAGGGTTATTGCAAGTACATAACGTTAGTGTGGAGATTTGCTGAAGTGTTTACTTAAGGGGGCGGTTCATTAGGAATTTGTTAACATTGGACTTGAAGGCATCCAAGTTGTAGTCCGGAGGGAAGCAGGCAGACAGAACAGAGTTCCACAGGTGTGCAGTTCTAAGAAAGAAGCTTTGTTCATGGAATCCGCGTTTTGATTTAGGCACAGATATAGAGTGGGGGAAATTTTTCACAGTAGATTCAGCTAGACGTGAAAGATTGGCAAGGGGGGACCAGAGATTGGAGTTCAGACGAGCATCTGCCATGGAAATAACGATAAAACAAGGACAGGCTCGCAACGTCTCTTCTGTGGGAGAGAGGTTGCAGGGTAGAGAAAAGGGCATCCCTCACTAAACCACGAAGTCTATTTTGTACTCTGTCAAGGCAGGATAGGCTGTTTTTAGCAGCTCCTGCCCAGATATGGCAACAGTATTCCATCCTTGGACGTACTTGGCTTTTATATAGATAGAGAATTGCATCAGTAGTGAGAGATCTTCTGGAGCGGTAGAAGGATCCCACCATCTTTCCAGCGACCTTGGCAACAGACTTGATGTACGTGTTCTAGGATCCTAACTGTAACCAAAATGTAAAAAGGCAGACGATACTAAAGCGTACGAATGCATAAGCAAAATGAACTTAACCGCAGTGACAGCAGCCATTCAGTTACAAAGAGCTAATCACGTTTGACAAAAAAATCAGCCTCCTGTCAAAACGTCAAGAATTTTTACACAAGTGCATTTTAGTAAACTGGAAGTTTTTGTTGTTTTGTTTTCGTTCTCAGAAGAGCTTGACTCAATAAAAAAGAAAAGAATAAAGTTTGATGTTGCCAGATTTAAATTCAAGGTTTTCTATGTTGACTCTCTATACCAGAAAACTCTTTTTGTTTGGCCTCTTGTCATACAAGGCAAAACTTAGTAAATATGTTTTTGTTTTTTTGTTTTTTTTTTTCCAGGAACACAAGAAAATCATGTTCTATTTTCCAAAGAAAGCTGATTTGGATACTAAAATTAAACAAATTGGTCTCAGTGAAGCCATTGTACAATTTACAAAGTAAGTAGGACACTGATTTGTTTGCTTTTAGTAGCACCTCTTACTGTTAGACTCCTTTTGATATTCTGGAGGGTTATCATACAGGGGATAGATGGGTTTCTCAGTCGTAGTAAAGGCAATCTCTCTAGAAAAAGGGGAAAACGGCTCTGTTGAAAAATCAAACAAGATAGAAAGCACTTGTTGGCCCTGTACACCATATCTTCTAGTGATGATGCCACAAACAAAACACCCTTCTAATTTATTATGAGCCAGTACAGAAGTAGTGAGGTTGGGAAAACTGTCAGTGCACAATCTGGTTTAACTGAAGATAGCAAAACATTATATATATATATATATATATATATATATATACACACACACACATATAGAATATATGTTTGTTTTTGTGATCTAAAAGTATATGTTTAGTAATGTTTAGATCCGAGTGTGTATAAATAAGCTTAGAATAGGAAATTTTTATAAGAACAATTAAATGGAGTAGGATTTTCCATTAGAAATCGAGTTAGAACCATGTATTCAAGTAGTTACATCACAGAGGAGAAGTCACTAGTGTGACGTGGTGAATCAGCACATCAGATCTTTCTCTTTACATTTAATTGGCAAAGAGAACAGTATTTTTGGATAGCTGTCCCTCTCCCCCACATGGAATGCATTGAGGGGTATTGTGTGTGTGTGTGTGTATATATATATATATATATATATATATATATATATATATATACATATATGTATAACATAATCATGTTGACACACCGGTTCTTGTTAGATTACTGAAGTTAAGCAATGATGAGTCTGGCCAGTACCAGATTGGTGACTATTTGGGAATAACAAGTGCTGTATGTGTTCTTCGCTTATCTCTGCATTGTTTTCAGTCGTCCTGAAATTTCCAATTACCACTGGTATTTAACAGTGCCGACTCAGGAGAGGTGTGGTTGAAGATTGCACAAGTCTTTGCACAAAAATGTTGTTGTTTTTTAACGCTTTTAGTGCATGTGTACAACAAAATAGTATTTGGAAATCAAATTTGAATAATAAGTTTTTTAAATTGATGAATTCAGAATAAAAAAAAAAAATATGTAATGCTAATTAATTACATCATCAAATCAATAAGAAAAAAATAAAACCTTTTTACAAAGGCAAATTTTATATCCAGGCCAGTTTGATTAAATACTATTTTGTATTTTTAATTATTCTCTCAATTCTGCAACCAATTTTCGGAATATCAGAGATTTCTAGGCGTAGTAAGGATCCAAATTTGTTGTATGGTCCATCTCGATCTTCACTTTTTGAAGTTTTTAATCAATCTTGCCCAAATAAAAGTTTCTGCTAATTTGTTTGCTTTTTTTTATTTTGTTTATTAATACAATACCTTTTTGGGGTTTTTTTTTTGGGGGGGGGGGGTTTCATCCTTTTTGTGATCCTAACCCTAAAGAACTTCATCTCTTTCTCTTTGTAGAACGTTTTCTGATCGACCCTGTCAAAGTTTGCATACACAGAAACATAGACATATCTTTTATGAACCCGAGAAAAATTTCTGGATGGTTGTGGTGAGTTCAGTTTCATCTTTTTGATTATGCGGAAAGGGGTTGTTTTTATATATATATATATATATATATATATATATATATACATACACCAGCATGCCGCCTGATTGTAAAATAATAGACTTACGATAATAAACTTAAATGATATTTTAATTTATGCAGATTTCGTATAGAGCTAATACTCAAAACAAGCACAACACAGCTTTTTGTTAAGATTGTTTGCTGTCCATTTGGCTGGAGATGTGGTTAAGTCGACAAGAAAGCTGTTCTTCCTAGCCATGAATGAGGGAGGGGTTTTTACGTTATCTGAGAGGAAGATAAGCAAGATATGGTTTTTCTGATTATCATCATTGTTCCGTCTAAGAGCAGAAAGCAAAAGTTAAAAAAAAAAAATTGACAGTCTTGACTATAACTCGGCTTTATAAAAACAATTAGCAGGACCCATGTACTGGTATTGCCCAGAAAAATTGAAGAACCCCAAAAAAACTCCTGTTACCAACTCTGAATGCCATGTAAATATTTTTACTTGTTTTTTTTTTTTTTTTAATCTATAATATAAATCTCACTTGTCTGTTTAAATGTATGTTTGTGTGTCTGCCTAAAACTTCTGAAAGAGGCGACAGATTTTAACAAGATCGGTATCGTTTTGAAGCTCAACCTTTCGGATGACAAATATTGAAAAACTGGCTAAAAACATTAATTCCTTCACCCTCAACTGGGCACTTTTCTTACAAGGAGGGGTCGCTTTTTTGCTGATATTTTCAAAAGTTATCTCCTCTTTTCGATTGATTAGCTTTAATTTAAACTTTTGCCACTTCCTGTTTGGCGATGGACGCAACGGCAAAGATGTCACTTTTTTTTTTTTTTTTTTTTTGCATTCTTTTCCTCCTTCGCGGTACGGGTTCAAGCCTGCCTGCCTACTACCACTTTTTTTTTTTTCTCAACACACACCTCCAAACACTCGGGCAATGCCAGGCACCCAGGCTAGTTATCTATAAATATTAATTATAGTGTTCTGTTAGTATAAATTTATAAATAATAATGAAAATTTAAGCATTCATATTATTTCATAACTAAGAGTCTCGAGTCTCCTTACAGCACTATGCCTATAAAAAGAACAGATTTTTTTTCTTCCTTTTTTGATGGGGTTAAATAATTCTGTTCATACATGTGGTATGGAAGTAATATTTGATGGGAGTAAAAGTATTTGTAAATTAATTTTCTAAATATTATTCTGAAGAAGATCAATCAATATTTTTTGGACATAAGATCGGCTTTCGAGTGAAATTATAATTGATATCTAAATTAAATTTAACTTAAAGCAAAAAATAAATAGGAATTAAATGTTTAAAAAAGAAATGAATAAACACTGGAAGAAAGGTGCTATTTGATGTGATTACATGCACTCCATAAATAAAGTAATAGCATTTTATAAAGTCTTAGCAGTATTCATAAGAAAAGAAGCATTTAAGCCAAAGACATAAATGCCTGTGCTACTGTTGCATAGGCGACGGACAGCGCCAGGGAAATATTGGATGTATTACATACACAATTCAGGATCCAGGCAAAACTCGATGTTGGATCCAATTGTTGAGCAATGACATCAACACTACATTCCGATTGAAGAGTCGAGATCATGAAATAATGAGAGACATATATTTTAACCTGAAATGGAATTTTGACGAAAAGACAAGATATTCCAAAGAAACAGTCAGGATTCCGATCATGAATGTGGGTAATGCCAGTATAAAACATAAACAAAGGCAGGTGTCAGAGAGAAAGCCAGCTTTGATCCTTCTACCATCACTCGGAATAACCAACCACACCACCAACCCATGTACCAACCCAAACTCATATCATGCTATCACTGTAATGTAAATAAACTTTGTAGATTTAACAAGTCGTTTATTTGACTACAAAAAGCCACGGCTATCAGCGTGTATATACTATTGGCATGCATTTGTTAAAAGTGGAACCAATAACTTATATACTGTATATTACACTACTGTAGTAACTAACCTGTTATTTTTAACATTTTTATTTGTTTGCACTTTTTCTAAACTTATACAGAAAAAAAAAGAAATCACATGTTGGTAGTAAATAAAACAACTCTTTATGTTGCTCAAATAAAAATATGAGTTATTTTCTTTGCTGATTTTAATTTTTCAATCATAATTGAACTTTTTTTTCTCCATATTACTCTTTGTCTGAGCAGGAATGTTATTCTTTTTAATATGCTGTAGGAAACTATATTATTATAGTGCCAATTACATTGTACAACAATAACAAATAAAAATTGTCTAATCAGAATGTAGGTTGTAAATGCCAGCTTAACTGCTATTTAGGTCTGACTTTTAAAATCTTACAAGATAGGTTTATATGCTAGAAAAGAAGATAAGTTACAAATGTACATTTTTACCTTAACTAGTTGTGCGGAGTTTGATTTTCAGTCGCAATAGGTAAACCAGAAGAACAACCAACTCAAAGTCTTCAGTAAATGGTGTTTGATTATATTCAATTCCTGATATTAAAGTTCATCCATAATATAACTTACAATGATAGTTTCAGTTTCCTAAATTTATTCATTTATGTATTAAATTGTTAGGTGAAAGTACAGAATAGTTAACGCATCTCCTCCCTCCACATTTTAAGAATGGGTTTCCAAATAATAATGTTATTATTTCAGCATAGTCAGTAAACTGTAGAAGATTATTTAGAAAGCCATTCTTAACATGGGTAGGTGGGGCTTGGTTAACTATTCAGTACTTTCACCTAACAATTTGATTAATAAAAATTAGTACAAAACTTGTAAAACTACAAGAGTAATCGATCTCAAAACAGGAAGTCTTTAATATCAGAAACCAAATCTGATTGAATACCGTTTGCTGCAGACTTTTTTAGTCAGTTTTCTTCTAGTTTGCCTCACAATATCCTTTATATGAACAAAAATAAATTTGAATAAAAAAGGTTGATATGCTATAAAAAAAATTTTTTTTAATGAAATCTTTGATTGTTTTGCAGATAATTCTTGTTCCATTCAGTGAAAAAATCAAAGATGGTCAATCTTACATAGAATACCATGAAGAAGATGTTCAAGATTTGGTTTATCAATCGGTTTTGAAACAAGCGTATCGGATGTTTAAGGTAAGTTCTCTTTGTCTCCTTTTTTAGGAAGGATTTAGTGAGTTCTATCTCGGCTGAGGCTGCAGGATGATGATGACTGTTGCTAGTACTTCGGTCTTCATCCACTTAGGTAACTTAAGTATTTTTTGTACACATTACCTTCAAGTAACAAACATGTTAAGCTTCTTGTTAGGGTTTGTGTTCCTTGATAAAAGCGCTGGTTGAGTTTGAATAAAATGAAATACGTATTAGATACGTTTGAAGCCGAAACAACGCATTATTACAAAATAAACAGATATTTATTTTGTTTGAAATTCATATTTGAATTTATAAATATATTTCGAAGATACACTTCATCTTCAGTATGTCTTTCTTTCTATTTTTTTTTTTCTTTTTTCTTTTTGCCATGTTTTTGTTGGAATGTAGAATCAGCAAGTAGAAGTCCGTTTGTTGTTTCTACGGTAGTCTTTTCAAGTGTCGGAATGGTGTGTTGGTCACGCAGAATTCATGTTAGGGTTTGTGTTCCTTGATTGAATAAAAATAGTTTGATTTTAATAAAATACGTATTAGATACGTTCGCCTTCAAACATATCTAATACATATTTTATTTTACATTAGGCTTCTATCAGTTGTTTTTTTTTTTTAATTACATTTTCACCCCAAACAAGGCACATTGCCACTTTGATGTAGGGGGCTACTGTCATGGATATAAGCTACAGGGGTACTATGTGGGGAGTTGGCCAGCAAGATGTCAGTTCACGTTACACTTGAACTTCTGCATGTCAGTACAGTTGGGGAAGCAGGAACCCGGAATGGAATTCCAAAGTCTAGCGGTTCTGGGGAAGAAACTACTGGAGTAGAAGGCTCTCTTACATCTAGGGATCTCAACTGTGAAGGGGTGGAATTTTGCTGCTTGTCGGGGGTATTTATGTCTATAGGGTACAAGTGCTTGCAGTTCTTCGGAGCATTCACCGTTAAAGTACTTGTAGAACAGGCAGAGGGATGCTACATTTCGTCGATGGGACAGAGGCTGAAGCTTAGATGACAGTTCAGGACCTATTAGGTTGGCGACTCTCTTTTGAACCTTGTCTAGGAGTTACATCAGATGCACCAGCCTAAATATGATAGCAATACTCCATACATGGGCGAATGGTGGCCTTATAGAGGTACAGGATACTTTCGGGCATCAGTAGCTTTCTAGCATGGTGGTTCAAGGCCACTAATTATGAGGGGGGGGGGTTTCCATACATTTCCTATAAAACAGTTGTGCATAACATGTCGTGACTAAACACAATGATTTTGATTGCCTACTGGAGAGAACTTAAATTGCTACTTTTGCACTACAAGTAAATCATAAATTCAAAATAAAAGTCCAAATAAGATCCTATCAGTATGGCTGAACTACAATGTTTATGTAAGGATTGGTGCTCTTTCTCTAATTGATGTTGCCTATAGTAACAGCACTGAATATTCTATTAGACTAGATGAATTCTTGTCCTGGAATCTGGTAAAACGAAAAGACCACAAGAAAGTTAAACTATAAACATTGTTTACTGGTCAGTTAGTGAGAGGAAATTAATGTTATTTATTTCTTTACTAACTCAACATTTGTGAATTAAAGGAGAATTTAATGGAATATCTGTGATATATATTTTGAAGTCAAGTGTTAGGCCCAAGAGTGAGTCCCTTGATGAGAACTTCAATCTAAGTAAAATGAAACAAAAAAAAAGGTGCAAATATGCAGCCTCATCATCTGATGTGTTTAATTTGTGATTCAATTATTGTTTTCAAAATCACATTTGTTTTTTTTTGCTTTCTTTTCAGTTGTTCAACGGCAGTTTTGAAAATATTCTTCTCAGATCGAAACAGAGTGTCACAGCCTTACAACAGCGGTTAGAATATTTCTTTACTCGGGTAAACCAACTTTTTCTTTGACTATGAAAGAATAAGGATTACACAATATTTGATCTGTATATATTTCATTTTTTTTTTTTTAAATCGGTGTTTCTTTTTAGGTACACCGTGTGGCTAACATTTATGATACTATCATGTTTCAAATAAAATTTAAAATTGTCCAACATCCAAACTCCTCAGTCTCTAATAACATAAAGTGGAATAAGTATATAAAAGATGTTATTAAGTTGGTTGCCAATAAAGTAGGCTTCCGCTACCAGGCTAGAAAACTTCTCATATCTGCCATTATCCTTTATCTCTATAAAATTGCCCATCTATGGAATATTATTGCCACATCTGAGCTGATGTACCAACCACCAGTCTCTCCGTTTTAGACAGGGTTAAAAAAAAAAATAAAAAAAAGAGATGCACACTTCTTTGTGATAATAGTGAAATTTGAAAATCGAAATATTGAATTTCAAGTCAAACCAAAGGTATCTACTTAATTGTCATGTCACAACAATGAACATATCCAAAAATTACGGAAAATTATGTAGTAGAAAATTAATTATCAATGAAAATAGTTTTCAAATACAATTAGCAAAAATTGAGTTTTGCTAAAAAAAGAAACCAGAGAGTTTGAATCGTAACAAGAGAGGTAATTATTTTCTGAAAACTTTGAAAACCTTACACCAATTTAACAAAACTTAATTTTCGCTTCTTTTTTTTTCAAAATTGTTTTGATTAATAATTAAGTTTCTATTTTATCGTTTTTCATAATTTTTGGATGCGTTCATTATTGCAACATGACAATTAAATGGATACCTTTGGATTTAGTTGAAATTTAATATTTCGATTTTCACTATTGTAATGAAGAACCACCAAGAGCCATTAATACAATAGGTTCCACACTGTCTACAAAGTTCATGCATGGGTTAGTGAACCAATCACTAGCTTTTCTCTCTTGGGCAGAGTGCAAAAAAAAAAAAAAGAATTTCTAATCTAATATGTCCCACAATGTCTATCAAACTCCAGCCCCTGTCACATTGTCACAATGTTGCATCAGTGTGCTTCTTTTATAAGTACTTTCATAGTATGTGCTTTGATGAAATTTCAGCACTTGTTCAGTGTAAATACTCCTGATCCACCCGATTAGTAACAAAATCATATTTCTTCACTGTAGAGGTTCTTAGATGCCAGAATATTTTTCTTTTCTACTAGATTCTTTCCTCAGATTGTTTGCCTTTGGAATTTCCTCTATGCTTCCCGTTTTCCTGTTCATGCATGGGTTAGTGAAAATTTAAATGTAATATTAATAGACATCCTGTTGCGCAACTCCCCATCCAGGTTTAATCATGGCCTCTATCAAAATAGTTTCCTATGCTTCAGTGTTAATATGCCTTGTTTGGGCTGAATAGATGTAAAAAAAAAAAAAAAAAAAAAAAAAAAAAATACCTATCGAAATGCATTAAGATTTTAATGTTATGTGAGCATAGGGGTCTTGTTAAAATAATCCTTGTACATCAACTAGTAGTCATTTAAGGATTTCTGTTTACAGAGAGGTTGTCGTCAAGTCAGGTAGGATGAAGAGGCTACAAGTGGTTAAGTGGTTAATCATTGAGGTTATTACTTTCCATGGAAAATATAGCTTAAAGAAAATCATCTCTGACGACAAAGGAAAGAAGCACGTATTCAGTTAGTGTAGAATTGGAAGACAGCAAAAGCAAATTTAACTAAAAGGACTTAAAAATTTGTGACAAACGAAGCTAGTTACAGTGAAGTTCCATTTTTTTTCGCAATCCCTTAACTTTTTTTTTTTTTTTTTTCGACATTAGGTACTATTGTGACCTTGAAGGTCCAATAATAAATAAGACAACACATATTTATATGTATCGTATATTTATAAAAGTGTGGATTTACAGAAGTACAAAGTATTATGTTACAGAAAGACTGCTCGTCCCTTGTTGAAATAATTTATTGTGTATGATTTATTGAACAAAAACTGCTATTTTTTCTTAACTAGCACGGGTGCCCAGTGTTGCCTGGGTATGTGTAGGTGGTGTAGTAAGGAACGTGGGGGGGGGGGTCAAAACAACAGTAAGCAGTTTGGGTGGAGAGAGGTAGTAAAAAAAAAAAAGTGGTAGTAGGCAGACAGGTTCGAACCCATAAGGCAAAGGAGAAAAAGAAGGTTAAAGAAAACGTGACGTCTTAGCCGATGTCTCCATCACGCGACCGGAAGTCCTGAGCGTTGAAATTAAGTGTAGTCAATCCAACCGAAGCGATGACTTTGCGAAAATGTCGACGCGAAAACCGACCCCCTCCTTGTAAAAAAAAAAGTTTCGATATTTATTGTCCGAACAATCAAGCTTGAAAACAATACCGATTTGGTCAGGATCTGTCACATGTGTTGACAGTTTTTGGCAAGCATACATACATACATTCGCACAAACCGACGATTGAGATTTATATTACAGATAACTGGAATTGTCAGTTTTATAGCACGTAAGTGGTGACTCATAAAAAAAAGAAATAAAACTTTTAGACTTGCTTGCTTTACAGCATAACCATTTTGAAGCATATTTGAGCATAAAAGCAATAATCATTCAAAACAATCGATGCCATACGATTTATTAAACACGAACTGCCATTTTTTTTAATAACTGGAATTAGAAAATGGCGGTTTTATGGTACATTAACTCTATAATTCATTTTGGACATTACAATGTGTTATTGGTGCAATGGTGATCTACCCTATCTCATGACTATATGAACTCTTCTAGACATTATGTATAAAGGAGTCTACAATGAAAGATAAGCAGTCTTTCTGTAATATACTATTCTGTACTTTTATAAATACACACTCTTGTAAATATACCATCGTGGTGTCTTGTTTATTATCGGAACTTCAAGGTCACAATAAACTGGTGTTATGACCTTGAAGTTCCAGTAATAAACAAAACAACACAATGATATATTTACAAGAGTCTTTATTTATAAAAGTACAAAATAGTATGCTACAGAAAGACTGCTCTGAAACTGCATTGAAATCTCTATAAATATTGTTTGGAAGAGTCCATTTAGTCACAAATCAACATGAGATCATAACAGGTAATTTCTAATACCTATTAGTAAAAGGATTGTTAATTTTTTTGATGATTTCATATGTGCCATTTTTAGGGAGGATGATCACTCTATAATACAACTGTGTTTAGCTTTTCGATTTACATTGATTGAAAGAGGCTTTTCTTGTAAAACAGTGCACCTGAATTTGTGCTCGTTTTAGATCCTTTATTAAATTTTACCCAGAAAAGGAGACTGAATTCTTTCTAGAAAGTAATGATCACTTAAGATGGATGCTCCTCTCCCCTCCCATTCGGATTATTTGAATATCCAAAGTAGAATCTATTGATGAGGTTACACCTTTTCTGTCTTTTGATGTCGGCTGGAATTTCAGTAGACATTGGAGATTTGAGTGTGAGATAACTGAACACAAATATTATGTAAATAGCATATATCCTCTTTGTGTATGTCCAGCTAAAATTTGATAAATACACAACAAACGCCCACAAAGTTGATATTTATTTAATGTGTTATCCCGGATGTATAATATTTAAAATTAAAAAAAAAAAAAAAAAATGAATATTTATATCATTTAATGTTATCAGGACATACACACATTTTTTGATGTTCTCACATAAATAGAAATACAGTAGAACCACTCGAATATTATGGGCGTAGGATACTATGTGAAATACAATGTTTTTCCGGACCCTGGTTACAGTATTTGCCCCGCCTTACGGTGTTATTTATAATGTTATCTGATTATATATGTGTATATTATATACTGTACTGTATTTTGTTATTAATTTTTAATGGCGTATCCCGGGGTTCTACTGTAACTTTAATTCTTTTTTTTATAAAGTTATTTCCCTTACACTGACTTAAGTTATGTGTGTTTGTTCAGAGAGAGGAATTAGTTGGGAAAAGAAGTGAGGGTAGAGAATAATAGAAGTTCTGTTACAAGCAGTGCCTGGTAGCCCTGCTAGTGTTTATATAAGCTGACAGACAAATTAGATGCGTTTTTCACTCCTACCCGATGAATTCTTTTCTTTAAAATTTTGAACTAGAATCTTTGGTGCAAGTCCACAGGTCAACCTAAAAAAAAAAAAAAAAGAAGAAAATTCCTAATGATGTACATACTCATCACCAAAACGAAAATGTCATATTCTAAAAATCACGTAAATTGATCAAGTAGTTTTATTCTTAACTAACTAAATTAAACTTTATGAGTAAGCAAAAGGAGACTGTCTCGCATCGCTATCTTGAAAAATAAAACAAGGGTAGATGAGTTCACAATAATTCAAACTTATGAGATCAACCTTGTAATTTGTAATGCTGCTGATTTCACATGAACCACTTTAAATCGTTGGAAAATAATTTTCTTTATAAAAATTAAACTACTTTTTCAATTTACATAGTTTTTAGTTTCATGACAAGTATGTACATCATACAGATTTTTTGTAGTTTTTTTAATTAGGTTGAATTCTAGATAAGAACCAAACTTTCCAATGTTAGAAAATACAAACAATGGATTCACCCAAGAAATTTCAACTGAAATAATAAGTCATTAATTGTTAAAAAACATTTAATTTGGATGAAAGACATTATCATTGTATCAAGATCAAACATGCATTGATTACTGACAAGGCACATACAATGACATTGAAAGTTGAATTTCAAATGTAGCAGCAAGTCCTGGGAACATATACCGGAAAGAACAGTTCGAAATAAGTTATACACCATCCACTTTGAATATGTAATTTATACTGCTACATAAAAATGAAGCTATTGAATCTGACATTGTGATATGGGATAAAACAAATACAGAAACATTTTTATGATGTACATACCCATCATGGAATTTAGTTGAAGTTAGTGTCCCCAATGGTACCGAGTTAAACAGAGATGAGAGGGAGAAAATATCAAGGTCTTATGTACGATATATAAAGAAACTGGAATCTTAGGAAGATCTCTATCATTCCAGTAGTTATAGGAACAACCAGACTCTTGAAGAAGAATTTCAAAAACGACCTGGCAGATTCTTCCACTGCATGAATTCCTACTTATCCCCTCTTCCATTAACAATGAAAATGAAACGCATAGCAATGTCCTTTTTAATCACTTCGAGGAGTGTAACTTTTCAGTAGATATATAACCTACTAAATAACAGATTAACATTAACTACCCATGAGGGGTCGCAGAAATACCTGGTTTAGGACCCAGGCATGGGGAAAACCCTCTTGGTGCTGATGGACCCATAGATCTTCCCAAGTCATCCGTCTAGGAGAAGGAAAACTTTGAAGCTAAACCTAGGGGAGGGAGGCCTCTTCAGTCCTGACCAACAACTTTCCTAGAGCTGGTTACTCAAACAAATTACTAAACTGCTTAAGGAAGAGATAGGCTCTGTCTATCACCCGGCTTTCATACTCCTTCTTTGCCTATTAGCCAGGCATAGAGCCACTATCACAGGGACTTGACAGAATCACCCAGTGGTCGAAGATGTTTCCTGACTAGGGCAACAAATGCCGTTTTCCCTGCTCCCGCCACATCCCATCCCCTTAAACTGGACTGTGGGGGTTATTCAGTACCATATATGCTGGTAAAGTTGGACTGGGCTGACTTTTGTCTGATGGGTTGAGGGTACTGGATTGACAGTTCCTGGTTCCGACTGATAGTACAGGAGCCCTAACTCTTTGGTAGCACTTAGAAAGCTGCTCCATACAGTTGTATAATATTGGGATGTTTGTAGTGACATGTCGCGCATGGAAAGGGACCCTGCACTCATCCCTGGTGAGCTTTCCTGAGGCCACAATCCTGTAGGCAAAGACAGCTGATGGTCTACTTGTATTGCATGTATGATATTCTGCACAACCACTCGTCCAGTATCCCCAACTCACCTGTACTAAAACTTTTAAATGAAATAAAATGAAATGACAGTTCAATCGAAAATTATGTTTAAACCAGGACCAAACTAAAAAGAAAAAACAACCAGCCTCCTCTATTGAGGCTTGCATTTACGATTATCTGCTGGCTTAGAACTTGGATTTTTAAAATATTTTGCACAAACATTAGTCATAGTGAAAGTAAATTTTTCACTCGTGGAGGGAGACCCCACATGCTCCACTTGTTCTACCATAAATTTTTCTTTGTTTCTTTCTAGTATTTGCTAACGCTGAAGTTATGTCAGAGTGACATCCTTGACGTGTTTGATGGGATCCAGTTTTTGCCTCTGAATAAAACCAGTTATTTGAGGATCAAATGTTTTATCAATCAACTCGAAGCTCAATTTCCACAAGTCAAATACACAGCATTCCTCTACAATGACCAGTTGGTTTGGTGAGTCCGCGACAAACATCTCACCCCCGAGTAGTTTGTTTTGCATTCTCTTTTTTTTTTTATCTGTTCGTTCTGACAACAAAAAGTTCTATGATTATCTTTTCATTTGAATTAAACTTCACCTCACACAGCGGAAGTTATATTCGGTTATGGTCAGCTAACATACTTCATAACTTCCAGCATGGTTGTTACCAAAAGCAGTGACAAGGCAAATCATTTTCTTCACTTTTTTCTCTTATGCCTATATCTCCCTGGTGTATGCCTATATCTCCCTGGTGTATCCCTATATCTCCCTGGTGTATCCCTATATATCCCTGGTGTATGCCTATATCTCCCTGGTGTATGCCTATATCTCCCTGGTGTATCCCTATATCTCCCTGGTGTATCCCTATATCTCCCTGGTGTATCCCTCTATCTCCCTGGTGTATTCCTATATCTCCCTGGTGTATGCCTATATCTCCCTGGTGTATGCCTATATCTCCCTGGTGTATCCCTATATCTCCCTGGTGTATCCCTATATCTCCCTGGTGTATCCCTATATCTCCCTGGTGTATGCCTATATCTCCCTGGTGTATGCCTATATCTCCCTGGTGTATGCCTATATCTCCCTGGTGTATCCCTATATCTCCCTGGTGTATGCCTATATCTCCCTGGTGTATGCCTATATCTCCCTGGTGTATGCCTATATCTCCCTGGTGTATTCCTATATCTCCCTGGTGTATTCCTATATCTCCCTGGTGTATTCCTATATCTCCCTGGTGTATGCCTATATCTCCCTGGTGTATCCCTATATCTCCCTGGTGTATTCCTATATCTCCCTGGTGTATGCCTATATCTCCCTGGTGTATGCCTATATCTCCCTGGTGTATGCCTATATCTCCCTGGTGTATGCCTATATCTCCCTGGTGTATGCCTATATCTCCCTGGTGTATGCCTATATCTCCCTGGTGTATTCCTATATCTCCCTGGTGTATTCCTATATCTCCCTGGTGTATGCCTATATCTCCCTGGTGTATGCCTATATCTCCCTGGTGTATACCTATATCTCCCTGGTGTATGCCTATATCTCCCTGGTGTATGCCTATATCTCCCTGGTGTATGCCTATATCTCCCTGGTGTATGCCTATATCTCCCTGGTGTATGCCTATATCTCCCTGGTGTATCCCTATATCTCCCTGGTGTATGCCTATATCTCCCTGGTGTATGCCTATATCTCCCTGGTGTATGCCTATATCTCCCTGGTGTATCCCTATATCTCCCTGGTGTATCCCTATATCTCCCTGGTGTATCCCTATATCTCCCTGGTGTATGCCTATATCTCCCTGGTGTATTCCTATATCTCCCTGGTGTATTCCTATATCTCCCTGGTGTATTCCTATATCTCCCTGGTGTATTCCTATATCTCCCTGGTGTATGCCTATATCTCCCTGGTGTATCCCTATATCTCCCTGGTGTATGCCTATATCTCCCTGGTGTATGCCTATATCTCCCTGGTGTATGCCTATATCTCCCTGGTGTATGCCTATATCTCCCTGGTGTATGCCTATATCTCCCTGGTGTATTCCTATATCTCCCTGGTGTATGCCTATATCTCCCTGGTGTATGCCTATATCTCCCTGGTGTATGCCTATATCTCCCTGGTGTATTCCTATATCTCCCTGGTGTATCCCTATATCTCCCTGGTGTATGCCTATATCTCCCTGGTGTATGCCTATATCTCCCTGGTGTATGCCTATATCTCCCTGGTGTATGCCTATATCTCCCTGGTGTATGCCTATATCTCCCTGGTGTATCCCTATATCTCCTTGGTGTATCCCTATATCTCCCGTGTATCCCTCTATCTCCCTGGTGTATTCCTATATCTCCCTGGTGTATGCCTATATCTCCCTGGTGTATGCCTATATCTCCCTGGTGTATGCCTGTATCTCCCTGGTGTATTCCTATATCTCCCTGGTTTATCCCTATATCTCCCTGGTGTATTCCTATATCTCCCTGGTGTATTCCTATATCTCCCTGGTGTATGCCTATATCTCCCTGGTGTATGCCTGTATCTCCCTGGTGTATTCCTATATCTCCCTGGTGTATCCCTATATCTCCCTGGTGTATGCCTATATCTCCCTGGTGTATCCCTATATCTCCCTGGTGTATTCCTATATCTCCCTGGTGTATGCCTATATCTCCCTGGTGTATGCCTATATCTCCCTGGTGTATGCCTATATCTCCCTGGTGTATGCCTATATCTCCCTGGTGTATGCCTATATCTCCCTGGTGTATTCCTATATCTCCCTGGTGTATCCCTATATCTCCCTGGTGTATGCCTATATCTCCCTGGTGTATGCCTATATCTCCCTGGTGTATGCCTATATCTCCCTGGTGTATCCCTATATCTCCCTGGTGTATCCCTATATCTCCCTGGTGTATTCCTCTATCTCCCTGGTGTATTCCTATATCTCCCTGGTGTATGCCTATATCTCCCTGGTGTATGCCTATATCTCCCTGGTGTATGCCTGTATCTCCCTGGTGTATTCCTATATCTCCCTGGTTTATCCCTATATCTCCCTGGTGTATTCCTATATCTCCCTGGTGTATTCCTATATCTCCCTGGTGTATGCCTATATCTCCCTGGTGTATGCCTGTATCTCCCTGGTGTATTCCTATATCTCCCTGGTGTATCCCTATATCTCCCTGGTGTATGCCTATATCTCCCTGGTGTATCCCTATATCTCCCTGGTGTATTCCTATATCTCCCTGGTGTATCCCTATATCTCCCTGGTGTATGCCTATATCTCCCTGGTGTATGCCTATATCTCCCTGGTGTATGCCTATATCTCCCTGGTGTATGCCTATATCTCCCTGGTGTATGCCTATATCTCCCTGGTGTATGCCTATATCTCCCTGGTGTATGCCTATATCTCCCTGGTGTATGCCTATATCTCCCTGGTGTATCCCTATATCTCCCTGGTGTATCCCTATATCTCCCTGGTGTATGCCTATATCTCCCTGGTGTATGCCTATATCTCCCTGGTGTATGCCTATATCTCCCTGGTGTATGCCTATATCTCCCTGGTGTATGCCTATATCTCCCTGGTGTATGCCTATATCTCCCTGGTGTATCCCTATATCTCCCTGGTGTATGTACTGTTTTTTTGTTTTATTACATTTTTCCAATCATTCATTTTTTATTCAAAAATCATTGAAAAGTTTTTTTGGTCTTATTTTAATTAAGAATTATTAAAATTAGTTTAATTTTATTGAAAACACTTTTTGTGTGTGTGTGTTTTTTTAATTATTGAAAACGCTTTTTAAAATCTTTTAAAACCGTTTTGGGAATATTATGTATTGGATACATTTTCTTTTTTTTTTATGTTTGAAATTTTGTTATTTTGATTTCAATAATTTTATTTGTTATATTGATTTCAATAATTTCATTTGTTATTTTGATTTAAAAAATTTCATTTGTTATTTTGATTTAAAAAATTTCATTTGTTATTTTGATTTAAAAAATTTCATTTATTATTTTGATTTAAAAAATTTCATTTGTTATTTTGATTTCCATAATTTCATTTGTTATTTTGATTTCAATAATTTCATTTGTTATTTTGATTTCAATAATTTCATTTGTTATTTTTGATTTCCATAATTTCATTTGTTATTTTGATTTAAAAAATTTCATTTGTTATTTTGATTTAAAAAATTTCATTTATTATTTTGATTTAAAAAATTTCATTTGTTATTTTGATTTCAATAATTTCATTTGTTATTTTTGATTTCCATAATTTCATTTGTTATTTTGATTTAAAAAATTTCATTTGTTATTTTGATTTAAAAAATTTCATTTATTATTTTGATTTAAAAAATTTCATTTGTTATTTTGATTTCAATAATTTCATTTGTTATTTTTGATTTCCATAATTTCATTTGTTATTTTGATTTAAAAAATTTCATTTGTTATTTTGATTTAAAAAATTTCATTTATTATTTTGATTTAAAAAATTTCATTTGTTATTTTGATTTAAAAAATTTCATTTGTTATTTTGATTTCAATAATTTCATTTATTATTTTGATTTCAATAATTTCATTTGTTATTTTGATTTAAAAAATTTCATTTGTTATTTTGATTTCAATAATTTCATTTATTATTTTGATTTCAAAAATTTCATTTGTTATTTTGATTTCAATAATTTCATTTGTTATTTTGATTTCAATAATTTCATTTGTTATTTTGATTTCAATAATTTCATTTGTTATTTTGATTTCAATAATTTCATTTGTTATTTTGATTTAACAGATAAACTACTAGGTAAAATTCAGTTCTAAATTAAAAAATACTTGTGGATGTTGAAGGTTCAATCCTTAATGTGGGCAATACTAACAATTGCAAATTGCTTAAGATTTCTACCCGGTCATGGCTGAGGAAATGAGAACATGCTACCACCATGCATTAAATAAAGGATTCCGTTCAAACTTCTGTGTAAATTTCTGAGTTCGACAAGATACACCGGAATAATATTGGAGGTTACATCGGGCGAAATGTGAAAATAACACTCAAAATGAGAGCGAAAGTCCAAATAAAACAAGATATATCTGCTTAACTGAGACAAGAATACAAGTTTTTATTTTTATTTAAATATCAATATTTGAAACTGGTTTATTGTAAAAATTTAAATTGTTTTCTCTCGTGTTTAGGAGTGGCCTTGAACAAGAAGATATGAGGATCATGTACCGTTATCTTGTAACGGGTCTTTTCCCGAGTTACTTGGAACAGAATCTACAGACAGAAAACGTGTCCCCTGTGCGGCTGTCTGGTGCAGGGTCGGGGTCAGTAGTTCATTATGGAAAGTAAGTTTTCAACTGATTATTGTTTCGTATATTTTATCGCCTTTTAATCTGTACAGGGTGAAAACAATTACTGAAAAATAACATGATAGGTTTTTTTTTTTCATTTTTTTTTTTTTTTTTTTACTTTTATTTACATTTATTTATTTAAGCAAAAATTATCTACTTCTACCTTTATAAGAACAAAATACGTCCTAAGATGGAGAAGTGTTGCTACATCTGGAGACGAGCTGCCCAAAGCACCCTTTTCTGCCTTGACAAAATTTTGTTGCAGGTGAGAATGCTGCTGGGTACGTTATATTCTTCACTCACAGTTAGTATTTTTACGCCTCTTATGTATGAAGTGTGGGAACTTAGTTATTCACAATCCAACACTTTATACCGTTTCGTAGCTGACATTCCAACAACACTCAGTCATGTTACACGAGTCCTTAGAGGTTGTAAACTAATCTATCTTATCATAATTATGTTCTTTTTATTAATTCTGTTTTTTTTTTTGTTTTTTTTTCAAATTCACAATTTCTAGAATATCAACCGTCTTCAAAATCTAATGCACAGTGTCCTTTTCTTACTATTGCTTTCTCACAGTAGAAACGTTGTCAGTCAATCTCTGCTTTATCGTTATTTCCATGGCAGGTATTTGATTGAACTTAAATCTATGGTTTTTCCATCTCCCTTATAAAACAGTCATAACAAACGCTCATCTTGCTACAACCATTGTCAGCAATTCCCCCTGCTCTCTATCTATGCCTAAAACTAAATGGAAATTTCATGAGCAAAGTTTCTTTCCTTGAACTGCCCACCTGTGTGACACAATACTCCAGAACTGTTTCTCAACTGACTATAGCATGCTTGTTTTCAAGTCCAATGTAAACAAATTCTTGTTGAGTTGTCCTCTTAAATAATAAAATTCTACCAAATTTCTACCACTTCCACTCATCACAGTGTTGTCTCACCAGCCACATTAACTAATATTTTAGAGTTGCCTTTGAACCTTTACAAGCAATGACTTCCTAGTAAAAAAAAAAATATATATATATATATATATATATATATATATATATATATTCACAGCAAGGGTTTTTTTTGGGGGGGGGGTAAACAAAAACATGTAAAGTTCATCCTTTGTCTTAGGTATGAAATACAAATTGTTTTTTAGTGAAGAAAGGTGGTTGATGCGCGTCCAATTTTGTCAAAAATTGTTGAACTTGCACTATGCTAGATGCTTTCACCAAAATACCACATTCATTCTGTGGTTTAATCTTGCTTATATGATCCTAAATTTGTTTTAAAAGGATTTTACACGGTTTACTTACCTCTCTACAAAGGCAGCATTAGACACAAAGTCAGTTTTTACTGTGGGGAAAATCTAACTCTCAAAAAGGGAGTAGTTTGGATTGTGACAAAAATAAAAATTGGCACAGTTTAGAAAGATCTCTTCTTTACTGACTGAGAACAGAACAGATTGTACACTTTAATCCCATTGCTCTGTCAACAAGGCCACGAATTTGCTAACTACAACCCCATGTATAAGAGTAAAAATCTTTAGAAATCTCAGCCACCCATAGGCCATGGGTTATGACATACAATGCTTTAGAACAGGATCTTGGTGGCTGAGCAATTCTTCCACTTGACCCTTATTTCGGCTAGGTGGGAGATCGAGGAGGGATGATCTGATTCAGATAAAATCATGCCCAAATTTATAAATTTATCCCCAACCATATTATTCAATCCAATTCTTAAAAAAAAAATGGAAACCTTATTTCCCATTTTTATTTTTATTTTCAAATAGAAGGCAGTGTCTAAGGGTTTGTCGTGTTGAGAACAAAAAAAAGATTACCAATGTTAAGGAGTAATGTTTTCAAAGATTATAATGTATTCTGGGAGTAATTTTTTTTTTTTTTTTTTTTTTGTGTTTTTTCTTGAGTAATGATGATACCCTTTTTAAAATTTCATTTAAAAATTTTTTTCAGGACAGCTAGATGGGAGGTCAGTGACCCAATTCAATCAATTGCTTGGTCACATCATAACCTTGTATCTATAAGTTCATCCCCAACTGTATTATTCAATCTGATTCTTCAAAAAAATCGAAACCTTATCAATAATTGAAACTTTTTATTTTTTTCCCAAACAAATACTAGAAGGCAATGGTTGAGATTCAATCGTGATGAAAATATAAAGATTGCCACTGCCAAAGAGTAACATTTTAAAAGAGTAACGTTTTAAAAGAGTAACGTTTTCAAAAGAATAATCTCTGTAAAATTTCTTTTAGGCGCCTGAGTGCTTGGCATTGTTTGGAGGTGTGTGTTAAGCAGAAAAAAAAAAAAAGTAGTAGTAGGCAGGCAGGTAGGCTCAAACCCATACCACGAAGGAGGAAAAGAATGTCAAAAATAATGTGACCTCTTTGCCATTGCATCCATCGCCAAACTGGAAGTGATGAAGGTTTAAATTAAGGCTAGTCAGTCAAAAAGAGGGATGATTTTTGAAAATATCGGTGAAAAAAGCGACCCCCTCCTTGTAGAAAAATGCCCAGTTGAGGGTGAAGGAATTAATGCTTTTAGCCAATTTTTCGATATTTGTCATCCAAAGGGTTGATCTTCAAATCGATACCGATCTTGTGAAAATCCGTCACCTCTGTCGAAAGTTTTAGGCAGACATATAAACATACATACATTTAAACAGACAGATGAGATTTATATAATAGATGTTTTCTGGGAGTAATGCCCACACGCTCTCTCTGTAAAATTTCCTTCTTAAAGTAATGTTTTCTAAACAATGTATCTTGAAAACAATGAATTATAGATGATGGTATCCTCTCCTTCTAAATTTCCTTCTAAGAATAATGTTTCCTAGGAGAAATGGTTTCTCAGAGTAATGCAATGTATTCTGAGAACAATGTATTTTAGGAATATGAAATAATTCTCCAATCTATAGAATTACATTTAACAACTTTCAGACAAAGAGCAAAGTTCGTTTACTCTTTGTCTGCATATCTTTTACAATTCAAGACTTTTCCGATTGGCTACCAAGTGGAAACTCTTCGTCTTCTAGCTTCTACAATTCAAAGCGTCTCTGGATTGATATTATCGTTTTGTTTGAAACAAAATTTCTCTTCTCTTCTAAAACTAAACTGCCTTACGACTCAAAATTGCATGTCAACCATCGATGGGTTATTTAATGTTGGATATTTGTTTAGAACACATACGTAAGCACCAGTGTTCAGCTGGAGGCCTTCGGAAAAATAAGTAGGAATGACATAATGTCATCTTCTTCAACGTACTGCAGTGTTCTGATGATATCAGATAATCATGCATTTTTTTTTTTTTTTTTTTTTGCTGATCTTGCCTTGCAGTTAAATCTTGAATCTTTTGATTCCTTCCTGACTTTTTTCTACTATTTTCCTTATTTGTCCTGGCATTAATTCCAAAGAGAACTGTGCATGTTTTCAACAAAATTCTCCGTAATCGATTATTCTGCAAGAATGAGGAATGTAGGCACTATTTTGCATGAAGACAAGACTCGCCCTACCGCCCCCCCCCAAAAAAATAATATGCCTAAATTTAGCAAAGTGAAAATTGTGAACAAATATTGTCCACACCAAACATACATACATCCATCTCTCTCTCTCTCTCTCTCTCTCTATATATATATATATATATATATATATATATATATATATATTAATTCTTTTTATTTTGTTCTAGTTGGAGATGGGGCATCCTACAGAATTCTAGACATTCATATGCTATCTCATACATTCCCATTGAGAAATCTTTTTAAGATTCTAACCGTCCCTTTAAGTGTAATTATTTGTATCTCTCATGCACTTGGTTCACCGGGTATATTTTCAAGGTATGTTTTGAAATTCTTTTCCATGAGTCCAGTTGCTCTTATAATTACTGGAACTCCAAAGTGTGATCCACATTGACTTCAATGGTTCAAAGCAATGTGATAGGCTACTTAATGCACGGAAGGAATCTGTTGATGGTGACATGAAATGAAGATCTTGATGATATTTCACCAAATTAAACGAAAGGGTACAAATTATTTAATTGGAATTCATTATTGAGATGAATATTATTAATTTTTATTTATTGCGGATTATTATTCTTATCTTTTTCTTAGTTGTTTCACAACGTTTCAGCCAACTATTCCTCTGGCCTTCGGGACCCATGGCCCGTGGTGCAGTTGATAGAGACGTTGAATCTCTACGGTTCCAGGTGAAAATTGTCTGAAGATAGCGACTTCAATCTTACTCCAAGCCAGCCAGAGTCTTACTTGGCCAAAAACGTGGTGAGAAGACAACAACTACAGAAGGCAGTAATTGCAGTGAATGCACTCAGGAGATTCAGAGTTCCTATCCCGTCGCAGTTACCACCTGACGAAGGCCAGAGGAATAGTCAGCTGAAACATCATGAAACAACTAAGAAAAAGATGAGGATAATAGTCCGCAATAAATAAAAAATTAATAGACAAAAGGGATTCTGTTGTTACTACGGTCTAAAAGACAAGTCTGCATGACCCGTATTGGTGTCTATCTGCAAAGAATAGAACTGAATATTTTTTGCTTTCTTTCAGATTTATAACTGGTCCTCCTGATATAAAAGACGAAAGTAACATGGGCAAAGTTCCTCACGTCTACTTAAATACAGAAGAAGACAACGAGGAATGCTACCTTCTTGTTTACCGGGCACTCAGTGCGAGTGTCTGTATATTTATTAATGGTAGGCTTCTCTCTTTCTCTCTCTCACTCTTTCTCTATTTCTCTCATTTTATGTTTCTCTCTCTTTCTCTCTCTCTCTGTGCGTTTCTCTCTCTCTCTCCATTTCTCTCCCTTTTTCTGTCTGTATATTTATTAATGGTAGGCTTCTCTCTTTCTCTCTCTCACTCTTTCTTTCTCTATTTCTCTCATTTTATGGGTCTCTCTCTTTCTCTCTCTTTCTCTCTCTCTCTCTCTCTGTGTTTCTCTCTCTCTCCATTTCTCTCCCTTTTTCTGTATGTATATTTATTAATGGTAGGCTTCTCTCTTTCTCTCTCTGTCTCTGCATTTCTATCCCTGTTTCTGCCTTTCCCTTTCTGCTTTTCTCTTTCTTTCTCCATTTGTCTATCTCTCTATGCATTTCTTTATTTCTTTTTCTCTCTTTCTCTTTCTCATTCATAGCTAAATACACATATCTGATTCTATTTCTAGTGAACACTCCACTTACATTTCCACTTTGCCAAAAACTCGACGACTTCCTCGGTCCCACCTTGACGTCCCTTGCTTCCGATGTAGCTGAGCAGTATTCCAAAAAGCCTTCAGGGTGAGAATCAAAACATTGCTTTTTCTTTTTCTTTTTCAGCATCTAAAAACATCACGCTGATCAATCTAACGGATACATTCACAAACTTTGGAATTGGCTGAGCTGAGTTCAAATACTCTCCCATCTATCAGAGCCATTTATGTATTCACAATGTGTGTGAACCCACTACATGTGGGAGGGACCATGTAATGGTTGCCAACATTCCTATAATAAAAGTCAGGCTGTAGATCTGACAGAATTCCAACACATCAGTTTATATAATGTTTCTGAATTTTTGAGATAAAGAGTGATAATATATATTATTTGGATTACTGTTCTCATCTGGGGTTTTATTCTAATACTGTTTTGGCCATTGTAATGTCCAAACTTCTTTGGCTTAAACTTTATGTAACTTGGGAAAAGAACAGTACTTCAAACAATCTAAATAATACATATCAATATCATCATCACCAAATCCAATTTCTGCACTAACAAGCCAAAAACTATATGGTCCCTCAACTGATGCCTTGAATTTTAGGAGAAAAATAAAACTTAGCCCCAAAAGGTGTGTTTTTCACCCCTAAAACACCCTGGGAATCAAGCCCCAGAATTTTCCCAGTATCAGATATTACATTTCCAGATGTATGTCCATGTGGGGTAATTTTCAGCAAAATCTAATGGTTGGAAAAGATTTTACATGTCAAAAAGTGCTATTTTTTTGCCATTTTGACCCCACTGGGGAAGCAACCAGAATTTTCCCAGGGTCAGATATTACGTTTCCAGATGTATGTCCATGTGACCTTACTTTTGGGTAATTTTCAGCAAAATCTAATGGTTGGAAAAGATGCTATGTCTTGAAAAGTGCTGTTTTTTTTTTTTATGTGAAGCAGGGGGATGTGGAAAAATGGGGAAGAGGGAAAGAGAGTTTTTTTAATATAAAGATGTTACACACACTTTTTAATCTCTTCTACAGGGTGGTCGCTAGAAAAGCGGGAAATTTGTCAAACAACAATTTATTTTTACAAAGAATCATTTTTGAAAAGTTTTTCAAACACAAATGTTATATTATACTCATAGATGCTCAAAATGTTATCCGTGCACTTCACTGCAGCGTCTTAACCTAGAAAACCAACAAAAGAACCAATCAAAAAATAGCAATCACGCATTTTATTCATGATCTAAGCTGACCTTCAAATTTCCCGCTTTTCTAGCGACCACCCTGTAATTTGATATTTTTGTTTTTTATTTAATTTTCTATTTTTATTTTTTTATTTTTTTTTTGGCCCTTGAACACACTGATAGTCCAGGTTGTGTGTGTGTGTATATATATATATATATATATATATATATATATATATATATATATATATATATATATAAATAAAGGGCATTTGTTGTCCAAATTCTTCCTTATATTAAAAAGCAAAATTAAAAATCTGTATATACACACTCATAACAAAACAAAAATATCATATTCCAAAAATCATATAAACTGATCAAATAGTTATATTTTTAAATAAAATCAAATTTTATGAGTACCAGAAAAGTAGCTGTCTTGCTCACCATTTTGAAACCAATCTAAAAACAAAGGGAGATAATTCAATAGTTCAAACTTGCAAGATTTATGCAATAATGACCACAAATTCTCATTAATTACTTAAAAATGATTTTCTTTATAAAAAAAAAATCTACTTGATCAATTTATATAATTTTTGGAACATGAAATTTTTGTTTTGTCATGGGTACGTACATCTCACAGTTTTTCTTTAATTTTGTTTTTTAATATAGGGGGAACTCTGGACAAGAACCTAAAGGGCTAACAGCTGTTTCAGACAGTATGGTTAGTCTTCGAAACTTCATTTATCAGTGATGAAATTCTTAAATTACCATCTATAAAATTGCCTTCTCTATTTGATTTCATGGGGGTGGTAGTTCTATGCAAAATCCTCCATCTTTTTCTCTATGCCCTTGTATGACAAGAATAATTTTTTTTTTTTTTAGCTTTACGGAACCTCAATACAAGTATGTCTATTTCAACCACATGAATCTAGCACAGAAGACGACCGTACATGGTGACAGTAAGAAAACCTCGAATGTGGCCATTCCTCCTGATACACTCAAGTTGCTCAGCGACATCAGCTCCGACTTCTCCAAGTACGTCACGCATTCGTTTTTTTCTAACCCGACGGTGATAAAAAATCTCCAACCAATCAGACAAAACTACTAGCAAAATAGGCAAATATAAAAAATCTGTTTAACAAAATTCCTGTAAAAAATATATTAAATTTTCTGAAAGTCACAAGACTTTGCAAGAAAATTCCGACCACTCAGTTGTATCAGTTAAAATAAGAATGAAATGTAATAAGTCTGAAGACATACCTCTCCACCGTACTGTATATCGATACTCTATGGCTGACTGAGATAGCTTCTGTACATTTATATCTGATCTACCTCTGCATTCCATATTTAAAAAGGATGCGTCCTCTATAGTAACAGACCTGACCGAATGGTTAATTGTAGGCATAGACCGATTCATACCATCCAAAAAATTCCAACAAAAACCTAACAGCCAGCCATGGCTCTCCCCAGAATATGCTGCTGCCATCGCGTACAGAAATCATTTTTTTCATAGCTATCAATGTAATAGATGTACTGAGACTAAAGCTGCTTTCAGGACTGCCAGCAAAAATGCAAGAGAGCTATATGCTCAGTCCATTAAATCCAAAGTAGCTGAGCAGCGGCTTGGTTCCCACCAGTTTTGGCAAATAGCAAACAGGATCCTGAACAGAAGCGTGCGTTCTATCTCAACCATCATCAATGGACTTGAGGTTATTTCGTCAGCATCAGACAAGGCCAAACTATTTGCCAAGAACTTTGCAGCTAATTTTACCCTATGCGACGAAGGCTATCAACTCCTCATATTTCCTCCTATAACAGACAACACGCTATGCAACATACAAATATCTGTGTGTGAGGTCGCCAAGCTAATCAAGAACCTTGATTCCAGTAAAGCAACTGGCCCTGATGGCATTTCAATTATAGTGTTGAAAAACCTTCAACCAGAACTTGCTCCCATACTGACAAAATTGTTTAAGCGTTGCCTTAAGGAGAAGTGCTTCTCAACACTCTGGAAAACCTCATCAGTATGTCCTATATTTAAGAATTCAGGCGATAAGTCATCTCCCTCTCAGTACAGACCAATAAGTCTCCTGTGTGTCATGAGTAAGTTGTTGGAATCCATGTTAAATAGAGAAGTAGTTAACCACCTCAGCAGAAATAACCTTCTTAGTGACATGCAATATGGTTTCCGTTCTGATAGATATACAGCAGATGTGCTAACGGTTATATCTCAGAGGATTAGTGAATCTCTCGACAAAGGCTTCCTTTTTAGGGCAATTGCTTTTGACATATCAAAGGTCTTCGATAAGGTATGGCATAAAGGCCTACTTCACAAGATTTCCAGCTACGGTATAACTGGAAATATTTTCTCAATTATTAAATCATTTCTCTCTGATAGGCTCATAAGAATAGTGGTTGATGGGCAGAAATTAGAGGCCCACAGTATTAATGCTGGAGTTCCTCAGGGGTCCATCCTGGGCCCAATTCTCTTCCTGATCTACATCAATGATCTCCCAAAATACATACTTAAATCATTCGTTGACATCTATGCTGATGACACGACCATCTATGGCAACACATCAAAGGCCATAAATGACAAAGTTCTCTCTCCTCTGATCTTGAGTGCATGGTATAGTGGAGGAAGAAGTGGCTGGTTACTTTTAATTCATCTAAAACCAAGCTCCTAGCTTTACATCATCAACGCTCTGATCCCCATCTGGCATCACTTGAAATGGATGGTTTTCATTTTAGGGAGGCTCCATGTTTTGACAAGCTTCTGGAATTGTACTTTATTCCTGATCTGAAATGGAACACGTACATCAAGTCAGTTGCCAAGGTCGCTGGAAAAATGGTAGGATCATTCTACCGCTCCAGAAGATATCTCACTGCTGATGCAATTCTCTATCTATATAAAAGCCAAGTACGCCCAAGGATTTGTGCAGGAGCTGCTAAAAACAGCCCATCCTGCCTTTACAGAATAGACTTTGTGGATTAGTGGGAGATGCCCTTTTCTCTTCCTTGCAACCTCTCTCCCACAGAAGAGACGTTGCAAGCCTGTCTTTGTTTCATCATTACTTCCATGGCAAGTGCTCATCTGAGCTCCAATCTCTAGTCCCACCTCGCCAATCCTTCACGAAAAACACCCGTGTAGCTGAAACCACTGTCAATAATTTTCCTCACTCTTTATCTGTGCCAAAATCAAAACGTAGATTCCATGAACAAAGCTTCTTCCTTACAAGTGCACGCCTGTAGAACTCTCTTCTGTTTGCCTGTTTCCCACTTGACTACAACTTGGATGTCTTCAAGTCCATCATAAACAAATTCCTGATGAACCGCCCCCTTAAGTAAGACACTCTATCAAATCTCCAATACTAATGATTACTACGATACTATCCCATTGATTACTGTACACGCAATAACCCTTTTCCCCGAGTGCCTTCCGGGCCTTGATAAATGGTGACTACCATGTAAAAAAAAAATTTTTTTTTAATAAAAAAAAAAAATCACAAAGATCTTTTTATCTACTTCCTAAATATTCCTACCATTATATGTCGATTGATGCCTCCATTCAGTCTCAAGAGACAATAGATACCCCCTGTAAGAGTAGCTGCACGTGTATAATTGAACAAGGCCATATAATAGAACATCAGAAATTATTGTGAAAATGGCAATAATCCAAAATAAAGAAAATGAGTTTTTCCATGTAAATAATCATAAAAAAACATCATCAAATATTTATTTCTCTTCTCTAAAACCATTCTATTCTCACTATAAACAAAAGAAACAATTATATGTTTTTCTACTCTTAAAAAAAAGAAATAGAATTCTTGTCAAGAATTCAGCCTAATTAAAAAATAAAAATACAGAAAAATCTTTATAGTGTATATACCCATCACGGAACAAAAATGTCAGATTCCATAAATTACATAAATTGATCTATAGTTTTATTTTTAACTAAGAAAATCAAATATTATGATTAAGCAAAATGGGATTTGCATCGCGATTTTGAAAAAAATAAAAAACAAGGGTAGATGAGTTCACAATAATTCAAACTTATGAGATGAGCCTTGTAATGCTACTGATTTCACATTAACCACTTTAAATCATTTAAGATTGATTTTCTTTATAAAAACAGTGTCTAGCTTCGCCATTTTTAATAAATAAAGGGAGACGACTCGATTCAAACTACTCACATCAAAATCAGCATTGTAATGCCTACAATCTACTATTAAACTTGCAAAAATTTGTAAAAAAATGATTTTCTATACATGTAAAAAATTTTGAGATATATTTTGATTCTGTGATGGATGCATACATCATAAATATTTTTCTGTATTTTTCTTTTGTTGTTTTTTTTTTTTTTAAATTAGGTCGAATTCTGGATAAGAACCAAAAATGTTTTAAACT
>NC_136510.1:38851045-38883545 GCF_053919585.1 Euprymna scolopes
TTATATAAACATTTATATATATATATATATATGAACTATTTATATAAACATTTATATATATATATATATATATATGAACTATTTATATAAATATTTATATATATATATATGAACTATTTATATAAACATTTATATATATATATATATATATGAACTATTTATATAAACATTTATATATATATATGAACTATTTATATAAACATTTATATATATATATGAACTATTTATATAAACATTTATATATATATATGAACTATTTATATAAACATTTATTTATATATATATGTATATATATATATATATATATATATATATATATATATATATATATATATATGTATATATAAAGCTGAACGTCTGTGTGTGCATGTGTGTGTCTGGTCACGAATAGGCTCCTATATGGTTGACTATTTTAAAAAACTGATTACATATAACGATAGATGTATCGAGGATCAGGAATGGGTATGTTTGATCTGGTAGAACGGTGGTTCATAAAATTGTGGGGTCTGTGTTCGCGCCTGGCCCCCAAAAGTATGGAAATAAAAAATGAAAAAAAAAACGTTTACAAGTGTTTTTGATATAGATGTACATAAGAATACTTTGATAAGTATATTTCAACTTAAATAGGGATGGTATAATAAAATTGTGGGGTTTGCGTTCACACCTGTACTCCATGGAAATATGGCACAAACTTTAACAAAGACTTTTCATATCTATTTGCGTAAGTATACTTTGATAATTATGTTTCAGTTTGAAGAAATATGGTATAATAGAATTATTGGGTGTTCGTTTGCGCCTGACCTCCATAGAATGTAAATATGTCACAAAGTTTAACAAGGTTTTTTAAAAGGGGTGAGGGTTCACAATAACACCTTAACTTTAATCTTAATTCACGTTAGCTTTTATTTATTTTTTTTGAGTTGAATCATATTGTGTTGAATAAATTCACCTCATAAATTCACATTTTTATTAAAGTGGAAGCCAAAAAAAAAAGCTCGGAACTTTAGACAATTCTCGACACAAATTTTGCATGACTCTGTTTTTTCCTTCTCCACTTGCACGTGGCACTCTTTCGAAAATAGATAAATAATAAAAAATAAGAACATTACTTGTTATTGTGTCAAAAGAAGGAAAAAATCCTGCTCACATGATTACGTGTCTTTTTAAAAACATTTACATAACCTTTTTATTTTTATTTATATATCTGTTTAAGCTTTTTTTGTCAGTGTCCTAGAAGGAATTCAGTTGATTACAACCCTTTCTGCGTGTTCTTTACATTACAATAGTACAACCCTGAATCGGATGTCGCAATGCTACACCGTTCAATACTGTAAAACTTAAACGAAGCTGTTCTGCTTGAAAAGGGCGCCATTTTCTTCTTATTCATATTTATATCGATTCTTTGCTTTAAAAAATTAAAGTAATTACGTGTTTACTTTTTTAATATCCCATTTTGCTGTTTCGGATTATTTTACTAAAGTAAGTAAAACTTCATTATTTTTCAAAACTGTTTTTGCTTCTTTGTTTTTCGATATTTCGTCGATATTATTTAGTAAGAGCGTTTAGCAGACAAGCCAACAAACAACTACCCGAAAAAATAAATATGCAAGAAATAAATGTTACCATAGTCAATAAAAGTTCAGTTCATGTTTTTTTTTGTTGTTTTGAAATAGTTTTTAATGCTCTTTACTTGAAATAATTTCAGTGAACCGAAATTAAAACAAAATTTGAGGCGATAACTACTTAAATGAATTTTTATATAAACTACACGTGCCATAATCGAATATTCTTCAAGCACAAAATAATGAAAAACATTAAAATATGTTTATAAATATTCTTTACATTGACGGAACTCTCTTAAATTGTTAACACAGAATGCTCAAATTGAAAACGGGGCTCTCCATTTCAAAGTCGCTGCCATTTTGATTTTTTTTAAACGGGTTCGTGAATTCAAAAAAAAAAATTTTTTTACAAACTACTTAAAAATACAAACCAATGAACTTTTCTACCATAAAAGTAACTTTTATTAACTATGGTAACATTTATTTCTTGTATATTTATAATATTATTATATAACATTTTCTCTTTGTAAGGAAACATCATTTTGTTGGTCACTCTTGACTACAAAAGGAAACAAAGTTGATATAAAAAAATATATTTTTGCGAAAATTATCTTTACTTTCATCATATTTTGCTTAGGGTAAAATTTTTGAGTATCAAAACCTATCTCTTTACAACCCCCTCCTTTTCATAACCTATCATACTTTCATCAATCACAGTTCATTTTGTGTAGGCTGTTTTTGAACCCAGTCAACGACGGGTACTTCTGCTAGTATATATATATATTATATATAAACTATTTATATAAACAGCTGAAAGATGTGGTAGTGCTTAGCCAATCAGAATGCGAGAAAGTAGACGAGTTAAATAGTAAATTGATTAAACATAAATTGGTCTTGGCTTTCGGGCCAGAATCAGAGTGTAGTATCTGTTTTGATGCAGCACTTCACTTTTTTGGTCTCGGTTAATGGAGAAATCCTTCATGACTGATACATTTTTTATTTTTATCACTAACCAGATTGCTCTTTTTTTTTTGATGAACAAAGAACAATTGAACAAGGAAACTTAAACGAGACTAATAACACAGACAAGACATTTACTTTAATAAATGCTTAGGATGGAATCGCATTCCCTTTTGATTTCTTTAAAAGATCAATCCTTTTAGACATGCTCCCAACCAAAGTGGAACACTGTGAAGAGATTGTATTCCATTCGCTTTACACAGCTTCCCACAGTTTGCCATTGTTTTCAAAAGTTCTTCCGGCCAATGCACGAAATATTATGGACCAAATATTCTCGATTGGGTTTAAATCGGGGTTTTGGCCTGGTCCAAATATCACATCAATTGAATTATCAGAAAACCATTTTTTTGTGACTTTAGCAGTGTGTGCAGGGGCATTATCATGTTGAAAAATAATGTTCTGGGATATTCCCGGCTTCTGGATACTTAGTAACAGTCCTGTTTCTAGTATTGAAATGTATTCCTTTGCATTGATTAACTTCTCACATCTAATAAGTTCCCCGTACCATTATCCCTCCATTCCCATGTTTAACTGTCGTTTTTATGCAACTTGGCGAAAATCATTCTCCAGTTCTTCGATTGCACCATTCGGGAGCATTAATAACAAGACAAAATCTTGATTCATCTGACCAGAAAACATTCCTGAACCAGTCTGTATCTTTCTTGCCATAACACGAGAAAATCTCTTTTTATCGTTGATGTTCTTCTTAGATAAAAATGGCTTCTTTGCACACCTTTTAGAAGAAAACCCTATTTCTTTCATTCGTCTAGATATTGTATATATAGAAAGAGAATTTCCAGTCTCTGTTTTGAATTCTTTGCTATGGTCAACATAAGTTTTCTTTCGACCATTCAAAACAGTTAATTTAAGCCTGTGGTCGTCCTTCAAAGCGGATGCTCTAGGGCAACCAGATCCAGATTTTCCTTTTACCAAGCGTATGACTTTGAACCTTTGACCAATCTGCTTCACTATTGAAAGAGATGTTTTCACATTTTTTTTTCTGAAAATATCAAAAATCTGCTTGTAAGTCATTTTGAACTGCCTTAATCCTGCAATTTTTTTTTTTTTATATCCTCGCCTTGTTAAAATTAACAAAAATTAATAGAAAAATCTTGAAAAATCGATTTCTTCCTTTCACTTTTGGCCCATTTTTTTTGCTCATAAGTGTATATATATATATATATATATATATATATATATATATATATGAGTTGGGTGGTATCAACTAAAATTGAAACCAAAACATACAACTCTCTACCTTCATTCCTTAGCCTCTGAGCCACACCCATATGCATATATTTATATATATAAATTCACCTGTCATCCGTTTTTTACAAGATGGAATCGCCCAATCATTGAAGACAAGAATAAAGCAAGGAAGGATGTCGGGATGGTCCACAGAGTTTATAATTATATAGATTCCACAGGTGACAACAAAAAAAAAAAAGATAAATCTTTATGATGGATGTACCTATGACAAAACGAAAATATCATATTCCAAAAATCACATAAATTGATCAAGTAGTTTTATTTTTATAAAGAAAATCATTTTTAAGAGATTAATAGGAATTTGTAAGCAGTACCAATGTTGTCCTGATCTTGTATAATACATACACGGTAGAAGCCCGGGATACGGCATTACTAATTAGTAACAAAATACAGTGCGGTATATACACATGTATATAATCAAATAACATTGTAAATAACGCTGCAAATACCATAACCAGGGGCCAGAAAAACATTGTATTCCACATTGCAACCTGAAAAAAAACATGTCCTAGGGCCACCATATCTAAGCGTTCTACTAAGTAAATGTACATAAACAATCTACACAAATCAAACCTGCTTTCTATAAGAGCATAAATATAAAGCTCTACTTTATGTTGAGCACTTTTAAGTTCATTTTATCAATGTCACATTCCGTTGTCTGACGGCAATCGATACGATTACCAAAAAGAAAGTTATATTCAAAATAATTTTCTAATCGTTTTTTTTTTTTCTACTTTCAGAGGAAGTAAAGAAATTATGCAGCACACATTTTACCAGCGTTTTCTTTTTGGACTGAACAACCCCCCCCCCTTCTTTCCCACAACTTAACACATAGACGACATTCCGACCCCCTCAACCCACCCCCAAACCTGCTGCTTAAAGATCTCACAAAAATGGTCCGGCCAAGAAAGAGAAGGAGAACCACCGATC
This sequence comes from Euprymna scolopes, assembly GCF_053919585.1. NCBI lineage: Eukaryota > Metazoa > Mollusca > Cephalopoda > Sepiida > Sepiolidae > Euprymna > Euprymna scolopes. The sequence continues at coordinate 38,855,827 of NC_136510.1, forward strand.
AGAAAAGTCCAAGGCAAGAATGAAAAAAAAAACGGAAAATAATTGGAAAATTAAAATTTCCTGTTTTTGGTGTTGGTTATTTTTCAAATGGACTCGAGGTACCAATAAATTCTTGGTAAAACTATCGTTTAGTGAATGAAATACAATGCAATGAAAAATCGTGTACAGGCAATAAATATTGTTTTATATTGTCGTTCTTGTTAAATAGTAAACGATGAACCATTTCGAGTTAAAAAATCTATTCAGTATTTGGTTTCTCATCTTAAGAACACGCTTGGAATATGTACATATGCTAAAATGATCACTAGAAAAAAGAACATACATTGTTTTCATACAAACAGAAGTTGGTGATTATTTTAACATATGTACATATTTCAAGCATATAAGAGCCAGATATGTCCAACAATGGAGTACTGATGTCACATCTGGGCAGGAGCTGCTCGAAAGATCTTATCCTGCCTTGATAGAGTTCAAAATAGACTTTGTTGCCTAGTATGGGATGCTCTTTTCTCTTCCCTGCAACCTCTTTCTCACAGAGACGTTGCAAGCCTGTCTCTGCTTTATCGTTATTTTCATGGTAAGTGCTTATCTGAGCTCTAATCTATGGTCCCCTCCTTGCCAAACTTTCACGAGAAACACTCGTCTAGCTGAAAACACTATCAATAATTTCCCTTACTCCTTATCTGTGCTTAAACCTAAATGTAGATTCTATGAACAAAGTTTCTTTCTTTGAACTGCACGCCTGTGGAACTGTCTTCCATTTGCCTGCTTTCCAGCTGACTACAATATGGCCGTCATCAAGTCCAATGTAAATAAGTTCTTGATGAGCCGTTCCACTTAAATTAACAAATTTATCGAATTTCCACTACTAACGATTACTATGATTCTGATACTGTACACTCTTTAACCCTTATCCTCGAGTAGCCTCTGGGCCTCGATAAGTGGTGACTCCTATGTTAAAAAAAAAAAAAATGTTTCAAGATTACAAGTGTAATGCCAAATAGATTTTAACTCAAAATGGTTCCTCATTTACTGATGTTGAACATAAAAACAAGATAAATCAATATTTATAGCCTAGACATGATTTTCCATTGCATTATATTCAGGCTACTACACTGCAATTTTACCTAAAATATGTATAACTTTTTATTTATAAAAAACGTTTTTGTTACATGTGTGCATACATGTTTCAGCTATGACCTTATTCAGTGTCTAGCCTTATCAGGCCACTGACAGAGGTCGTAGCTGAAACATGTATGGACATATGTAGCTAAAATGTTTGTATAAATAAAATTTTATACTAAAATATAGCTCTACTTGTTATTGAGCATTATTTTATAAACACTTGGTTCATAGGACTAACTCCTGTGAACAATTAAAAAAAAAACACTACAAATGTTCTATATAGGGAGGCTGAGGAGAGTTTGCAATGCACAGCCATGTGCTGTTCTCCTTTGTCGAGTTTGAAATCGACAGTACCAATGTTGTTCTGATCTTCTGTAATACATATATAAATAAATATATATATATATATATATATATATATATATAAAGTAAAATATCTTGTTATTGAAAATTTATTATTTATTCAAATTTTCAATAAAACCTTATAAACCTGTAAAGAAGGCATACAAAATTTTCGTTATTCGACAAGGAGTAGAAATAAACAGTAAAAACCTTATTCCATGGAGTTTCAAAGAATACAATTCTTCTAATCAGAGAGAAGTTTGCAAAATATACAATAAATTTTGCAGGTTAATGAATTAAAGGAAACAAATAATATGAAATTTATCATATTTGCATCAAAAAAATCATTTAACAGTTAGAAACAGCTTGTAGAGATTCAACGAGATTAAGAAAGCAGGAAACGGAAAAAATGGAGAAAAGGCATATGATAAGAAATGAATATGTATATATAAAGTGATAAAGTTTTCTTGATGCATTATGTGTAGCATAAACATTATTTTATATTATTGAAAACCTTTACAATGCAAATTCTCTTTATCGTGTTAGAAAATTACTCGCACCATAGGGTATCCTATATCTTTACAAAGCCACAATTCGTCCATGCATGGAATATTGTTGCCACATCTGTTCCTTTTAGACAGGGTTAAAAAAAAAAGGGGTCACAAATCTAATAGTCCGCACTATTGGTCAAGCCCCAGCCTCTGTCCCATCGCTGCATCACTGTGTTTTACAATTATTTTATGAAATGTCCTCTGATGATGATGGTTTAAAAAAAAAAAAAAAAGAAAATGTTGGTAATCGATCTGAACAACTAATATGTGTACTAACATACAAAATTTTTGTGAAGATTTTTTTAACCAGGAACCCTACATTGGATTTCATTTTCGGGGTGTTTTCAGATCAATCACCGGCAAAAGAACTTCTTTTGAGGATTATTTTACCTTTGAATTTTTTAATGGATTTCAGTCTTGAGACATTTTATATTGGATTTCTGCCATTTTACCCAGACTGCACTTCCAAGGACTTAAATTGGACTACATATAAAGCTTCGGACTTTTTTTTGCTTTTACTTAAATTATATTTTTCGTTATTCTTTTCCTTATATATATTTTCTGTTTTTCTCTCTTATATATTTTTTTTTCCTTTTTCTTCTCCTTCTACTGCTTAATTTTTCTTTTCATGCTCCCCATATATAATGGGGATTAATGTATATATATATATATATATATATATATATATATATATATATAACAATTTTGCTATATTCAAATTTTTTTTTTTTTCAATAAAAACTTTGGTACATTTTACAGATCAGTTCATTCACAACTATAATTTTGTATGTCAATTATTTTTTTCCATGGACTCATTAGAAAAAAAAGAGAAAAATGCATAATGATGTAATAACAGTGCAATAGATAAAATTCAGAAAACCAAAACAATTCACATCGAACCATTTCCAGTAGATTGCCATCTTGTCCAATCCAAAAACATATATATATATATATATATATATATATATATATATATACGGTTAAGTTTAACTTAAAATATTGTAGCATTAAGAATTGATTATATAATGTTATGAATTGAATTTTAAAAAAATTCTTAATGCTGCAATAGTTTTAAGTTATAAAATATCTAACTTTTGACTTTTTATATATAAAAACATATATATATATATAGTAAAAAAAATAATTATATATATATATATATATATATAATTATTTTTTTTACTATAATAATTATTAAATACCTACACAAACTAGTGTTTCATCCTTTCAGGAATCATCAGTGCAGGGTGTCACAATTAACACCAGTCGATGTATTCGAACCCGGCGACAGAAGCTATCTCTGGCTTCATTAGCAAGGACTCAATCCATTCGGCTAGGTATATATATATATATATATATATATATATATATATATATATATATATAGTTGAGTTTTTTTCTCTTTCTGACATTGATATTAAAAGCCTAGTATGCACTTCTTGATATACTCAGTCATGGATATGTGAGCAACTACATAAAGGTTGACTAATTTATATATTCCTTTGAAAAACGAATGTTAATTATTCATTTTATGGCTTTTTATTAAATGATTGGTATCATTTCACTATTACACTGAATTCTATTTATGCATAGTTTATACGTTCTGCATAATTGCATAGAATTTAAGACGAAAACATTCTAGCACACAAAAATATTTTTATATATATGTATAATTATCCCCATTACATCATTCCCTACTTTTTCATTTCTAATCTAAATGTCCTTAAGTCGGTCTTATCTTTTTTTACCTTTCTCTTTGTATAATACTGGTTTTTCTCTTCTTCTGATGAGAAGCATTTAGCTTTGAAATGCCATGGCCTAAAGATTTTTTTTTTTTTCATCTCCTTTTTTTCGTCTTTATTTAGGTGATAATATAACAAAGTTCTATGTAACTTTACTCCTTATCTTTTTAATTTAATTTATGAATTGCTCCTCTTAACCGAGTAGAGCTTTTCTCATCCTGATAAGTTTGTAAGCACCTTCCAAAATGAACCAGCCGCATTGTTGTGGAGTGAGTGGTGTCTTCAATTTCACTGTGCTCTAGTGATGCTGAGGGAAAGTGTCACCTGCAAAGAGAAAAGTTTTTCACTTAATAAAACTGTAGTCATATATACACATATTTCAGTGATTTTTTTTTTTGATTTTTTTTCAGAATAGCAAACAAAGCAAAACTGGGATAAAAAAAAAAAAATAGATATACAACAAATAAAAATTACCAAAAGTTACTCTTCTACCTACTTGAATGAGTTTTTTTTGTGTTTTAACTTTTTTAAAGTGTTTTTTTTTTACTTAAAAATATAGGTAGTACAAAGTGTCAAGTTAGAACAAAAATAAAATGGCGGTTTCTATTCGAAACATAGTTGAGCCTCGATAATTACTAAAAAAAAAATCGAAAATTAAACAAAATACTGGTAGAACATTACATTTTCGCATGATTGGTGATATTTATTGGAGGTGTTTCTATCAGTATTTTGTTTAATTTTCGATTTTTGAGCGATTATCAAGGCTTACATGTGACTCCAATAAAATCATTTTTTTTTTTTTTGTTAGCTATTCTGTAAAATCATTCATATTTCAATAAGTTTTGTAATATTTTAGATATATCTAAAGAATGTCAGAGGTTATATCAACCGAAACGTTGCGAAAATAACACTCAAGATGAGAACAGTAGTCCAAGAATAATGATACAAGAATAGATAATTTCAATTCGGATTACAATACATTCTCATCTCATTCAAAACAGATTGAAAGTTATATTGCCCGAAATATTAAGAAAATAACAACTAAGATGAGAATAGTAATTTAAATAATCCAAATAATGTTTAAATAAGATTAGATATTATAACTATTTGAAGAATGGATTACAATTGAAAAATGCGAGCATGAAAAGTAATACGGTTAAGCTTAACTTAAAATATTGTAGCATTAAGAATTGATTATATAATGTTATGAATTGAATTTTTAAAAAATTCTTAATGCTGCAATAGTTTTAAGTTATAAATTTATATTTTTTGCTAGAATATCTTGTCCTTTACTTTTCCATGTTTAAGCTTAACCATATTACTTTTCATGCTTGCATTTTTCTATTATAATCCATGATTTTTCCAGTCTTCCAGTAAATTCACTTGCTCTTTGTTTAATTTCAGTCTTATTTTTTCCCCCTCATAAACATAACATACACATATGTAATAATAATGTACGGCACTTGTCTGCTTTCAATAAAATCCCCCCAATTATCTCCCTTTCATTCTTTCTGTTTCACTTGTTACTTTTCTTTGTGTGACAGCAGTGAATTGGTAGCAACAGTAGTCGCTGTTGCTATGGAAACCAGTCACAAAAAACGCTGCTCACCTCCTTAGGTTTTTTTATGATTTTGAACATCAGTAAATTCATGATAACTTTTGTTTTACTGAACCAAAATTGAAATTTTTTTTTTTCACAATGTAGCTGAGAAGGTGATCTATAAACTGTAATAATTGTTTGAAATTTGGTCAAAAAAATGAGTGAGCAGTGAAGCTTTAAAGAAGTTCTAAATGACTAAAACTGCCATTTAACCATATATTCAAACACAGTAGTGTTTTAACGAGATATATATATATATATATACATCATGATCAAGAGATAAATTTTTTTTTTTTCTTGCATTGATGAATTTAGATAGTGTGATCCATAGAAGCAACTAGTCGTGTTTGAATGATAAGATTAGATATTATAACTATTTGAATTTGAAAAATGTTTTGTGCTTAGTATATAACATAGTTGCAATCCCTGAACCTCCCTCCGTTAAGATACAACACGGAAAGACCATGGTGCCCACCAGTTACAAGTGTAGTTCTAGCTGGTTCGGTTCAAACGCTCACAGAAGTCCAATGGCGCAATTTCAGATGCTTCTATGAAGACGGTTGATATGATGCTGTGGACCAGATCCTCTCTCCTGCTGAGTGTTCACCGGAAAAGATCGCTTCAATATGGTTTCATGCCTCTGTAATTAATTAATCAACACAGTCACTAGTTTTGGTTTTCATTGTAAATATTAATTATTAACAATTCTGAATACAAAGAAGAAAACTATAATTATTTACAGTTATCAACAGGAATAAAATAAAATAAAAAATGTTATATTTTTTTTGTTCTGATAGTTATTTGAACGGGGCCTTTTTTTTTTTTCAATTACCAATTTTTTTTTTTCTTGCTTATCGGTCGGTCAGAGAAATGTTTTTACATGGGGATGGGGGGAACAGTAACACAGGTTCTCAACTACGGTGACCAACAAAAAAAGAAACCTCTCAACTCAGCTGATTTTTCCTTTGTGTAGTACCTTTCAAATGGAGGGGTTTGTAAGGTTGGGCTAAGGCTGGGTTTCTCATCCAATCAATCCTTGTTCATTACATCATAATCTGTTTGGCCCTAATTGGATAATAAGCCACACCACCTTAGGCATATTCATCTGGTGACTTTCTGCCAGCAACCCAAAATTTCCCATTAACTATTTTCTCACACACTGGCTGACTCTGGCCTTGAACCTATAGGATCACTCCTAGACAAAACATGGCTGGTTACTCAAAACAACCATATTCATAACAATATTACTAATGTTCTCAAAATTGTTTTTCTTTCTCGTTGTGTATTTCATATTAGCGATCAAGCCGTTTTCTCTTTTTAACTAGCAGAGTTACCCAGCAATCCCCCGGATTGTTACCTAAATAAAAAAAAAAAAACTAATTCAGCTCTCATTAGCCATTCTCTGGGGTAATTTTTTGACCATCATAGCTTGTTCGGTTACATTTGCCCCCTTAGCTCACCCAACTTCCAAAGGAAATGTTTGAGTCTAACCCTACACACCCCTCGTCCATCCTTGATCTACTGGTAATCGGTTTCATCTCATTAGGTTCTCGATAATCAACGTTCAGCGAAACCTCATTGCTCAACAACACTAGCTGTTTTGTACAACCTATCTCCTCGACTGACAGTCCACCTATAAAAGTGTCCAGAATTCATTCAAAATGCACTAATCCTGCTGATGTTATATATCCATGCAAGAAAGTGTTATATATATCCTTGTATATAGTTCATTATAAACACAAAAGTTCAGTTCTACTTAAGGGCGAGCACTTGCCTTCTACTTTAGTTTTATTTCAAAGATTATCTCCCCTTGGACCATGTAGACGTTTGGTTCGGGTTTAAATGTTTAGTCAATAATAGTTAATGAAAAAGTGTTTCTAATATAATTATTCAGTTCAAGTTTCTGTGAAAAAAAAAAAACACGCAATCAGTCTCTATATTTCTCTTTTTATTTTCTTTCTCAATTATCTTCCTCTGGACCGTGGCCTCTTATGGGTTAACACATTTTTTTCTAAAGTCGTTCTTCCAGTTCATTGCCTAGCACAAAACACATGCAATCAATCTATCTAAGGTGAATATTCGCCTTTTCTTTATTTTAATTTTCTCTTTTTCTTTTTAACCAGCGGAGGTACCCGGCGTTGCCCGGGTGTTTGGGGGAGTGTATGTATGAGAGGGTGACCCTGTTTTAATATTATTAAAAAAAAAACACGATGTTAAGAAAAAGTGGAAAAAGCAAACCAGCGAACAAACGTAAAAAAAAAAAAAAAAAAAAGATGTAAAAGAGGAAAAAAAGTTTAGGTAGAAAGACAGGTTCGAACCCGAAACATTGAAAAAAAAAATGCCCGACACGGTACCCCTACGCCAAAGAGACATACACTTAATAACGGATAAAATTAAACCTTTAAAAACACTCGCAGGTGGTTGAAACTAACGCGAACGTTTTCTAGGTGAAACATGACGTCATTGTCATAGTAGCAGGAGCAGAGAAAATGAAGGAACGATTTTTTTCGGCACCCCTCCTTGTACAAAACTGATGATTTTAGGGTGAAGGAATTAATGTTTTTGGCCAATTTGTCGATATTTGTCGGACGAAGGTTGGAACTTTAAAATGATACCTATCTGGCGAAAATCCATGACCCGTGTCAAAAGTTTTTACAGGACATACAAACACACATACAAACATACATACATACACACATTTTCGCTTTTATATATATAGACTAGCGGGGGTATCCAGCGTTGCCCGGGTGTTTGGAGGTGTGTGTTGGTGGGGGAGGGGGGTAGATCAAAATAACCCTGTTAAAAAACAAAACGTTGGCCGGTTGTTTGGAGGTGTAAAAGAAAAAAAATAGTTTTAGTATAAAGGTAGGCTTGAACCCCGAACGTTTGACACGGAGGTGGAAAGGAAATGGAAAAAAAAACCCTGCGACCTAACCATCTCAACCACGGGAACAGATGAATTGATAAGTCTGTTAAGTTGACATTTATAAACCGAAATTAGCAGGTGCGAAGCCAGTTTCTGTTTTCCCTGCTATGCGGCGATCAAACAATAAAAAAAAACTAACGTAAGGCAAACGAACGATGAAAACAGAAAAACGAATACATGAAAAATGGCTTAAATAAGCCTGTTTCGACATTAAAATTTAAAAAATCGGTGGGTACCAGGGTGTTTTTTGGTGTTGCTAAGAATAAGCGAAGTAAAAAAAAAAAAACAGAAAAATGAACGTTACGTGAAAAATGGCTTAAATAACACTGATTCAATATTTAAATTTAAAAAATCGAAAACAAAAAAAACCATCTCACACCACGATTCGAACTCAAAACATTTAGATAATGAACCAAGGCCTTAACCAACTGAGCTAACGCAACGTACATGAAATTTGTTCGGTTTTTCAACTATTTAAAGTAAATCAGGTCACGGCGTCATCTGACGCAAGCATAGAATCGGTCATTGTCACGAGAAGATCGTTTTTGTTGACCCCCCCCCCCCCCCCCCGTCGAAAATTGTCGGTTTGATGGAGCTTCTCGATGTGATACCGAGTTTGTGAATTTTCGTTGCGTCTGTCAAAAGTTTTTAGCAGATATCCAAACATACACACATACATACATACATACATTTTCACTTTTATATATATAGATTACTTCGCCATAGGTCTATGGTCTCTCCCTGTGTTCAAAGTTCATACAGGACAGTCATTCGGTTCATTCACCTATAAAAGAAATAAGAAATATCAAAGTCAATTTTAATTCATTAATTCATCTCCAAGTCCTTAGTAATCAAGGTGCTTTCGTTCACTTGGGTGGCATCAGTGCCTGCATCTGCTCTGACTGGGGGCATCGGTTTCAGGTGAATTTTGACGAGAGTCACCTTCGTCATCGATACAGACAACCTTGAGGCGTTTCTTACTATCAAGCCTTCTTGCTCGTTTTCTCATACACCATATAACTGCCACTTACATCGCAATCAGAATTGTTACCATGCTTATCCAACTTCACACCATCAATATCTTATGAAAGCTTGCCCATGACCCACTAAATCTTTACTCTCTAAAATAGTCTGTGATTTTCTCGAATTTACTCAATATATTATTTAATTCTTCTTTCCCACATTCCTGGCAATTTGAATCTTCGATCTACACGTTTCTGCTCTACTCAGTAACTTACGTCCAACCTCGCCCGGGTGTGTCCAGAGGATTGGGAAAACAGCCAAGAGTGGTTTAATATTGTCCAGTGGGGGGGGGGGCTAATCTTCAAAGACATGGGACCTAAATGTCTCAATTCCATGGCGTTTTTAACCACACCCTTATATATTAAGTCCATACAACTTAGGACTGTTCAATCAGTGTTAGCTGGACCAACACACATAACTCAGAGAACGTATCTCTGAAACAATTCTTCTCCTTGGATGTATCCGTCTTCACCTTACCAGAAACGTTTTATATTTCTTCATCAGGATTTGTACTGGGCCAATTATAGTATCAACACTCCTTCGACTCTCCATAACGTCAAGCCTTGCACTTCCCAGCAACCAGACCCCTTATGCTTGAATCAGTTGATATCGAGAATCCCTCCTGATTTGCTTGGACCAACGTTTTCTGCCCCCCCCCCCTCCCTTTTCTAAACCTTTTAATTGTAGTTTAGTTACGTCTTCTTTGCATATTTCCATCTCTACCGTACTGGAGACATTCTGACATTTCTTTGGATACTCCCGTCTCTACTGTACTGGAGACGTTCCATATTTCTTCACACTGGACTTCTTCAATGATACTTCTTTTCTGATTATCCCATCACTACCTTGTGGGAGATGTTTCATATTTCGTCGTACAAGATTTCTTCAACAATATTGTCTCTACTTAACAGGGGACTTCCATATTGTTTCGTATTGGATTACTTTCAACGATACTTCTTCTCTGAATATCCTTGCCTTTTTGGTTTGTTTTCCAACCCTTCAAACCTGCCTAAATAATTACATTGTACGGCCCACAGGTGTCGTAATAACCGCAACTTACCCTCCAAGGGATTTTGATACTCGAGCATATTCCTCTACATCTTTAAGTACTACTTAAATGCTGTCTATCCTCATCAAACTCGTCGATTCCTTCTTGATATTAGCTGATGAATATCCCGCAGGTTCCAAATCACTCACTAAGGTCACTGACTGGTGTGACTGCGTGATCATCACCTCATTAGTTTTCATAAGGACAGCACCATTTTTCATTCTTAGAGTACCTTTCATCCATACAAGCTCCATTAGGTACACTAGCATGATTAGGTCCATCAAACCATCACGATATGAAGAATTTCTTCCCTTGCGTTTATGTGTTACTCATTCGTTCCAAGGCTTAACAGTCACTTTTAATTCATTCCAAGGCTTAACAGTCACTTTTAATTCATTCCAAGGCTTAACAGTCACTTTTAATTCATTCCAAGTCTTAACAGTCACTTTTAATTCGTTCCAAGTCTTAACAGTCACTTTTAATTCATTCCAAGGCTTAACAGTCACTTTTAATTCATTCCAAGGCTTAACAGTCACTTTTAATTCATTCCAAGGCTTAACAGTCACTTTTAATTCATTCCAAGGCTTAACAGTCACTTTTAATTCGTTCCAAGGCTTAACAGTCACTTTTAATTCGTTCCAAGGCTTAACAGTCACTTTTAATTCATTCCAAGGCTTAACAGTCACTTTTAATTCATTCCAAGGCTTAACAGTCACTTTTAATTTCTCACATTGTCTTACGAATGACGATCTAAAGTTTTCAAAATTCACTTCAAAATCTAACATTCGACAAATTTTCACCTAACAGTGAAACAGAAGCCTCCATTTTAAATGCTTCAAACACAATTTAAAAATCAGAAACTTTCATTTTTAAATGCTTCAAACACAATTTCAAAATCAGAAACTTTCATTTTTAAATGCTTCAAACACAATTTCAAAATCAGAAACTTTCATTTTCAAATGCTTCAAACACAATTTCAAAATCAGAAACTTTCATTTTAAATGCTTCAAGCACAATTTAAAAATCAGGAATCTTCATTTTCAAATGTTTCAAACACAATTTCAGAATCAGAAACTTTCATTTTAAATGCTTCAAGCCCAATTTAAAAATCAGAAACTTTCATTTTTAAATGCTTTAAGCACAATTTAAAAATCAGAAACTTTCATTTTAAATGCTTCAAACACAATTTCAAAATCAGGAACCTTCATTTTCAAATGCTTCAAACACAATTTCAGAATCAGAAACTTTCATTTTAAATGCTTCAAGCACAATTTCAAAATCAGAAACTTTCATTTTTAAATGCTTCAAGCACAATTTCAGAATCAGAAACTTTCATTTTAAATGCTTCAAGCACAATTTAAAAATCAGAAACTTTCATTTTAAATGCTTCAAGCACAATTTAAAAATCAGAAACTTTCATTTTAAATGCTTCAAACACAATTTCAAAATCTAACATCCATCGAAAACTTTTCACCTAACAGCGAGCAGAATGAATGTGGTACTATGGTGACAGCAGAAATCTCCAGCAATATGTGACTCTGTTAGGGCATTAGCTCCATCCCAAGTCATATGCCATATCAGCCTCTGCTGATTCACTGCCATTAGATTTCTCTTGTTTATAATATCACTCAGGTGATCTACTAAAACCCACCAACTGGCGATACACCAAATACCAGAATGAGACATCCAGAACTCGACTCGCCCCCAACCACCACCGCCGGCTGTACAATCAAACAGGGCCCTCATTCAAACGCACTTATCTCGGCCAAACCAAGTTCAAACTAAAGACCCTCAACTGCCGACCACCATTCTGGTCGTATGCCTTGTTGTCAGCATGTAATGCTATCTATTCACTCAGAGTTCAAACTTATCAAAAACTCAAATAATTTCTCTTAGAAAAAGATGAGATTTTGAAAACCGGTTATTTCTGGTCCGTAATTAATTCTTCTTTAAAAATTATTAAAAACTCAACAACTGGAGCTCAAACACAGCAGAATTCGCTATATTCCACATTATTGGAAACCGGGCAACACCAAATAACTCACCGCTGTGAATTCCATATATGGAAAAGTAGCTGTGAACCAAGAAAGGACTCATCTTGATATCAGGTAACGAAAGCTTAACATAAAGCTGTAATGTTATGACCCTTTAGGCTGTGATCATAGCGTAGTATCTGTTAATTGTGGCAAGCGGGGTCAAGGGTCAAAACATTATTATTATTATTGTTATTGTATTTTTGTTAATTGATTTGAGCGACGGATGGTCGCTGGATCAGTTATTATGATTAGAAGAATAAACAATTAAATTGCGAAAGAAATGATTGACGAGTGAATCGCAAAAAGAATGTGAAAATAGAAAATATATGTAAACATTATGTTGGGGTTTTGAATAAACAAATAACTAGTTGTGGACATTAGGTTGGTCTGAGACACGTAATTAGGTGACGTAAGAGAACACGTGATGTAGTTAGTTTTGGAGAGATTCAGGGAGTTTAGGATTGACCACCAGAGCTGACAGACGTCTAGACAGGGGTGGACAGACAGCTAGGAGCGGGCTGTATGAACAGAAAATGTAGACTAACTGCAGATCCTGTGAAAATCAATTGAGACAACTGTGATAAATTTATATTACAAAAATATAAAGAGTTGTTTTAATGGTTTCACAAATAAGAACAGTTGTCTCAATTATATGGTGCTGATCGCTTGGAGCAGTGGGAAGATACAGAAGAACTCTTCCAGAAAAAGGTTCTTCTTATATATGAACTGTAAAATTATTCCATGTGATAAGTCTGATACAACATGACTCGGTTTACACGTCAATATCATGTCCCCTGGCTAACAACATACATACGATTTATACGTTTATTATTTGTCTGTTAAAAGAACAATATCTTATATCCACTAGATAACACATGACACGTTTTAATATATCATCTCCTCCAAATATAAACCAATATACAACAAAGCTACTGGTTATAAAAGAACAATTCCAAAGGTGTTACATATGAAGTTCCCTAGCAGCGCTTGTAACTACTATTGTAAACCAACATGACAAATTATGATTTGTTCTAGCGAACCTACTATGTTAACACTTAGTGTATGGTGTATGATGAAGTATGTTGAAAAACCTATTAAATCTATACAACAACCTAATCAGTATAAGAATAGAAATATCGAATCTGAACCTATGTTCACTAATGTAAGTGGAGGTACATCAAATTTATTTAATTACCTAAATTGGGTATGGACTAGTAAATCCTATCGATCAGAAGGGGGAAATGAAAGCCGATTGGATTGCAAAAAGTTCTAACCCTAATAATAACTTTATGAGGGCTATTTCTCATCCACAATACACAACAGTGATAAAAGCACACATCGACACCAAATTAAATTGATCAAAGGGAGGTTTGACCCGTGCGAGTCACTTGGTGCCAACGGATGATCCCCCTTTTCTTTCAGTTTCAGCTGTTTTCTGTCTTTCTTTTCCTCTGCCTTTTTTCTCTATCTTTAGAGCATCAAATTACCGACTACATTGCCTATGGTTTTAAATACAATTATAACAAGCCTTTTTGCTTTATTGTTTCTTTCTGACGTTAAAATCCATTTGTTACAGATCATTAAATCAAACGCCCATCGATGCTGGCAGTTTCTTTTTCGAATAACTGGCTAATTGAGGTATTTCTTTCTCTATCTTTAATCAGCTGCCTTTTCGTTTCGATTTATCCTTTTTTTTTTTTTCTTAACTGTTTCATCAGCAGTTTATTCACATACAACATACACTCACTTGCTCCTTCGTGCCAGCGATTTCTTTTCGCTAAGGATCAGTTTAACTGCTTCTAATTTTTCCAATTTAAATTCCAGAAGTGTCAGTTTGAAATTTTCAATTTCCTTTAAACATTATTTTCAATTTAATTCAAAGAATTATCAGTTTAAGTTTCTCCAAAATTTTCAGTTTATCACCAAGAGCCGAACAGTACCAGAATACATCTCTAATATATATTATAACCATTCTATTTTTAATTACGACTTAATTCTCTAGAGAAGACAGTTTGTCGATCCTCTCATTATTGTTAAAAGCCTGAAAAAATAACACGCAGACAACTTCATTTTTTTTTTTTTTTTTTTTGCAAAATCAGAATAATTAGTTTATAGACCTCATGGTGAGCATTAAAATTAAAATACAAAAATAGAAATACTCCTTTTAACTGCGTACAAATTATTATCAACACAATTTCAAAATCAGAGTCAATGATTTTATATGCGTACAATTTATTATTGAACACATACCTCCAAATCAGAAATATTTACTTTTAATGCTTCAAACACAATTTCAGAATCAGAAACCTTCATTTTAAATGCTTCAAACACAATTTCAAAATCAGAAACCTTCATTTTAAATGATTCAAACACAATTTCAAAATCAGAAATATTCATTTTAAATGATTCAAATACAATTTCAAAATCAGAAATATTCATTTTAAATGCTTCAAACACAATTTCAAAATCAGAAACCTTCATTTTAAATTCTTTAACACAATTTCAAAATCGGAAATATTCATTTTAAATGCTTACAAATTATTGTTAAAGATTATCTCAAAAATCAAAAGTAATCATTTCAAACTCTTAGTAGTTATTATCGAGTAAAAATTTAAAATAAAAAATATTCACCTTATATGCCTAGTAGTTATTATCTAGCATAAATTACAGGGTTGGCGGTTCCACTAATTCTCGCCCCTTGCCCCTTCAACCAGTCGCCCTCCCCCCTTTCCAGTATCGATATCCCCTTCCCTGGGTGGGGACCGGTAACAAAAAAATCCTTGTTTCTTGTTCTCCTCGAACAGGGAAAGGCCTTACTTGGGCCACTCAACACTTTGCTTCCCTCTTGGGCGAGGCTGTCTTGGGTTTTCGAGCTCTGCTAATTGACAGACCAGAGGGCATCCTATTATCACCCTTTTTAACCCCCCCCCCCAGTCGGCAGTTTGCTGCATTATTACACCAATTAAATTTGTGGTCGAACTGACCACATTTCTCGCAATTCAATCCCAGCGTCCATGGTGGGACAGTCCTTGGCACAATGTCTCTCATATTGGCAGGTGAAGCACACCAGACCTGGGAATTCTCCATAGCAACTATACCTAATGTTCTAGACTTCCTCATTCAGTCTGTCTCCCCATGGGGCGGGGCCCTCCTAGCCGGTCCAAGCGGATGTTTCCGGTGATTGGTGACCTCCCACAGCATGTTCCCACAACTAGGGCCTTCTGTAATTTAATCAGGTTGCCCTTTAGGACATCAGCTTGGATGTTTCTATCCAACAGCGCTTCCCCAAGCACATCTACTAACAGGGATTGGATAGCTCCACTGTCTCTCACCGCATTGTCATGGAAACCCCTTATAGCTAACCCTGATATTTACTTGGCCATCGCGGTTATCTCCTTCCTCTGCTTTTGTCTGAATCGGAACAACTTCCTCACAGCATTGATTGCTATCTGTTCACTGGAATAATTTTTTACCAGCACCGACCGCAGCTGACGCTATGTCAGTCGGCATTGTGGGAACATGATGAGAATTAGCAGCGAACCGGATGTTAATGTATCCACCATGAGAGACAAAATGAAAAATCGTCTTTTGCACAGGGCTCCACGCATTGCTTCCGCTTGGGAAGAAAAAAATAAGATAACCACAAAATAGTTATTGACCAATGGCAGAGCTCTGCGCCTAAAATAAACACCTCAAATATCACAGTCACTGGGAACCAGTTTGCCACTATAAAACGAGGGATTTTAGGGAACCAGAGGAGAGAGGAGGAAAAGGAAGACGAAGACGCTGGGCTGCTAGCTGCTAATGAAAGAAGTCACCCGCTTTCCAGTTACAAGCCAGGACATGCATCACCGACAGCAGGATGACTGTCCTACCCCTACCACATCCATCGTCCAAAAGATAAGTTACGTTTACGAACATTCATTCCTTGTCAATTCATACATACCTACAAACATTTTACGAACCTTCATTCCTTGTCAATTCATACATACCTGCAAATGTTTTACGAATATTCATTCCTTGTTAAATCGTACATACCACATATCCTTTTATAAAAACTGAGGCCATAAATGGTGAACCCGCCGACCACGATGAAATCGCACATTTCAAAAAATAAATAAATAATAATAATAATAATAAAAGGACAGACATATTATTGCTGAAGTTACGAGAACCCATTTTTTTTGCTCAAAATAATTTACGTGACTAAAATAAGAATTGGCGAACAATTATACAAACACCAACCTTCACAAAAAAAAAAGAAAAAAGACGTTTAATTACATTAACAGAACGAACGGTAATCTGCTAAGATATTAAACATTTTTGTCAACCACTGAACACGTAACCCACAAATTTCGCAATGGAGGATACTGTGTCAGCGGTCTCTGTAAAGATACCGGGATTTATGCATGCTACTGTGGACGGATGGTTCACCATATGCGAGGCTCAATTCGAACTGAGGAACATATCCAACGAGACCACGAGATTCTATCATGTCCTCTCAAATCTTCCCCCTGATTTGATTTCAAACCTTATCCACCAAAATCCTCACGGACACTCTCGGAATAGCTCTGCTATTTCAGGTGGCGATGTGATAATGAGAATTAGCAGCGAACCGGATGTTAACGTATCCACCATGAGAGACAAAATGAAAAATCGTCTTTTGCACAGGGCTCCACGCATCGCTTCCACTTTGAAAGAAAAAAATAAGATAACCACAAAATAGTTATCGTCCAATGACAGAGCTCCGTGCCTAAAATAAACACCTCAAATATCACAGTCACTGGGAGCCGGTTTGCCACTATAAAACGAGGGATTTTAGGGAACCAGAGGAGAGAGGAGGAAAAGGAAGACGAAGACGCTGGGCTGCTAGCTGCTGATGAAAGAAGTCATCCGCTTTCCAGTTACAAGCCAGGACATGCATCACCGACAACAGGATGACCGGCCTACCCCTACCACATCCATCGTCCAAAAGATAAGTTACATTACAAAAGATTAGTTACATTAATTCCTTGTCAATTCATACATACCTACAAACACTTTACGGACCTTCATTCCTTGTCAATTCATACATACCTACAAACGTTTTACGAACATTCATTCCTTGTTAAATCGTACATACCTGCAAACATTCTACGAACATTTCACCGTAATACAAACTGTCAAATATCTCCATCGGACAATCCGTTCTTCGTTAAATCACATTCCATCCTACAAACACTTTGCCTCTTCTAATACAAGTTGTTAGTAGTAAATAAAATCGGTTCTCAACCTTCAATATTTGTCTGTCTTTAATTATATGGAGTCAGAATCTACACACTTCCAACGTTGTTCATTTCATGTATGCTTTGTTGTGACCTCTATGGCGTCCTACCTACCCCTAATCCTTTTATAAAAACGAGGCCATAGCGTTTTCTTTAAACTGTCGCCCGATAAACTGTGATACCGGTCCTCAGGCAACTTCATCGATGCCTTCGTTTAGTCTCGAAAGACAAAGGATACCCCTTGTAGGGGCAACTGTGTGTGTGTGATTGTGAGGCAAGGGTTGCGCAATCTCCAACCCCACCTCTCTTGGATTGGCACTGTTTGAGTCCAGTGGCAAGGAGAGGTCCAGGATGACTAGAAACAATGCCGAGATAAGCGGAGAGCGCATTCAGCACATAGAAGTCCCAAATGATCACTCATTTAGTACTGACCTGGTTCAACGTTGCTTAACTACGGTGATCCAGTGGGAACCGGTGTGTCAACGTGATTATGCCGTACTTAAGGCAGCTTCATAGGCTAGCAGGATCATCTCCACATCCTGCAAGCCGAATATCACCTGCTTTTTGGTCACCACCTGCAACCAGTCGTCCAACTCCCTCCAGACCAAGGATGGAATACTGTTGCCATAACTGGGCAGGAGCTGCCAAAAACAGCCTATCATGCCTTGACAGAGTACAAAATAGACTTTGTGGCTTAGTGGGGGATGCCCTTTTCTCTACCCTGCAACCCCTCTCCCACAGAAGAGACGTTGCGAGCCTATCCTTGTTTTATCGTTATTTTCATGGCAGGTGCTCGTCTGAACTCCAATCCCTGGTCCCCCCTCGCCAATCTTTCATGAAAAACACCCGTCTAGCTGAATCCACTGCGAAAAATTTCCCCCACTCTGTATCTGTGCCTAAATCAAAACGCGGATTCCATGAACAAAGCTTCTTTCTTAGAACTGCACGCCTGTGGAACTCTGTTCCGTCTGCCTGCTTCCCTCCGGACTACAACTTGGATGTCTTCAAGTCTAATGTTAACAAATTCCTAATGAACCGCCCCCTTAAGTAAACACTCCATCAAATCTCCACACTAACGTAATGTACTTGCAATAACCCTTATCCCTGAGTGGCTTCCGGGCCTTGATAAGTGGTGATCACTGTGTAAAAAAAAAAAAAAAAAAAAAAAAGATCGCCTTAAAATCCATGAAATTTTAAGTTCCCCAGAATGGTTATGAAGGTCTGAGTCACCTAAGGTGACCCACATTCATCCTCCACCCTCTCCTCGATCTGCTCCTGGATCTTGTCCATCCACTCCATAGGGCTTTCCAGCTACTCACTGCTTGCCGTGTCCACCGCCCCGCCATTTAACACTCCTGCTTTATCCTCCTCTGACCCACTCATCTCTCTTTCTCCTTGTATGTAATTCGCACAAAACAACAATAGCAAAAAGAGTAAAAGAAGATCACGTTTAAATTCTAACAATTGTTCAACCATGTAAAACTGTAATAATTAAAACAAATGTTAATCACCGACCACTTAATGATGTGACTCCCTAATCAAGAGTTTTACAACACGTTAACTATTCTCTACTCCAAAATGCAATTCACGTAACAATTTTTCATTCAAAAAAAGTTTAACAAACTTCTCGCTCAAAACTGTTATGAAATTCAAAAACATTCAGAGCCTATGTTCCCATTAATATTCTTTTTTTAACAATTAAAAAAATTTTTAGAAGATGCCAACTCTGCTTATCAAACAGAAGCGTTTACCTTTGCCTGCATCTCTGCTATATAAAAGAATCTACTGCTGCCTCTCGTATATAGGCTTGCATGCATGCACATTCACAATTATGTACACGACTCAACATAGCAGCCGTAACTTGCCTGTGAAGCAACTTCTCTCTCTCTCTCTCTCTCTCTCTCTCTCTCTCTCTCTCTCTCTCTCTCTTTAATTCAGATTCTCTTTCTTTTCAAAAAGTTTGTCTAGAATTTCTTTTTTTTTTTTCTCCAACTTCGCCGGGTCAATTCTTTTCACTATAACTAATATAAAATGATGTGATCCGAAGTTACAGAGTTTGCCAGGGTCCTTCTTGGTTTAAACGGCGTCAACATAACACACTGAACACCCCATTATGAGTTTCCCAAGGGTCACACCCTGATCATGAAATATAACAATATAACATAGCGTGAACCCCCCCTCGAGACCTTCCTCAGTTAAGATACAACACACCACCACCAGTTACAAGTGTAGTTCAAGGTGGTTCAGTTCAAACGCCCACAAAAGTCAAATAGCGCAGTCTCAGCTGCTTCTACAATTAGTGTAGTTATCTAATAAAGGGGATCGTGTGTGATCATCTAGTTGTTCTGTCTATTTGCTCATATGCCATTGTGTGTGTGTGTGTGTGTGGTACATATATTTTAAGACATACCTTCCTGCGTCGGATGTTGGTCCATCTGAATTCATCTCGTCTTGGAGGGAGACTGGTACTTGTTTTGGGAACGAAGATTCAATCACTCCAAGACAAGGAATTGATATTATAGTTTATTTCACTTTCCAGATGTCTCGCAGAAGGATGGAAAGTGAATCTCTGGCTTGTGTGGTACACGTCAGCGTCCCCCCCCCCCCAGTGAAGGGGAGAAGACGTCTGTGAAGCCGTCCGTCGTCTTCTAAGCCCAAACGAAATCTCAACGATTCAGCTAACCTGATCACGTGACTCACACGCAATCCGATCAGCTGATCCTGACTTCCGGTCAACGTGTCTACAATATAATTTACCACCTCCCTCTCTCTCTTTCTTTTGATCCATTCTTTAACATAATGACAGGGTTGATATGACACTGCAAGCTGGATGCTGGATGCAGTTGGTCAGCAATCTTCTCTACTGCTGACTGAAATATGTGCGCACTTGTGTGTGCAACAATGGCCACCATATATAACATAAAGAATTACATTGCTTAATATCCGGAAAACTACTTATTTGCAGAAAACTTTGAATGTGATATTCGTTTTTAGCATACCTGAAAATCCCTAGAAAACAAGTTTTTTTTAAGGTAGGTTTTGTGTTGGTCTACCAGGCCACAATTACCCATTTTTATTTAAATTTATTTATTCTTTCTTTCCAAAAGAAACAAAAAAAAAAATGTTTTATTTTATTTATTTATTATTTTCCTTTTTTTTTTCGGTTATTTTTAATAAAACAGTTAACTCCTCATTATCTTCTAATTTCATTACGCCCCCCCCCCCGTTTCTGCGCGGCATAAACAAATATGACCGCCAACCGCCACATACTACATTAAACATGCAGAAAAGTATGTTGCAATATCGTGAAAACTAGTTACCGGCCCCAATTTTAAATGCGATATTCTTTTTCAACACATCCGGAAACCGGTTCAAAACAAGGTTTTGAAGGTAGACTTGTGTTGGTCTACCAGGCCACATTTACCAAAAATTAATTCAATTTATCGTGTTATTTTATGTTTTAAATTTCTTTTTTTCCCACCACCACCCAAAAACATTCATAAAATTTATCGTTATTTTATGTTTCAAATGTAATTCTCTCTTCTTCCCCACCCGCGCATAAAAAAGAAGAAAAAGGGTATTATTATACAAACACCGTGACAGCGTTAGGGTTAGGGTTAGGATTAGGGTTAGGGTTAGGGTTAGGGTTAGGGTTTAGGGTTAGGGTTTAGGGTTAGGGTTAGGGTTAGGTTTAGGGTTAGGGTTAGGGTTAGGGTTGGGGTTAGGGTTAGTGTTAGGGTTAGGGTTAATTCGCTGTCACGGTGTTTGTATAGTTTTACCAGAAAAAGAAATGGATTTGTCATATTCTGTTGCCCTAACAGATGACATGTCTCGTTAAACCCTAGGAGGCCAAGAAGAAGTGGGTGCTCATTTTACCATAAATTTATGTAGGGAAGTGATCCCCCATCGTAAATGTTTTTGTTTTTTTTTTCTTTTTTAAAAATGTCTTCTTTCATAAATGCCGTTTAAAAGTATTAGGCAAAAAAAAAGTATAGATTTTCATTTTATTTATTTATTTTTTAGAGGTTATGTTCAGGCCATTAAACTACGGTTTTACTTCCCTTTCTTTTATGTTAGTAAGAAATATGTTTATTTTTTATTTCTCTCAATATTTATTTTATGAAGTGTCTTCTCATTACTCAGGTTAGTTTATACGGGTTTTCCCAATGAAAGGGAAATAACTCTGGCAATTTTACTTTTTCTACGGAGGCAACGAATTGCCATAAAACACTTTTTGTTGTTTGCGTCTATCTCTTATAACATCACTTTTATGAAAGCAAAATGGTATAAGATTGCCAGTAAAATATTTGGTACTTCTACACTATTGGGACGAAATTTCGGAAATCGTAAAACTGAATTTAACATGAAAACAATGGTATCTACATATTCCTCGTATTTTTAAGATGATAAATAGAATTTGATGAAAATGATCGTAAGACACTGAAGAATTCAAAAGGGAGGTAATTTTCCGTTTTGTATTCAAGATGGCAGCAATTTTTCACCTGCTAACACGATTAAAGTTCTTTTGTTTAATAATTCAGTAATATTCAGATAATTTCGACTGCGTAATTTGGTAGCTACTATTGTAACTTATTAAAATTGACAAAAAAAAATCAGTTTTTTTTTGTTTTTTTTTTTACATAGGCATCACCACATTATCAAGGCCAAGAGGCCACTCAAGGATAAGGGTTAAAGAGTGTACAGTAGAAATTGGACATTATAGTAATCATTAGTAATGAAAATTTGGTAAAGTTGATAACTTATATGGAACGGCTCATCAAGCAGTTGAAACCATTGTTTTTTTTTTTATCTGAAAATTGCATTTATCGACTACAAAATATCGTCACAATTCTGTAGAAGGGCCATAAAAAAATGTTGATTGATTCTTACCTAAAATACTCAGAAACATAATATCGGATCGGATTCTTTATATGTTCGTAGCGGTACGCCAGAGACATTAAAATAAATAAATAACATTTCAGTTATGCGCACATTTGTCGTATACACCTACGTAAATTCTGTGGAGATAAAAAGTAAAACTTTGTCTTTTCGTGCAGATGAAAAACAGCGTATACAACGTGACTGAGGGTATCCACTTCCTGTCCAATCAGCACTCAAAGAAAAACACATTTCTCAAAACTTTTCTAACAGCGTCGGTGGAGCTACCCAAGGGATCTAAAAGTCTTTTGTACGTGTAAATTAAACCAACCCAGTTCAGCCAATTCAAGATGCAGTTTGCCGGCAAACAATGCTGGTGACTCTGTTTTTTGGGACGTAAAACACTAACATGACTTTGAGCGCATCATGCACCTAAATTCTCATGAAAATTTAATTCCTTTCTGCCTTATTTTCCTTAGTCCAGAAAGCCTCTAATTTAATTCCAGAATTAAAAACAAATTTTACCATTTCTTCTCTCGTGCGACGACAGAGCACACATTAGTGTTGGGACGATTATTCGGAATCAGAATCAGGAATCGGAAAAATCAGAGCTTTTTGGGGTATCGGAATCGGGAAAATTTGAGCCTATTTTCCGATGCCAAAACCAATTCTTTTAATTATCTTTTTCATTTGATTTTGTTTCATAAAACATCTTCCATTGCTCGTAGTAATCATAAAATAATAAATATTTATTCCAGTAAGACTAAAATCTATAGATCAACCCCTCACAAGTGTGTTTTTATGTTTGAGAAAAGATAGGCACATTTAAGATGTGCTTTTATAGTAATCGGGACAAAATAACAATTTTATAGTAAAATATTTAGAGATTTATAAAGAATCGGAATCGGTAATTGTATCAGAATTGGGGGAAAATATTGGAATCGTCCCATCACTAGCGCACATACATAAAAAAAAAATTGATGCATCTTTTAATAAACTTCTATATTAAATGTTGAAACTGGTTTTCATATTGTTAATTACTGACACCTTTTATTTTTTTGTTAAGTGATATTTATCTATGCTCATGCCACGGCTGTGATACCAGGCATCGGTGAATATTAAACAATCTCTAACAGTTATTACAGATACTTAAATTGTTTTTTTTGTTTTGTTTGTTTTTTAAAATGTTTTTTGGATATTTGCCATCAGCAAGAATCTTTACTAGAAGCTTTAACTTATAAAATACCTTCTATTGCATTACTAAGGAGAGTTGGGGTTAATACTGCAGTGGAAAAGGCTATAGCAAAACGATGATAAAGCTGATCCACATACAAATGTGTTAATTTTCTTTACTTGTTAGAACAACCAAAAGTAAAAAGTTAATTAGACTTCAAATTGTCTAGATCTGGTGTCGGCAACCTTATTCAATGTCAGGGCCAAGATGCTATGCTGATTATAGGAAGAAGGCCAAACATCTTTGGCTATATTGGCTATATTACCATGAAAGACAACAATTATTTAATATGGAAATAAATTTTCTGCATGTTTGAAGAAAACAAATGACCCACATTCTTGGGTAAATATAAATAAGAACCTGAATTTTGACAATATATTCAGTCCCTCAACTTATTTGGTCCGTTTATATTTATATTGTGCCCAAGGTAAGTAACAGGCCAAACAAAATTTACTTGTGGGTCAGATCTTGTTAGCAAACCATAGGTTGCCAACCCTTGTCCTAGACAAAGAAAAGTGTCTGTATTATTTGGAGTTATCAGACTACTGTTCTCATCATGAATGTGATTTTCACAACGTTTCGGTCGTTGTAACCTCCGACCTTCTTCAGGTGTAGCTTGTTGAACTCGAGAAGATACACCTAAGGAAGCTCGGAGGTTACATCGACCGAAACGTTGTGAAAATCACACTCAAGATGAGAACTGTAGTCCAATGAATCCAAATAATACGAATAACAAATCCTCATCTCAAAAATTCAGAAACGTTAAAGAAAAGTGCTGTTTTATTTGCATGTGTGTTTATATATATGTATATGAGTGTATAAGTTGTTGCTATGTTTAGTAGTTCATAACTGCATCTTTTGTAGTCTGCTAAAAACCTATGGCCAAGGCTATAGTTAGTTTACTCGCATGTTGTGACTAACAATAATTCATACGGTTAGTTGAGTCTCTAAGTGGTCATTGTGCTTGAGGTTTTGTTTATATAGCCAATACTAGCAGGTGCTCGGCTCCAAGCATGACACTTTCAAATTGGTTGAAGTCCGGTTTTACTAACGAGTTGTGACTGAGTATTTTGATAGAATTGATAAATCAGTATTAAGTATTTAAATCAACAAAAAAATGAATAGCGTTCTTCCATTAAAAGGGGGAGGGGGTAGAAAAGAGCATGGCGTAAAGGCACCCACAGCTCCAATAGGGAGAAAGGTTTTGTTATTTCCATCACAGCCTCGCTCCTCATTCCAGCATGAGGAATTCCTGATTTAATTTCGAGTTTTATTTGTTGACATCGTTAGTCAAACAATCGAGTGTTTTATACATGTTGATTGTCAATGCTGATATAATATCATATATGTGCATCCGTAGATTTGACTTGCTGACCGTTAAAGTGGATCGTTCGTTGCAGAAGAAACTGTCGTTTGTTTATTCTTCTTGAAAAATGAATGACTAACCCCCATCAAAAAGACCTTTTAAAAAAAGCCTCACATTTTATATTAATTCCATCGTATGTTATCAGAAATCACTCTCGCTAAATACGCCATGTATTACGAAGGAAGCCTTGGATATGAACTCGAGGAAGATAAATTGTAAGTCGGAAAAGGAAAAACAATTTCTTAGATTTTTATTTTGACCGTATTGTCAGTTTTTATTTTTCGTTTTTTCTTTCCAAAAATATTAACAGTTGAAATTCGATAAATTAATAAAAACCGAACTATTATTGGTGCTAGTGCAGAGAGTGATCCGCGCTATTTTTTTTAATCGTATTTTCAAGTTTAATTAAAGTTTTATGATGTTTTTTTATTCAATTGTAAGGTTGAAGTATACGATACAAACCCCCTCCCCATGTTAAGAATGGCTTTTTAAATAATAACGTTATTATTTCAGTACGGATTACTCTCTCTGCACTAGTACCCTATTATTATTTTTATTATAATAATTATTATTATTATTATTATTATTATTTCTTTTTATCTTAACTTGAATAATTTGCTTCTTTTCTTTTTTAATTTAATTTATTTTTACTCAATAAAAATTTGGGTACTTGTTTACGAATCGTGCTGAAAGCCATTCTTAACAAGAGGATGGAGCTTTTTAACTATTCTTTACTTTCACCTAACATTTTAACAAATGAGGTGCTTATTCAGATACACCGATAAAAAAAATATACAGAAAAGTAACATATTCGTTACAGAACGAAGATGTCATATTCCAAAAATTACATAAATCGATCAAAGTAGGGCTTTTTTTTTAAACTAAGATAATAAAAACGTATGATTTTTAGCGATTTTACGGTAAAACTTGCGGAGAATGCTCTGTTTTACTGTTGTTGTAAAAGTGGAACGGAAATTCAAATTTCGTTCCGTTTTAATCTTCCCTCTTAAATAATCAAATTATACTAAATTTCCACTACTAACGATTACTATGCTGTTGTGCCGACGACTACTGTACCCTTATCCTCGAATCACCTTCGGGACTGTATAAGTGGTAACTCCCTGGTAAAATCCCTTGAGAGCGTACGGTGGTTATATGAGAAACTAAAGCTGTGTACGCATTATAAATATTTCTTTTCTGTGTCTTATGTTATGCATTAGTACATTAGGGGTCATTTCGAGTTAAAAGTTTATTTACTGCACCCATCTGAACTAGAGAAAATCGTGATTTAAATGTATATGTCTCGTCTAAATAACTAACGATGAATATTTAATATGGCCGACAAGACGGGTGATCAAAAAGTCAGATCGAGCGTACCGGAAAACGAAATGAGACTAAATTAACAACTCGGAAATTTTAAAAGAAACAATTTAAACAAATTTTATTTTCTACTTATATAGAATAAATGCAACAACAACAACAAAAGAAAACATGGGAAATAAGTATAATGAATGAATGAATTAATTTGTTTTCAAATGTTTGTTTGTTTTTTAATTATTTTTAAGTTTTTTTTTATTTAAGAAAATAAAAGGTACTCATTTTTTTTCTAGTTCAAATGGGTGCAGTAAATAAACTTTTAACGCGGAATGACCCCTAATGTATTAATGTATAACATAAGACACAGAAAAGAAACATTTATAATGCGTACACAGCTTTATTTTCTCATATAACCACCGTACGCTTTCAAGGGATTTTACCCATTTTCACATCAAAGTCAACGTAGAGCCGCCTATGCTTCTGAATCGCTCTTTGGATTAATGTTTTAAAATATTCAAAACAGCCAAGTTCGTTTGCATATTTTAAAACGGCTAAGCATTAATCAGAAGTGACCTTTTCAAGGTATTCATCGTCAATGCCAAATATCAGCTAACGTGATATTGTAAACAGACGGAACTTGATGAGCGCCGTCTAGCGTTACGTATGGGGGGGGGAACTAGATTCATCTTTATGGTTACTGTTTTCATTTCACTCACTCAGATTGTTCAGGAACCCACCCGTGTGCCCGACAATGACGGCCAGTATGCGAGCCTACTAGACCTTTTTCTCACAACTTGCCCTGAACTATGTTCAGTTTCTGTTCTGTCGCCTCTTGGATCTTCCGACCACTCTGTTGTATCAATTAAGATAAAAATGAAATGTAATAAGTCCCCAGACGTACCTCTCCATCGTACAGTATATCGATACACTAAGGCTGACTGGGATAGCTTCCGTACATTTATAACTGATCTACCTCTGCATTCCATATTTAAAAAGGATGTGTCCTCTATAGTATTAGACCTGACGGAATGGTTAATTGTAGGTATTGATCGTTTCATACCCTCGAAAAAGTTTCAGCAAAAACCTAACAGCCAGCCATGGTTCTCTCCAGAATGTGCTGCTGCCATTGCGCACAGAAATCACTTTTTCCACTGTTTCCAACATAATAGATGTATGGAAACTAAAGCCGCTTTCAGGACTGCCAGCAACCATTGTAAGAAAGTAATAAAGAGCGCAAGATGGTTGTATGCTCAATCTGTTAAGTCCA
>NC_136510.1:38899606-39149606 GCF_053919585.1 Euprymna scolopes
ACAATAATTAAATGAATGATTTTGCACTACAAAACAGGTGCTATCAAGAATTGTGCATGTCAACTTAAAGGAAATAAACGGTAAGATGGTTAACATATTAAAATTTGGAATATAGACTTTTGTCATTTATTTGTTGTCTGCTCTGTAATTACATTGAACTTCATAAATTAAAGGATTGGTATAAATAAAAAGTGAAATATAATTGAAGAAATTTATTGTTGCATATGTATATATATATATATATATATATATATATATATATATATGGCAGAACTGGTAAATAATGAAAGCTTGAAGAAGGTGCTCAATACTATTGCAGAGCAATATAATATAAAATAATATATAAAATATATATATATGGCAGAACTGGTAAATAATGAAAGCTTGAAGAAGGTGCTCAATACTATTGCAGAGCAATATAATATAAAATAATATATAAAATATATATATATATATATGGCAGAACTGGTAAATAATGAAAGCTTGAAGAAGGTGCTCAATACTATTGCAGAGCAATATAATATAAAATAATATATAAAATATATATATATATATCATCAGCTGACTATAACGAACTCATCATTCTATCATAGCCACACTGATAAGTTGTAGTGATGGTGAAACATGTCTGTGCATAACTATTTCATCTATAAATAAATGAATAAAATAAACAATGTGTATATATATGTATACATTCTTAAAAATGGAGTAATAATGCATGTGTAAGGGAGGAAACTCATGCACATATAATTGGAGGCAACTCTTCAAGACTCAGAGGAGATAATATAAATAACAATAAAAATATTATGCCATAGATATAAATATATATATATATATATATAGTCATCCACATACAGTACTGTTTTGCTGTATCACAGCTCATCAGTGCAGGTAGACAGGCAACTACCTCAAACCAGGATCGAAACGCGACCACCCAAATGACAGTCAAGGCTTCTCACCATTATGCTATATCGCTGCTGCTCTGCAGGTAGTTAATTAACAATGTTTTGATATCATCCAAATGCCTAAGCTCAATTTGTTTACACAAAGAGCATCGCTTAATACGCTAATGGCAGTTTGTATATCACTTCCCAACATGCTTAACCCAAGATAGGGAACATTATAGTCATCCACATACCGTACTGTTTTGCTAGACATGCAACTACCTCCAGCCAGGATCAAATCCAACTGCCCAAACGACAGTCAAGGCTTCTCACCGTTACGCTATATGGATACTGCTGTGCCGGTAGTGAATTAATGATGTTTTAACATTGTCCAAATACCTATATATATATATATATATATATATATATAAAGAACAAGTAGTTAATAAAACATGTTAAAAAAGCACTTTGAAAAAGAGTTAAAAACATTTAATTTTAAAAAGGAAGCACAAAATAAGTGGATAGTCCTTAATCCACAGAGTTTCAAAGAAATACTTTCCTTCTCATCAGAGGGTAAGATTTAGCAATATGCGGGATCAGATTTTGCTTGCAAAAGTATTTAATGAAACTACAAGTAAGTCATAGATCTTACTTGGTAACGAATAGTGAAGCAGAGGGAATATGGTGAAGAAAAAGGTGATTTCACGTGAATGGATAGTCTGGTGAAGGGTAAAATATCCAATAACGGTAAAATCCAAAATTAAAAATCTAAAAAAGTTGGTTGAGTTTCCATTTCCACAAGTAAAATCCAAGGGAATCGTGTAATTGGAAGATTGTCCAAAGTAATCCAAAAGGCAGAAATCCGTGGAATAATTCACAAATGGGTACAAGGAAAAGGGAATGAGTTCAAATAATATTAAAAGGAAGATAAGATGTGCGTAAAAAAATGAATTTAAAACGACTGTCAAGGCTGGGCTAATTTTATATATATATATATATATATGAGCAAACAGTTAATAAAACATGTTAAAAAACACTTTGAAATGAGTTAAAAACATATTTGAAAAGGAAACACAAGATAAATGGATAGTCCTTAATCCGCGGAGTTTCAAAGAAATACTCTCCTTCTCATCAGAGGGTGGGAATTAGCAAAATGCGGGATCGGATTTTGCATGCAGAAGTATTTGATGAAACAACAAGTAAGTCAAAGATCTTACTTGAAAACAAAATAAGTTAAGCAGAGGGAATATAGTAAAGAAAAAGGTGATTACGCATGAATGGATAGTCTGGTGGAAGATAAAAAATCTAGTGACGGTAAAATCCAAATGTAAAACTTCAAGAAAGTTAAAAGAATTTCCATTTGTACAAGTAAAATCCAAGGAAATCCTGTAATTGGAAGAAGATGGTCCATAATAATCCAAAGGCAGAAATCCATGGAATAATTCACAAACATGTGTACAAGGAAAAAAAAAAAAATATATATTAATAAAAGAAAAATAAGATGTGCTTTTCACTCTACTTCCGAGACATAACTATAAATAAAAAAGATCTAGGAAGAAAAAAAAAAAAAAAAAAATATATATATATATATATATATATATATATATATAAAGGTCATTCCAAAAGTAAGGCCTCCTATTTTTTTAACTAAAAAAC
The DNA here is from genome assembly GCF_053919585.1 of Euprymna scolopes. Classification (NCBI taxonomy): domain Eukaryota; kingdom Metazoa; phylum Mollusca; class Cephalopoda; order Sepiida; family Sepiolidae; genus Euprymna; species Euprymna scolopes. Next base: position 38,902,147 of record NC_136510.1, read on the forward strand.
TAAAACATTGAAGAGCTACGAAGAAGGGAGTGGTACCATTAAACCAAACAACCTTTTGTGCTCCAAAATTTATTTTTCTACATAGTCACCACCATTCTCAATGCACTTTTGCCAGCTTCTTTTGATGCTTTGTTTGTAAAAGTCTAGAGGGCACTTTGTCATTCACATTTCTGTTGCCACTCTGAAATCGATGAACCCATCTCCTAATTGTGCTACCATCAACTGCATTGACTTCGTAGACATTCAACCGACTCCAGTGAATGTTGAGCATTTCAATTTCTGCATGGAGGAAGTCAATGACTCGTCTCTGTTTCTGACGTACGTCCATGATAAGGGTTGCTTTTGTAGAGTCTCACACCATCAATATCTGCAACAGAAAAATGAAACTTTCAGGTCATGAATGCATAAGTTCAGTCATCATAACAATTCAATTTGCAATCCCCTCTGGTCCATTTGGGCAGAATAAAAAATATGAGGCATTAATTTTGGAACATCCTTCATACATCAATAAGGAGAATAATTTGAAAGAATTGATTTGCTACTTTTTTTTTTTTGTTTCTTTTTTCATCCAAATAATTTGATGGTTTCTTTTTCAAAGTTTACCATTTTTCTCTTGCCAGATCAACATTCCTTGAAGCTGAAAAAAGGTATGAAAAGAGTGCACGTACACGCACATATAGGGTACACGTTTTGTATTTTTTTTAATATCCCAACACGGGTTACTATATTAAAAAAAAAAGAAGTGTTTTACAAGAAGAAAAAACATGGAGGTTTAAAGTAAAAGGGAATCTAACCCTATAGTGCACACAAATGATAAGCAATGCATTGGGTCGATCGTATGTTATCTTTTTTTTTTTTTTTTGCCATTATTATGCATATATGACAAGGATTATTTTCACTCGCATGATGGTGAACGGGATGGTATTACAGCAAGCCCACACATTACCACATCTCCAATTTACATCTTTTTTTTTTTTTGGTGTGTGTGTGGGTACTTATACAATATAGGGCACAAGTGAAAATTGCATTTCAAGTAAAAACACTCTGATATTTTTACATTTCATGCAAAAATATGTATCTTCATCAAAAATTAGGAAAAAATTATCGAGTAGAATTTCAGTTAAAGATAAAAATCAGTTTTCTTATTTTGCCGATCCGCTATTCATTATTACTTGGCCCTGGTTATGACCTTAAACTATATCCGATGGTGAGGCCCCAGCTTGCGGGCTTTGGGGAGTGTGGAGCCACCCTTTAATTGCCATTGCTCCCAGGTCCACTCTGACCCGGAGTGGTAGTACTTGTTAGTGTCCAAACTATAGAAATCGACTTAAAAAAAAAACAAATATAATCTATTAAAAAAATTTTCTTCAAAATCACTGGATTCAGCATTAAATAACCTGAAAAGGGTTGATATACCATTAAACAAACAAACAATCATTATTACTTGGTTAAATAACAGACTGATTTACCTCCCTTTACAGGATTTCCACTCTTATTAGAGAGAATATTCTAAAACTGATTTAAATAAAATTCGAATTGATAATTTTTTCCTTCTTCTTTATGCAGATATACTTAAATATATCAAAAAGTTTTCCTGTTAATTTATTTGTAACTGTGATTTTTACCTATGCCTCATACTGTTTTAGCATTTTTTTTTTCAAATCTTTTTTTTTTTTTTTTTTTTGTATTTCCATCTGTTTGATGAAGAAATTTCAAGATAATCAAGAAAATATGGAGGTTGAGTTGGCGATGAAATCTCGACATTCAACCTCAATAGGTTTCTTTATCCTGCAAGTTTTCAGCATCTCTGACTTCCGACAACTCTTAGTCAATGTAATAATATTTATGAAAGTACATAATCTCCCCCCCCCCCTCTCTCAGGAATAAATAAAAAAAGTTTTCGCAGTATGTATACCCATGATGGAAAGAAAATATCATGCACCAAAAATCATGTAAATTGAAGGAACTAATTTTATGAAAAAAGAAAATCAAATTTTATGGCTTAACGACAATTTACGACCATTTGAGACCATTTTATGAATAGTTTGAAGGACAAAGGAGATAATTCCAAATAATTCGAACTTTGAACAATATTAGAAAGCCATTCTTAATGTGGGGATGGAGAGAGGAGCATTGGAAAAAAAAATGAAATTCACTGTCGGTTAATTCCTCTTCAGAAATAGTTTTAAGTCGGTCTTGTACATCATTGTAATGCCTATGAATTCCCATTAATTGCTTAAAAATGATTTCCGTTATAATAATGAAATTACTTGATCAATTTATGCGATTTTTGGTATACGCTATTTTCTTCCCATCATGGATACATATCATCATAAAGAGTTTTCTTTGTTTTGTTTTTTTCTTGACGGGGGAGGGGGGTAACTTATGAACTTGCACCATGATATTATTTAAAGCTTAAAAAAAGCACAGAAGTGCAAAATCGTCATAGATAACATTGAATACATACTACATGCACCATTGCCATACAGTAATATCATTTAAAGTGACACGAAACACAAAGGGAGGCAACTATGAACAATCTGTGTTTTGTTGCTCTTAAAAACTCGAGAGGTAACAGTGGTGAAGTGGGTAATGATGCAGACTGGTGACCCGGGCATGCCAAATTCGAATCTTGTCAATCCCATAGCATCACTTTTACTTATGGATGTTGGCAACCTTCATGTGGTCCCTCCTGTAAGTATCTGAATCCAGAAACAGTTAAAGAAACCATTGCAGACAACAGAATCAAGTCAATCAAAAATGTCATGCCATGCTGATTCATAAGAATTTATGCTACTTGTGCAGTTTATAGACCGTGCTGAAATAATAATGTTACTGTATAGTCATACTTTTTTTTTTTTTTTTTTTTTTTTACATAGGAATCACCACATTATCAAGGCCAAGAGGCCACTCAAGGGTAAGGGTTAAAGATTGTACATTAGAAATTGGACAATATAGTAATCATTAGTAATGAAAATTTGGAAAATTTGATAACTTATATGGAACGGCTCATCAAGAACTTATTTACATTAGACTTGAAGACAACCATATTGTAGTCAGCCGGAAAGCAGGAAAACGGAAGGCAATTCCACAGGCGCACAGTTCTAAGAAAGAAGCTTTGTTCATGGAATCTACGTTTAGGTTTAGGCACAGATAAAGAGTGGGGGGAATTATTGATAGTGTTTACAGCTAGACGGTTGTTTCTTGTGAAAGTTTGGCGAGGGGGGACCATAGATTGAAGCTCAGTGTTATCCTCATCTTCGTAGTTGTTGTTGTTGTTTTACCACGTTCCTGTCAACTCATCCTCTGGCCTTCTTCAGGTGATTAACCGCAACAGGATAGGAATGCTGAGTCTTGTAGCTGTATCCCTAGTAATTACTGCCTTCCATAGTTGTTGTTGTCTCACCATGTTTTGGCCAAATAATCATCTGGCCTGTTTTGGGTAGGATTGAAACTGCTATCTTCAGACAGTGCTCACCTAGAACTGTAGAGACTCAACACCTCTATCCACTGTGCCACAGAACCTATAACCCTTATCCCCGAGTGGCTTCCGGGCCTTGATAAGTGGTGACTACCTTGTAAAAAAAAAAAAGTATTAAGACACAAATTATGAAGCCTCATCTCAAAAGATTTAAAAAAAAAAAAAAAAAGAAATAATATATAATAACGTTATTATTTAAAAAGCCATTCTTAACATGGGGGAGAGAAAGGGGGGGGGCGCTTTGTTTACTATTCTGTACTTTCGCCTAACAATTTAATAAACAAAAAAGACCAGAAGAAGTTGAATTTTGCTTGAAAATCCTATCTAAAAAAAAAAATAGCATGATCCTTAAACCGCATAAGCACCAAATAAAAACCTAATAGAAAACTCTTAGTTACATTGCACTTATGAAGTCTGTAAAATATAAGCATACTGGTGCACAGGTAAAAATGACACAGGTAAAAATGGCACAGGTAAAAATGGCACAAGCAAATAAGAAAAAATGGCATAAAATGAGAACTTAGAGCATTGGTTCCCAACCTTTTTCTTAGACGACTCCAGTTATGCACCTCAAGACATGACTGTGACTCCACTAGTTTTAGTTGTAAATGTGTTATCTATATCTTAATACGGTAGCGTGTGCGTTATTTTCTGTGTCACGCTAATATCCAGGTCGTTTAATTGTTATGTACTTCCATTTCTTGTAATAAATAATTTTACCAAGAATTCTTCATAAGTTTTGATTTTAGTTTCGATTACAACTGGAGGAACTAAAGTTATATATATATTCATCAGTTTGGGATTGAATGAAGAACCCTTGGTTCTTTTGTGTGCAGCTTAGAACATGTTATCTTTTTTATTTTTATTATTTTTTTTATATTTTATAATGTTTAATTTTTAGCGTGGAGGCCAAAGATATACTCAGCATTGATTGGGTGAGAGGGAGGAACATTTTTGCATTACAGCAACATTTTTGTGATTTCATATTGTTTAACACACTTAGTGGCATCTTCCGAAGATGAATGAAGACAATGGTATAGTCTACCTCTAAACATTTAACACATTTTTGATATTTCTTTTTTTATATATATAATTTCTGTAATTTTTCAGATTATAAATACAGCAAAACATATTTCCATTTCATGGGTAGCAAGTGCAGAAGCAGACCCCACAATAATTCTGTACACACCTAATCAAAATGAAATATATTTACCATGATGGCTACTAATGCTTTAACTGTCTCTCTCTCTCTCTCTCTCTCTTTTTTTGAGTCCTGTTTTTCCTCTTCTCTTTGAATTTTCTCTCTCGCATTAACATTGATTTTTGTTTTTTGAATTTGCTCTTAAATGCTATGCCTTTTTTCTAGAGCCATAGTCTAAAAAAATACTTTTTTCAGCAAGAGTTGCCTTTTAAAAATTCAAAAATTCTGCCTACAAAATCAACTAAAATTATGCATTTAAATGCGATATTTCTTTCAGATCTCAAAGCCGAAAATTAGAACGACATATCAAATTAAAATAAATGAAGCATGCATGGTCCCCCGTGAGTGCACAGTGAACGAGGCATAAAAAATGACTAAGTTCAGCATTTGCTCCCCCCCCCCCTCATTTACCCCCAAAAGTTCAAATCCTGGTGAAAATGAACAAACGGTGCAGTTTTAGCTAAATTTGAGTTCTGCACCATGCAAAAAAAGAAATGACTAAGCCCATCATTTGCCCCCCTCTCATTTAGCCCCCAAAGTCCCCAATTTGAGTTCAGCACCATGCAAAACTGCTAAATAGACATACACAGAAAATTTTGAACAAATATAGTAAAATAGTCCTCAAAAATGGAGTGTTTTCATTAGCCCTAAAAGAGCTCCTGGAGCACACCCAAGAGTTATCATGAAGTATAGACAAACAAAATCATATAGAAATCTGTTAGTTACAACTTTTCAGAAAGTTTTATAAAAATCCAAGGCAACAATTTTTTTTAATAAGCACAAAAGAGTTAATTTTAGCCATTTTAACCTCAAAGGCACCCCTAGATGGGGGGGGGGGGTTAACCGGAGTTTTCCCGGAAAATCTGTTCTGTTATTTTTTACTCATATCATGTTTAATGTTTGTGCAAAATTAAAAAAAATTCCAAGATGTAGTTATTGAGAAAAGTGTGGACAGATGAACGGCCGAACAGACAAGGGTGAATTTACAGGTCCAACCTCCTTTTGTTGGGGGGGGGGGAGCAAAAAAAAAAAAAAATATATATATATATATATATATATATATATATATATATATAAATATATATATAAAAATTTCATGACCCATCCTTCCTCATTCTTGTTAATAGACTGTGAGTAGGAGAGGGACCTATCACCATTTTTTGCCCTAGAAAAAATTTTTAAAATGTTAATTGAACTTATAAGTATAATACTTGTTTTTTTTTTTTGTTTTTTTTAATAGCGAATAGAAAGCGTATTGTGGACGCATTTTCAACAGCCCCGTAACTCTTGCTTTCCCTATTTTGTCTCTCCGTCCTCATTAACCATGAGTAATGTTTCTGACAAAGAGAGAAGAAAAGGCTGTATACTAGGTTAGCATTTTTTTTTTTTTTCTAGGTAGTCGCTTGAGATGTCTTTATTTTTCCGTTTCTATTCCTATGCTTGCTGCCACGTTACTAATAACGATGCTGGAGGTAAGCGTTTTACCTGGCTGATGTTATCCACCTGATAGTAACCTGGACATTGGATTAACCCTTGAGGAGGCTGTTCTATCAACAGGTTCAAGGTACTGGTGCTATGGTATTTCCATTTGGTAAATGGATTCTGGACCATCCAGCAGCTTTTATTATCAGTTAGGTCCATAAAATAACTGAAATATATTATCTATATCTATCTATCTATATCTATACTCCTATGAATTCGTTTTTCTTTTGTGTGTATTGATAATCATATTAAAAACCCCTTTTTCTATTTATTTAAAAAGAAAATATAATTTTCTTATATATGGAGTGTGGAATTGGATTCACTAGCAAAAGATCTAGCTAATTTGCGTATTCTTTTAAACATTCATTTTAATTAATTCCCTATTAGTTGCTTCGGTTTTCTAATGGGATAATCATCTTTAGTTAACTATTGCGTGTAATTATATTCATGCAGATATTCTACATGATTAATACTTGCATAATATTTGCGTAAAAACTTTATAGCAAACGCAAAATTCTTTCCATATATATTTATGTATATGTATATATTTTTGTTTAACAAATTTTGCCTACCAAACTCCTCCTAGAGTTTTTGGTCTACAGACATGAAACTTCATATATAAGGTATTTGAATCCATGCAAAACTTTATATTTTGGTTTTAGCCTGGAAAAATCGGTGCCAAAGTGTGAAAATTAAAAAAAAAGAAATTTGCCAGGTGAAGGTCAGACGCTGACATTACAAATGCAGAACATAGTAGCTATTGGTTCATGTTTTAATTTTTAGCCTTGCAGTAAACATGTTTTCATAGCCCAGTCATTGACGGCAGAGGCAAAATAAATCGTGAGCTGAACGTTTTGCTTTCGATTCTCGGTGGTGCCACAGGAGTCTTTTTTTAATACTTTTTAAATCATTACTATATATTGCATCCAATCTATCTATTTATCTATTATATATATAAAAGTGAGTGTGCATGTGTGTGTGTGTACATTTCCCTACTCTGTCAATTTTCAGTCTACAGACTCGAAATTTGATATACAGGGTACTGAGATTTGGAAAAATCTTTGTAATTCGTTTTCGGCTAGAAATTTGGCTGTTAAGGAGTCGAAATTCAACGATTTGACCTTTGAGAACTCTACGAAAGTCCTCCGCCAATTTTGGGTCTAAACACTTGAAATTTTAGATATTGGACATGGAAAACACATACTAAAATCTTTCGTTGACATCTATGCTGATGACACGACTATCTATGGCAACACATTAAAGGCCGTAAATGATGATGTTCTCTCTGATTCTCTCTCCTCTGATCTTGAGCACGTGGTACAGTGGGGGAAGAGGTGGCTGGTTACCTTTAATGCATCTAAGACCAAGCTCCTATCTCTACATCATAAACGCTCTGATCCCAATCTGGCATCAATTGAAATGGATGGCTCTCGTCTAGGGGAGGCCCCATGTTTTGATAGGCTTCTGGGTTTGACCTTTATTCCTGATCTTAAATGGAACACATACATCAAGTCTGTGGGCAAGGTCGCTGGGAAAATGGTAGGATGCTTCTACCGCTCCAGAAGATATCTCATTAATGATGCAATTCTCTATCTATATAAAAGCCAAATACGTCCAAGGATAGAGTACTGCTGTCACATCTGGTCAGGAGCTGCTAAAAACAGCCTATCCTGCCTTGACAGAGTACAAAATAGACTTTGTGGCTTGGTGGGGGATGCCCTTTTCTCTTCCCTGCAACCTCTTTCCCACAGAAGAGACGTAGCGAGCCTATCTTTGTTCTATCATTATTTCCATGGCAAGTGCTCGTCTGAGTTCCATTCTCTGGTCCCCCCTCGCCAATCTTTTTCAAAAAACACTCGACTAGCTGAAACCACCGTCAATAATTTCCCCCACTCCTTATCTGTGCCTAAATTAAAACGTAGATTCCATGAACAAAGCTTCTTTCTAGGAAATGCATGCCTGTGGAACTCTGTTCCACTTGCCTGTTTCCCTCCCGACTTCAACCTGAATGTCTTCAAGTCCAACACAAACAAATTCCTGATCAACCGCCCCCTTAAGTAATGACGCTTTATCAATTCTCCAATACTATTACTACACTATCCCATTGATTATTGTACGTACAATAACCCTTCTCCCTGAGTGGCCCTTGGGCCTTAATAAGTGGTGAACTCCATGTAAAAAAAAAAAACAAAAAAAAAAACTTCATTTGAACCCAAAACAATAAATGTTAAGGGGTTATAATATGGGTCAAAGTTTTTAAAAAATTGACCGTTGCTTTTTTTTTTTTTGCTCAACATACACCTCCAAACACCTGGGCAACGCCGGACTGAAATGCTAGTATTAATGAAATTCATTAAAAAAAAGTTATATTTTTCATAGAATTTAAAGACTCTTCTGATTTTTCTTTTTCTTTTTTTGATTCCATCCAGGGTCACTTGGGGCAATTATCAGTTAGGTCCATAAAATAACTGAAATATATTATATTAACGAAATTCATAAAAAAAAACAAACAATTTTTCTTTGTATCATAAAACAAAAAATTAAACAACGAATATTTCAGTAAAGAATGTATTTTTTAAAAAAAAAGGTATAAACATAAAAAGGACTTTTATTAGTATTTTTAAAAAAAATAATTATTTGTTTCTTTTTGTTTAAGTTATTTGTTGTTTTATCTGTTAGAAACGCAGAGTCAACAAGCAAGTTTTTTTTTTTTTTTTCCAGAACAACACCATGCTAACAGTTTTTTTTTTTTAATTATTGCTTGACCTCATATTGCAATTGTTATTTCAAACTTTTCTTTCAAGGTAAAAGTTTTAAACATGAATACATTTTTCTAATACGTTTCTGAATTTTTAGATGAGGATTGGTTATTCATATTATTTGGATTCTTTGGCCTACTATTCTCATCTTGAGTGTTGTTTTCACAATGTTTCGGTCGATAGAACCTCCAGCCTTCTTCAGGGGTATCTTTTCTAACTCTGGAATGTTTCTATCAAACTCGAGAATCTGCATTGAATTTCAAATGGATCCCTTTATTTTCTTCAGGGAGGTAGCACGTTTTCATTCTATCGGCTATGACTGGATAGAGATTCTAAGTAATTCACTATTGTACCAAAAAAATACAAGATAATGATAAATAAAAATGTTTTATATATTAGTCAATTTGTGTATATCAAAAAGAGTCGTTGCAATAACTACCTATGTTTCATGTTTTTGAATTTTTTAGATGAGGATTGATAATTTTTTTTTTCTTTTTTTTATTTGGACTACTTATCTCATCATAACGTTTCAATTGATGTAACCTCAGACCTTTTTCAGGTGTATCTTGTCGGACTTGGCAAGCTGTACGGAATTTTGAATGGAACCCTTTATTTAATCCTTGCAAGAAACTGTGAAGTGACAAATAAAGTACCAAATAAAATTCAGTTCTACGTGACACGGTTGAAGGTTCAATCCTCAGTGCAGTTAAGAATACAATTGCATATTACTTAAGACTTCTGCCTGGTCATGGCTGATGGAATCAGATCATGCTATCCCGATGGATTAAATAAAGGATTCTGTTAGAAATTCCATGTAGATTCCAAATTTTGACAAAATTATTCCTGAGTTTAACAAGATACTCTTGAAGAAGGATGGAGGTTACATTGGCCGAAACTTGAGAATAACACTGAAGATGAGAAGAATAGTCTGAAAAATTTAAATAATATTTACGTTTTGTTGATACTATAGAGTTTTTTGTGAATAATGGAATGATGCTGAGCATTTTCTGAGATGTGCTTACGAGATTAAACTTACATGGATAGCAGAAGTGAGTCGAAGCAAGCAGTAGAATTTGCCGTCGATGCAATTCGTGGCAGGCTGTCGTCTGCAAAAATAAACAGCTTTCCTGTAATTTTCCCATTTAAAGTCGAAATGTAAAATGCTTGCATCGTTGGAACTATTTTGTAGCAAGGAGGAGGACAAAAAAAAAATGTGCGGAAAATGAAAAAAAAAACACCTGGTGTCAACGAACGAATAAATCTTCATCTTGACGTTTATTGATTTCTTTTGTTTCTCTCTTTTTTTTTTTTGTTATTTTTATTTTTTAATTAGAATAATTTCTTTTTTTTTTTTAAATCGTTATTCTCATCATCATTATATTCAGTTTAACATCTGTTTTGCATACTGGCACACGTGGAGCAGCTTTTAGGAATTGACTATCAAACCAGCCTATCTCTGGCCAGGCCTTTATTTATCCCTCTTTCTCTTAAATCATTGTTTATCACGTTCTTCTATGTTTTCCTTGGCTTTCCCATGCCACCTCAACTGTTCTACATCTGTTACATAATGTATGACCCTACGTTAGATGATGATTACATCTGTTAGTGTTAGTCTTGGTAAGGCTGAAACTAAATACAGGTCGAAGTGACACAAAGTTTGGGAAATAAATCAGTTTCCCACAAAAGATAACAAAAGAGACGACCTTGAAGTTAGAGAAAGTCAAATGGATCAAATTAGAGTAAAACCAAAGAGACCAACAATTGAGTAGTTCGGTAGAGACCGTTTCGCATGCACGCAGTAAGTGACTATCTATATAAACTGGTTATCCTCCCTCAAATTACCTGTAGTTCTTACATAACCAATGCTTATAAATACCACATACAACTGAATTGCACTCGACCTCTTTTCCACAAACTCTTTGGTTTTACTCTACTTTGATCCATTTAACTTTCTCTAACTTCAAGGTCGTTTCTTTCTGTTATCTTTTGTGGGAAACTGATTTATTTCCCAAACTTTGTGTCACTTCGACCTGTATTTAGTTCGAGCCTTGCCAAGACTAACACTAACTGATGTAATCATCATCTAACATAGGGTTGACATGATGCATAACATGACAAAGAAACAAAGGTTTACAATCAGTCTGCCAATAATGCTGTAATAACAGAAAGGAAAACTTTGTTAATCGCCAAGAGTGTAATGCCCCTTTTTTATATCTATGTTCGCTGTGTCCATTTATTCATTCTTGTCCAGATGAGATGCTGTCTGCTGATGATTTAGTACTTGCCTATAAAACAATGGAAAATATTACTTGTGAAGTTAAAGACTCAGAGGAATGCTATGGAAAATAAAAGTCTGAGAGTGAATATTACCATAACCAAAGTGATGATAAGTGGTTGTAGTGTTGAAAAGCCTTCCCCTCCCCCCTCAAAAAAAAAAAAAAAGAGAGGAAAGCTCAGTTTGTGGAAAAGGGATCGAGTGCAATTCAATCGTATGTGGTATTTGTAAGCATTGGTTACACAAGAACTACAGGTAGTTTGAGAGAGGATAATCAGTTTATATAGATAACCACTCACTGCATGTGTGCAAGACGGTCTCTACCGAACTCCTCAATTTTTGGTTTACAGACTTGAAACTTGATGTTTAGGGAATTCGGATTGTGGAATAACTATGACTTGGTTTTTTAGTTAGTAAAAATAGCCGCTAATAGGTCAAAACTGAAAAATTGGAACTTGGCAGGCATAAGTCGACTTAATGTGTTTTTCTATGCATGTGCAAAAATGCATTGATATGTTAAACTGTATTAATTTATGAAGTTTAGATATCCATCTGTTCTTAGCTCAAGTTTTTCTTTTTTTTTTAAACAGGAATCACCATTTATCAAGGCCCGGAGGCCACTCGAGGTTAAGAGTTAATGGGTATACATTAGTTATTGTGATTATAGCATAGTAAACATAAGTAGTGCGAATTTTGTAAATTGGATTACTTAGGGGGCGGTCCATCAAGAACTTGTTTACATTGAACTTGAAGGCAATCAGATTGCAGTCAGCTGGAAAGCAGGCAAACGGAAGAGAGTTCCACAGGCATGTAGTTCTAAGAAAGAAACTTTGTTCATGGAATCTACATTTAGGTTTATGCATAGATAAAGAGTGTGGGAAATTATTACCGTTTGAAAGCTAAATGTTTTGGTTCTAATTCTATCTGATGGAACTGAAGACATTTTTTAACTTTTGAAATCACTACTAGGGTTTGTATTACTGTACACATAGATTTGAAAAAGTTGTCCAAAAACAAATATATAACAAATAAATGTTATCAAAGGCAAGATAAGTTACTTATCTACCTAACTGGATATGTTTTTAGTGTTTTTATTCAATATAACATGTTTATTCAGCTTGAAAAACATATAATGTTTACCGATGTATTGGAAAATTTAAAATGGTGTCCGACTGTCTCTTTGACACGGTAAGTTTTGGAAAAGGAGTTAAAAATAAAAAAATATGCAAAATACTATTAAAAACCTACCAAATATATGTCAGCCTATGTCACGGTAGCATATAGTGAGCAAGTTTTTAACCGTATTTTGTCTAGTTTTTTTATTTATAACTCCTTTTCCCAAACTTACCGTGTCAAAGAGAGAGTCAGCCGACAGGTGTTTCTTGTGAAAGTTTGGTGAGAGGGGGGGGGGGGCAGAGATTGGAGCTCAGCTGAGCACTTGCTATGAAAATAACGATAAAGCAGAGACAAACTCGCAACATCTCTTCTGTGAGAAAGAGGTTGCAGAGAAGAAAAAAGGACATCCCCTACGAGGCTACAAAGTCTATTTTGAACTCTATCAAGGCAGGATAAGTCCTTTCTAGCAGCTCCTGCCCAAATGTGGCAACAATACTCCATCCTAGGACGTACCTGGTTCTTATATAGATAGAGAATTGTATCAGCAGTGAGATATCTACTGGATCGATAGAAGGATACCACCATTTTTCCAGCGGCCTTGGCAACGGATTTAATGTATGTGTTCCATTTAAGATCAGGAGTAATGGTCAAGCCCAGAAGCTTGTCAAAACATGAGGTCTCCCCAAGATGAGAGCCATTCATTTTAATTGATGCCAGATGGGGATCAGAGCATTGATGATGTAAAGATAAAAGCTTGGTTTTAGATGCATTAAAAGTAACAAGCCACCTCTTTCCTCATTGTACCACTTGCTCAAGATCAGAGGAGAGAGAATCGGAGAGAACTTGGTCATTTACGGTCTTAGATGTGCTACCATAGATAGTAGTGTCATCAGCATAAATGTTTACGAATGATGTAAGGATGTGATTTGGAAGATCATTAATGTAGATCAGGAAGAAAGTTGGGCCCAGGATGGACCCCTGAGGGACTCCAGCATTAATACTGAGAGCTTCTGATTTCTGTCTATCAACCACTACTCTTATGAACCTATCAGAGGGAAATGATTTAATAATTGAGAAGACATTTCCAGCTATATCGTAGCTGGAGATCTTGTGAAGTAAACATTTATGCCATACCCTATCAAAGGCTTTTGATATGTCAAGAGCAATTGCCCTAGAAAGGTAGCCTCCGTTGAGAGATTTGCTAATCCTATGAGATATAACTGTAAGCACATCAGCTATAGATCTAGCAGAACGGAAACCATATTGTGTGTCACTACGAAAGTTATTTGAGCTGAGATGGTTGATTACTTCTCTATTTAACACAGATTCCAGTAACTTACTCATGACGCACAGGAGACTTATTAGCCTGTACTGAGAGGGAGATGAGTGATCACCTGAATTCTTAAATACAGGGCATATTGATGAGATTTTCCAGAGTGATGGAAGCAATTCTCCTTAAGACAATGTTTTAACAGTTTTGTATGTATGGGCGCTAGTTCTGGTTGAAGTCTTTTGTGTACTGTAATTGGAATACCGTCAGGGCCGGTTGCTTTACTGGAATCAAGGTTCTTGATTAGCTTGGCAACATCACGTACAAATATTTGTATATCACATAGCGTGTTTTCTGATACAGGAGGAAATATTGGAGGTTGGCGGCCTTCATCGCAAAGGGTAGAATTAGCTGCAAAGTTTTTGGCAAAGAGTTTGGCTTTGTCTGATGCTGACGAGATTGACTCAGGTCCATTTATGATAGTTGGGATAGAGCCCACGCTTCTGTTCAGGATCCTGTTTGCTATTTGCCAAAACTGGTGGTAACCAAGCCGCTGCTCAGCTACTTTGGACTTGACGGACTGAGAATACAACTCTCTTGCATTCTTAATTACTTTTTTACAGTGGTTGCTGACAGTCCTGAAAGCGGCTTTAGTCTCAGTACATCTATTACATTGGAAGCAATGGAAAAAGTGATTTCTGTGCACAATGGCAGCAGCACATTCTGAAGAGAACCACGGCTGGCTATTAGGTTTTTGCTGGAATTTTATCAAGGGTATGAAACGATCTATACCTACAATTAACCATTCCGTCAGATCTGATACTATAGAGAACACATCCTTTTTAAACATGGAACGCAGAGGTAGATCTGATATAATTTGAGAGAAAGACCTAACCGGAGATATGTTACTTTAGAAGTCAATTTATTAAAGCTGTCCAACACATGCCAGTATTACATTAACAGATATTAAACTGATGATGATGAATGTTATAATAAAAATAAATATTTTGTAAATAAAATTCAATTAAAACTGTTAGGGATATTTTAAGTGGCGTAGTCCGTAGAGTAAATGTGGTATTGTGGTGATTGGTGAAGTGAAAGTGATGGACGAATAGTAAAAGAATGTGTCTCATTAAGATTAGGATAGACGGAAGATAACCAACGACGTACTCCTCCTTTCTTGGCACACATATTTTAATGACCTTGTGTCTAATTTGTAAATGAAATTGATTTTTAAATATGAATAAATGGTTCAAAGTGTAGTATATATATTCTGTCCTCGATCAGAGGAGAAATTCTTCTCACCTGGACCAATAATTATTGATGTCCTATTCAATGTCTCCTCTTATATAATTTAAATTACAACTATTAGATTGAAAACTCTTTTTTGGACCCTATCCAAGAGGGATAGGCTAGTGGTAGATGCATCATGATAGCTTCTTTCCTCAGATCACTTGCTGTTGGTATTCGATCCCTGTTCCCTGTTTCTCCAACTGTACCAGTATGAAAAATTTTAAATGTAATGTGAACGAACACCTTGCTACCACCTCTGGACTTGTTCAAAAAATGGCTTTTTTTTTCTGTTGTTTTTTTTTTCTGTATGAGACTTGTCCTGTGCAGTTGTAAGAGGTTCACCTTCCCAGGCTTTGCATTCTCTCTTTGAGAATGGGATTAGTTCGTTGTTAATTGCCTAAGGCACGCTTGCTGGAGGAATGCCGACTGGGCTATCCAAACATTTAAAAATAATATATTTTTTTTTGTAGGTCAGAGTACTCCTCCTCAGGTTCGGGGTGGGGGGTGACTGTGCAATCACACTTTCCGACCCTTTTGTCACATTTCTCACCGCGGGAGATAGATAAATATTATTTTGTTGCACAACTCCCCACTTGGTATGCCCTTATAAAGCTGACCTTTTAATCATAGTAGTTCCTTACGTCTCAGTGGAAATATGTATGCCTTGTTTAAAAAGTTTTTTAAAAAATCCTGTCATAGAAAAAATAACATGTTCGCATACTTTACAGCATATGCTTCGTGTGTGTGTGTGTGTGTGTGTGTGTGTGTGTGTGTGTGTGTGTGTGAGAGAGCAAGCGAGCGAAACGTACATCTGTTACCCTAATGATTACGCCCGCTCGTGTCTCGGGAGGGAAACAGTGTCCATTATTATTTTATTATTTTTTTTCCGGGTTATTGTTGTTGTTGTTCGAACAGATGTCATTTTCCCCCTGGCAGTACCAGCGACTGCCACGCATGGACCTCGACGACTATTTTTCAGACAAAAACAAGCACGCCCAGTTACCATGGGAGGACACTTGGTGAGTGTTTTAAGCTCCCGGTAGGGCGAAAACGAAAAGGGGGCACCCCTTCTCGTCTCTTGCACTATTGACCAGTGTGTTCCTTAGTTCCATGCCACTTGTTTGATTTGTTTATAACCCTAACCCACCCACCCTCCATTCTAGTAATCAAGTATCTTATTTTTACTATATATATATATATATATATATATATATATATATATATATATATATATATATATATGAGAGAGAGAGAGAGAGAGAGAGAGAGTAAAATGAAAAACACACACACACACACAAAAAAATTTTAAATTAGATCATATCACTACTTTTTCATTCGGGTTTTAGTTTTGTTGTAATTCTTAAAGGTGGTCAGTTTCTATCAAATATTTTAAGGTTTAACTTTTAATATTGTTTTACTTTTGTAAAGTTTAACGTTTCTAGACATTTTTTTTCTTCTGAAATTTCCATAAAATTAAATAATGATAAATTGCTTACTATTCTCTTAAAAAGCCAATCAATTATAGTAGGGAGTTATTAATTGAGAAAAGTTTTACTGAAACATTTAAAGCAGGAGGTGGGAGGGGGGGCGTCAGGCATTGCACGGTAGTAAAATACACTGCTTAAAATAAAATTTAAAAAATAGGAGGCATTACTTTTGGAATGTCTGGTCGTAAAATGCTTAAATATATTTTAATTTTTAATTCTGTATGAAGTAAAATATATTTAACCATATTTTACGACAGGACATTCAAAAAGTAATGCCTCCTATTTTTTTTAAGCTCAAACAGTCAGAAAAACGGCTTAAGCACGTTTTGGTTTCGATTCTAGCTGATGGCACCCGAGTCATTTTTTTTTTAAATACTTTTGAAATCAGTACTAATATATATATATATATATATATATATATATATATATATATATATATATATATATATATATATATATATATATATATATATATATAGTACTGATTTCAAAAGTTAAAAAAAAAACTGACTTTGGTGTCATCAGCTAGAATCGAAACCAAAACGTGTGATCCAACCCTGTTTCCTACCATTTGAGCTATCAACAGAAAGATTTAAAATGAAACCACTTCAAACTATGAATGAATTTTCACATGTGATAATAGAAATATGTCGGCAAGTTGAAATGCAAACTGCTTATTTCAACTTGCTGAAATATTTCTGTACGCGTTATTCGTTCATCCAAACAAAGATTTTACTTGTTACTTGATGTATGATTATTATTTCCTGTTAATTTAAGTGTTTAAGAGTTTATCAGTTAAATATTTGCACTAAAACACACACACACACACACGCGTACGTCTACTGTTTTATTTATATAGATAACCACTTACTGCATGTGGGCAAAACAGTCTCTACCAAACTACTCAATTTTTTGTCTACAGACTTGAAACTTGATGTATAGGGGATTTGATTTGTGGAATAAATTCGATTTGGTTTTTAACCAGTAAAAGTGGCTGTTAAAGGGTCAAAATTGAAAAATTAGAACTTGGCAGGCATGTTGACAATGTGTTCCTCTATGCATGTGCAAAAATGCATTTATATGTTAAACTGTGTTAATTTATAAAGTTTTGATATCCATCTGTTCTTATCCCAGGTGGTAGTAAATTCAGCTTTGGTTCCTATTCTAGCTGATGGACTGAAGACATTTTTTAAAAAACTTTTGAAATTATTACTATATATTAGGTACAATATAATAATGATTATTATATTGTACCTAATATAGTGTAGTGATTTCAAAAGTTAAAAAAGAATATGTCTTAGAGAATTGGCTCTATAATCTATTATATAAATCTCACCTGTCTGTTTAAATGTATGTATGTTTGTATGTCTGCCTAAAACTTTCAATAGAGGCAACGGATTTTCACAAGATTGGTATTGTTTTGAAGCTCGACCCTTCGGATGACATATATCGAAAAATTGGCTAAAAACATTTATTCCTTCACCCTCACCTGGGCACTTTTCTACAAGGAGGGGTCGCTTTTTTTTGCCGATATTTTTTAAAGCTATCGTCTTCTTTTCGATTGACTAGCCTTAATTTAAACCTATGTCACTTCCGGTTTGGCGATGAGCGCAACAGCAAAGATGTCACGTTTTTTTTTTAAATTTTTTTTTTTAATGTTTTTTTCCTCCTTTGCATTACGGGTTCAAGCCTACCTGTCTACTACCACTTTTTTTTTTGGGGTGGGGGGTCAACACACCCTTCCAAACACCCGGGCAATGCCGGGCACCCAGGCTAGTAATAAATAAATACAGAATCTACATAAACAAGATAAATGTATTTTATGACCGTGCATGTGTGTGTATATCATTTTTTTGTCATTTTCTTTCTTTGCTTAACATCTATATGGACTTAATTTTACTCGATTCTTGTGTTAATTGTCAGTGGCGTTGAGGTAGAATGCTAGCCTACAAAGTCAACGGTGACTTTGTGACTGGGTTCGAATCTCCCAAACAGCAGTAATTATCATTTCCTACACTGATAATTGCATAAGCATGAGAACTAGTGTCAATAGGTATAAAAACAGTTGTCAATATTTATTTTAAAAAAATATTTATATGATGTGCATCTTAGCAGCTTTTAACAGCGTTTTGTTTGATTTTCAAATTTAACTTAAATTATATATTGTTTAGGACTGTGATCCTAGTTGTTTTCTGACAGAAGGAACAATTACTGTTTTTTGCACCAGAATCTATCTGGTACTTATTGTCAGCTAGTTTTTGACTTTGAAATAGTAGATTTGTTTTTTTTTAGCTCCTTACATCAAGTTGTTTTATGCCTTGTCTCAAGCTCTTTGCATAAAAAAATTAAAAAAATTAGCAAGAGATCTAATTTGGTATGACTGTAACATTATTACCAAGCTGAGTATTTGACGCTTGCTCATAAACAATTTTTATGTATGATAGATGATTGATTTTCTCCACTGTATTATGGATTGATTATGTGTAGTTTATGAAAATATTTAGTGAATAATAGATAACTTGACCAGCTCAAGTTCCTGTCCGATTTAAAAATAATGTTTCTGTTTGTTCTGTTTTTTTTTATTTATTTACTAGAATATGTACCTAGCATTGCCCAGTATTAAACGTAACATAAAATTCCTTAAAAAAAAAGAAGTAAAAAAAAGAAAATGGAAAGAAACTGAGACATGTGTCTGTGAGTATTATGTTTCTTTCTAAACAGTTCACTCCTTGTAAATAAAAAACAAAAAAATACTCGAACTGAGATAGAAACCAAGTGAGTCAAGTACGATAACCATTAAGCCAGCTCGACATTATCTTTAAAAAGTATTTTCAAGCCATACTCATTCTTAACATAATGTGAATGATTCGTGCATGTGCAGTCATGAAGCAGTTGACAAACAGATAAAAATCCGATGACCTCCAAGTACCAAGTTTTCAATTTGGACCCGTTAGCAGGCTTTTTTTTAAGATACAAACTTATTAAAATGTTTTCTACATGTCTGAATATCCTATATACCAAATTTCAAGTCTGTAGATCAAAAATTCGTTGAGTATATAGGTTGAGAAATCTTCTCACACACAAGCACACACATACGTTCTCACTTTTATAGATATATAGATTTATTTTTCGGTTTATTGTGTATTCATGAATAAGAACTAGTCAAGCTACAACCACTGAAAAATAATTTTCCTTTCTTCCTCTGTGTACCCAAAACTAAAACCTCTTCCACCAGAGAAGTGAACTGTCCATCTGTAGAATAAAATACCGCAAGATTACTTCTCAACTGACTACAACGTAGTCATTTTTCAAGTCTGATGTCAACAAATTCTTGTTGATCCATCCTCTTTAATAATCAAACTCTGCTCTGTCCCAACCATCATTATGCATCCTCCCGACCCAGACAAACACATTAACTCTTATCCTCGAGTGGCCTTGGGACCTTGATAAGGAGTGACATAAAAACAAATGTGTGTGTGTGGTATGCTTTTGCATATAAGAATATTATCACATGTATTGAACTTTGTATGTTTAAACCTAATCTGCGTGTGTAAACATCTATATATATATATATATATATATATATAAAAGCGAAAATGTGTGTATGTATGTATGTGTGTTTGTGTGCCCGCTAAAATCTTTCGACAGACAGAACAAAAATTAACAAACTTGGTATCATATTGAAGCTCCATCCTTCGCCCGAAAAATATCGAAAAATTGGCCAAAAACGTTAATTTTTTCACCCTGAAATTTTCTACAGGGGGGGGGGGTCAACAAAAACCGTCCTCTCATGACGAGATCGGTTCTACGCATGCGTCAGATGACGTCATGACCTGATTTAGTTTAAATAGTTGAAGAACTGACACAATTTCATGTACATTGTGTTAGCTCAGTTGGTTAGAGCGTTGGTTCATTATCTAAACGTTTTGGGTTTGAATCGTGGTGTGACATTTAAAAAAAAAATTTTTTTCGATTTTTAAAATTTTAATATTGAAGCAGGGTTATTTAAGCCATTTTTCATGTAAAGTTCGTTTTTCTGTTTTTTTTTACTTCCCTTATTCTTAGGTTTTCATTAACAGCCACACCCCCAACCGACCACACACATCGAAAAACACCTGGGTACCCACCAATATTTTTTATTTTAATATCGAAACAGGCTTATTTAAGCCATTTTTCACGTTTTTTTTTTTTTTTTAGGTTTTTAGTTTGTTTTCTTTCTTTCTTTTTTTTTGATTTTTACATTTAACATCGTTCGTTTCCCTTACGTTAGTTTTTTTTTTTGTGTTTTTTTTCGATGTTTTTGATTACCCACCCAACCCCACCGCCCGGGTAGCCCCCCGCTTAAGTTTTAACGTTCATTTTTCTGTTTTCTTTTTTTACTTCGCTTATTCTTAGGTTTTCATTAACAACCACACACACCTTCAAACACTCAAGCAACGCCGGGTACCCCCCCCCCCGCCGCTACTCTATATATATAAAATCGAAAATGTGTGTGTGTATGTATGTTCGCTTTTTGTGTATGTCCAAGAAAGGCTTTTTTCTGAGAAGCGATCAGTCGGCTCACAACTTCTTAAAACTTTTTATATCACGTCTAAATCATAATATCTACGTGTTAACAATGGGGGTTGCCTGTCTGTTTAATTTGTTCAACTTTGAAAAGATAAATATTCAACATTTTTCGATCGCCGCATGTGGATTAGGCTTTTTTGTATAATAAAAGCAAAACTAATTCTGGCGGTATTGTTCCGATCGCGGTCGCCAGAAACGTCCAAAAGCAATCAGCTTTGATCAATGTGGAGTTTCTCCTTGCATCAGACAATTGCTATTCAATTTAGACAATCCCCTTTTTATGGGGAGCTGGTCCCCCCCCCCCCAACATCGTGGGGAAAAAACGCTTTTTCTGTATGTCTACAAAAGGCTTTTTTCAGAGAAGCGGTTGGTCGCTTCACAACTTTTTAAAACTTTTTATATCACATATAAATCGTAATATCTCACAGTTAATAACGAAGCTCGCCTGTCTATTTAATTTGCTCGATTTTGGGAAGATAAATATTCCACATTTATCACTCGCCGCATGTGGATTAGTCTTTTTCCTATAACATCTTGGAAAAATAAAAATTTAAAAAAAAGCGTTCCGCTGTAAATGAATACTATCCGGCAGTCAAACTTGACCTCATTAACTCATTAAAACGGGCACCTGCCAAATCCAAGTAATTAAATAAATTCAAACGTGTTTCTGTTAGCATCTCGCGGTAGGGTAATTGTTAACGTCGCACTTTTTTTTTTTTCACACTTTAATTTACAACTTTGCCTCAACGGTTCGGGTTCGATCCTCATACTTACTTTTTTTTTTTAAACCCCCCCCCCATCACCATCAACGCTCTGATGCCCTTTGTTCCAGTTGAAATGAATAGCTCTTAGCGCAATAAAGCACCTGGCTTTAATAAACTTCTGGGAGTGACTTTTACTCCTGACCTGAAATGGAAGACTTACATCACATCCATTGCGCAAATCACTGGAAAGATGGTTGGATCATTCTACTGCTCCAGAAAGTATCTTACTCCTGGTGCAAAATGATGTACAAGTTAAATACGGCCTAAGATAGAGTCCTGTTGTCGCATCTGGGGTGGAGCAGCTAATAGTGCCCTTTTCACCTCTCTGCTCCCTCTTTCTCACAGAAGAGATGCTGCGAGCTTATCTCTTCTCTATTGATACTTTTATGGTAAGCATTCGATTGAGCTCCAATCTGTGCTTCCTCTCTGTAAAACGTTCACAACAAATACTCACCTAACTGCAATAAACACCAACAATTTTCCTCATTTTCTATCTGTACCCAAAACTAAATCAAAATTCTATGAGCAATATTTTTTTCTATAGCTGTTCGTCTGGAACATAATAGTGTTTGCCTACTTCCCGGCTGACTATAACATGGTTGTCTTCAAGTCTAATGTAAATAAATTCCTATTGAGTCTTTGATTTAGATAATCTAGTCCTACCCAAGTTCCACTGTGACTGATCTTCTCTCACCATCTATCTAACACCTAACCCCTTTCCTTGAATGGCTTCTGGGCCGTGATAAGTGGTGACCTTCTAAGTAAAAAGAAAAAAAAGCTCTTCCAATGTGTAAAGGTTTCAAGAAGGGGGTTAATCTTTTCTGGTCGGTTATAATGACACATTTAGAAGAGTCTTACACCCATCACCCTAGTGGTTAAAGATACGGATTGATGACCTGGGTGTCCCAAGCTCGCACCCAGTTCATTCCACAAAAATCACTTTCACTTAAGATGTTGGCAACCTTCACATGGTCCCTCTCATAATCTCCAATGTCTTTCTAGAAAGAATTCTGATTAGAAAAATATTGGGGGAGACCAATACCAACAATAGAATCTTCGGATTCGGATTCGGATTCGGATTCTGATGATGACGACGACGACGATGACGCCGCCGATCCCGACCCCCCCCTCAACCACTCTAATAACCACAATCTTGTAAAAAGTTAATTTTTTTTTTTTTTTTTTTTTTGCAAATTTTTATTCATCTGATTTTTTGGGAAATAGTTTAATATTTAGCCCCGTAAAAATATATTAACATTGAAATGCTTGTTAAATCACATGGACTGTTCTATTGTTCATATAGATCTACTTATTTATATATTGTGTCCGGTGGTACCAGATCAAGCTGACTAAAGATATGTGCTTCCTGAGACGAAATGCACCTAAGATTGATGCTTTTTGTTTTTCTATTTCCTTTTGCAAAACTTAATTATGTTCTGCAAAAAAAAAAAAAAAAAAAAAAACAGCAACCCACCTTATCACCCTTTTCCTTCTTCCCATTTCTCTTTTCTCTTTCCACCACTTCCTGACTGGTTTCCTAACGTAAAATGTACTAAACATTAATACTGTAACCCTTTCCCGTCTCCCATTGCAAAACTCATTCATGTTCTACAGACCAGGGAACAAAAACGACAAAATCCACTATAAAACAACCAAACCAAACACTACAAACTATCGATTGAAGACACAAAGAGCTTGAAGAATAAAAACCTTCTACAAAATAACTGGATGCAACATGGATTTACAAAATAACTGAATTCGGCATTAAATAACCTGAAAAGTGTTGATATGTCATAAAACAACCAAACCAAACCAATTATATGTTGTGCATATTTAGGCAGCATTTTTTCATTTAAACAAACATTGCTATAAATAACAGAAAAATTCTGCTTAAATTAATCTTTTTTTTTTTTTACCTTTTCTTGACAGTTATAATAAAAAGGAAATGAATCATAAAACACTAAATTATGGTAGGATGTTTTTGGTTTTTGGTTTCAATATTGTACATTTATTCACTTTGCTATTTTTTTTTTTATGTAGCGTTGTTATGATTTTATCGGTGATGCTCAGCATAATCTGGCTGTTGACATCGTATTCCGGTCAAAGCCGAGCGAACATTGAAATAGGTCTGGTTCACAATACGCACCAGTACCAAGATTTTTTGTTTACTTTTTAACTTTTAATGCAAGTCGTTGTCTGTTCTTGATAGACAAAACAACAGTATCCACAGAGCAGCATCATGTACAATTCTATGAACAATGTTTAAGGGCTCTAAATCTTTTTCCCTTGAGTGCAGGAGGCTCCGAGGCGACCTCATCCTTGCCTATCATATCTTCCATAGACGGTGCGGCCTGTTTTTTTCTCCAAAAGCTTTGATGCCAAGCATCATTCTCGGTTTGAGTGGTATCTCCGTGAAACCAGCTACCCGATGAGGTCGTAAACCAGGTCATATTAGAGGGCTTGAAGGCGTCCTTAGACAGACGCTGGTCGGACCTCCATAGTTTTCCTCTTGTATAGTGTCTCTTTGTACATAGCCCCCTAAATTTTCACTAACTTTTTCCCCTTGTAAATGGCAATTGCTTGTGCATTTATTTTTTCCAATATCAAGAGAAAAAAGTACAACTTTTGAATTTGAAAATCGTCCAAAATATCTATAATCAAGAATTCTATTTGATCTAAAGAAATTAACTTTTGAAAATTAACAAATTGGATAACCGAATGAATTTAAAAAATGTTAAATAATTTTTTTTTCTTTACTTTTCCAGGGGTATGACCGTGAGTTCTGGAAGTGTGACACTCCAGAAAGACTCGCAGAATTTGATTGGAATTAGCATCGGAGGTGGCGCTCCTTTGTGCCCTTGTCTTTATGTGGTGCAGGTCTTCGACAACACGCCTGCTGCCAAAGATGCCCAGCTTGCATCTGGAGATGAGATTGTGGGCGTCAATGGTCACAGTGTCAAGGGAAAGACAAAAGTCGAAGTGGCCAAAATGATCCAAGCTATCAAGGTAAGTCATTGACAAAAAAAGCAATATGTAGAATGTAGTTTGATCCCAGATGACTAATTTAAATTGTATTGCAGAGGAGGTTTTTTTGTTGTGGTTTTGAAGGGATGGGGATCAATTAGACTTTAGGCACTCCAGAGTAAGCAAATATCAGAAAGAAATGTGATTTTCAAATTAAAACGATCATTTTATTCATTGACTGTGATCGTTAAAAGAATCTCGATTGAATTCCCAACCATCGTTTGTAGTTTTATATTGAAATAAAGGTAAGTTTTTGTTTGTAATTGGAAAATGACATATCTTCATTTACATTCTTTATTTTTAATATAACTAGTACTTTTCTCTTTATGACGTCATAAAATAAATAGGAAAAGTTTTCTTAAAAATATAATATCTGAGCTCCAATCCTACGCCCCCCCCCTCCTTGCCAAACTTTCACGAAAAACACTTTTCTAGCTGAAACCACTATCAATAATTTCCCTCATTCTTTATTTGTGCCTAAAATCTAAACATACATTCCATGAACAAAGATTCTTTCTTAGAACTGCACGCCTGTGGAACTCTCTTCCATTTACTTGCTTTCCAGCGAACTACAATATGGTCGTCTTCAAGTTCAATGTAAACAAGTTCTTGATGAGTCGTCGCCTTAAGTAATCTAATTTATGAAATTTCCACTACTAATGATTACTACGATATTGTCCCATTGACTACTGTACACTCATTGACCCTTATCCTCGAGTGGCCTCTGGGCCTTGATAAGTGGTAACTCCTTTATATATAAAAAAAACAAAAAAAAACACCTTTTTTTTTTTTTTTTACACTGGTTTCATTGTTATATGGACATTTTTAATCATAAAACGTTTTGAATAGGAGTTAGTCACATCCTTTGCAAGTATTATTTCGTAAGATTAAAATTAAAACTTTTGAAAATCCGAGTAATTCTGTAAGATTTTTTTTTTATTCAATGGAAAACAAATCTTTTTTTTTCTGAGACTTTCAGTGGAATTCACCCTAATTGATCATAGAAGACTTTGTGTAACGTTGTCCGGGAACCAACATGTTGTGGGTAGCCTCAGTCACAAAGTAGTACAAAGGATAGAAAACTTTTCTTCATTGTTATGGCCGTGGGTTTGCTCATGTGTTCTTGAACGTTGTCCACTCTCTCAAATGATCTCAAACATTATCTCGTTCTGTGCTCCATGTCTCTGCCGTGATCGTTCCCTTTCTCCTTTTTATAGTCTTTTTTCTTTACCAATGATATCATTTTGTATGCATTTATATATAGCTGTCTGCGCTATGTTACATTTGTGATATGTTTTGGTTTTTTTTCTCAATTTGATGGTATGTCCATGGGTGAGAAAATTGAACATTCGATTTCGTTGAGGGTCATATCAAAGTAAAATCTGATTGATGAATCTCACGTGGTTAGTACGTGAATGAACCACATTCTTTGAAAGCATTATTTCGTAAGTTTAAAATGAAAACTTTTGAAAACCAAATAATACTGTTAATTTTTTTTTTTTTTTTTTATTAAAAAAAAAATGAAAATCATTTTTTTTTTTTTTTTTTGTTGGAATCCACCCTTTTGTAATATGTTTTTCTTTTTCCTCGATTTGATGGTAAGTCCATGGGTGATTGCCCCTGGATGAGAAAATTGAACATACAATTTTGTTGATAGTTGTATAAAAATAATATCTGGTTGATATGACTCATGTGATTAGCGTGTAAATTTGAATTGGAGTGAATGAACCACATCCTTTCAAAAGGTTAAAATGAAGACTTTTGAAAACCAAGTAATGCTGTAACACATTTTTTTTTTTTTTTAATAAAAAATGAAAATTATTGTTTTTCTGAGACTGTCAATGAAATCCACCCAAATCATACAAGACTTTGTAATACATGTGTGTGTTTTGTTTTTTTCTCTCTAGAGTCGTTTATTTTCTGATTAGGGTAGATTCCATTAAAAGTCTAAGGAAAAAAAAAATGATTTTCGTTTAATAAAAGAAAAATTTTACAGCATTACTCAGCTTTCAAAAGTTTGCATTTTAATAAAATGTTTTGTTTACAAAATTTATAACAAAATATATAACTTTTTTCTTTATAAATCTTTAATGTATATAAAACAAAAACTCTGAAGTGTACACATATCGTTGCTTTTATAGTTTAACTGAAAGTGAAAGAAGTCATTGTCAACCAAATTTGTTATTTTTAGCATTTGCTTATTCTGGGGTGCCTAAAGTCTAATTGATCCCTTTTTTTTTTTTTTTTTTAAATCAGCAAGTCCTTTCAGAATTAGTGAAACAACATTTTTATATCCATTGGATTCTAAAAACATGACAAATATGATTTTAATATTTAATAATAGTAACAATTGCTTTGCATATTTAAAAAGACAAAATTAAAACGGTATTAAAACTCAAGATGCTTCTACAGATCTAAACTCGCATGAAAAACGCATTCCAAATAAAAAAAATTTGAGATATTCACATATCAAGACAAAAATAAGTATCCTCAACAAAAATTAAGAAAAATTATTGAGTAGACGTTTAATTAAAAGCAAAAATAAATTTTATTGTAAAGTGTAATTTTATGGTATTAAGTTATTTTGAAGAGTTATCTGAAAACAGGGGAGATAATTCAGTCTGTCATTTTGTAAATGTTAACATTTCTTTTAAAGTGGAATACTCCTGTGATAAAATTGATTTAAAATGATAAAGTAAAGGTATGATGACAAAAACTTATTTGAAAATACATAATTTGAAATCAAAATTAAAAATTCCACAAGAACCTTCTTGTCAACCTAATAATAGAGTTTTAATTAAAATTCTTGATAATTTTCCTAATTTTTGGTAAGGATACTTGTAATGTTGTGACCTTTTGGCTGTGATCATAGCATAGTGTCTGTGTTAACTGTGGCAAGCAGGACCATTATTATTATTATTATTATTATTAATAATAAAAAAAAATAATAATAATAAAAGAAGAACATTTGAGCGACAGCAGGTCCTGGATCAATTATTATGATTAGTAAAATAAACAATTAGATTGGGAAAAAGTGATTGACAGGAAATAATAATAATATTGCTACAAAGAAATGTAAAAATAGATGTAAACATTATTTTTGGTTTGGTAACTAGATTGAGGTTACATCAACCGTTGGTCTGAGACATGTAGTGAGATGTAGATTTGGGGAGATTCTAGTCAAAAGGGGGAATTGGTGTCTCCATGACGCAGGGAGCAGCGTTTCCTCAGGCAGCCAAGATGTAAAGACGTTGTGATCTTTGAAGATGTCAACCGAAATCATGAAAATAAATGTTCGTAAATAATTCAGGTATGTGTTGTGTTATTTACATCTGTTAAAAAGAACTGTTTGTCTACAACTGTTTTGATATGTCCACATCAATTGTTTCCTGTTAGAACTGTTGCATAAATGTTAAAATATACACACTAGACGATCAACTAAATGATACGACGTATATACACACACGCATTTACACGTACATGAATATACAGATAAAATATAAACCCTACTATTCAACGTGTACGTTGCTATGGAACATATTCATATACACACACAACGTAACATACCCCTTTTTGGGTGCCATATATAACATACTTATTTTTGCCTGATGCGTATGTATATCAAAGAGGTTTTATTTGGAATGTGATTTTTATATGTGTTCTTATTTATACAAGCACCAAAATTGTTTTGTTTTTTTTGCTTGTTTTTTATCATTTCAATTATTTTAACTTTCAAAGCAACCACAAATTTCTTGAAGAAAAACCTAAAAACAAAGCACTTTTTTTTTTGTTTGGTTTTAGTATTTAGAAGAGGTAATCAGTTTGGTATTAAAATTTATCTTGGAAAGCCTGTCCTCCATGATTTAAATAAGTTTGAAGGTCAAATTACAGAGTGAGTGGAAAGTGACTACCTATTAGGTGTTCATAATTTATTACTGAAATATTATTCTTACAAGATTATAAGAAAGTGCATAGTATTGAGTGTTATGTAGAATGTAAAATGGGTACCAGCATTCATCACCACCGCCGTTTTGAGCCGCTTGGAAACCGCATCAACTGATTTCACAATGAACTTATTCTTTTTTTTTTTTTTTTTCTAATGAATCATTACCTATCAAGGCTAAAATTCACCTGTTGAGGATGGGGTAGCCTGGTATTGTGGTTGGCGAACCAATCCTCTATTTTTAATTAGATTAAAAATATTTGTTGTTTGGCCTCCTATGCCATATAATGAAGACATGAAGTATGCCGATATATAATAAAAACCAAAGTAAAATTATTTACAGCAGATACAAAATAAATGGTAATAAGAGTTCAGTGAAAGATTATAAGTAACGTTACCTGCATTTATAGTCTTTGATGAGAGGTCAACGAGAAGGTCAGGAGTGGACTGGTGTTTGCAAGACTGGACAACGTTTATCGTCACATCTTTACTCTTTGATGCCCAACGAAGAAAGAGAATGAAAGATACAAACTGGAAGTGTATCACCCCCTTGTGGCCAAGAATGATATTACCAGAGTTAAAGGGGTGATAATCGTGTTTGCCTAAAGGTCATGTGTTTGTGTGGAGTACTCGGTTCCCAAACACTTGAGGATAAGGATAGATAGATAGATAGATAAATGTTAAAGTGTCTCTAATTCTCTCTATTGTTGCAGATGTTTTGTGTGTAGAAGCACAGGTGGGCCTCTTCCAAGAAATAACTTAGTCGCAAGAGGTTAACAGAAGAAGTCTCCGAGCAACAGAGACTATTCCAGTTGCTTACTCAGTGAAGGAACTAAGGTGTCTAACTGTGGTAGCAGAGCAGCAATCAAAAAAAAAAAAAAAATGGCCCAAGCATATGTATTCATCAATAAGGCGCCTCCACCTTTTGATAAAGAGAAGGATGATTACCAAAAATGGTTGAAGAAATTTAATATTTGGAAATCAATTACAGATGTCGACAAAAAGAAACATGGTGGATTGCTGATTTTATGCCTAGATGAAGCGACTCAAGATAAAGTGTTAGAAGCACTAGGAAATACTGATATTACTACAGATACAGGTTTAGATAAAGTTATTTTAGAATTGTCTAAACTCTTTGAAAAAAAACAAAACTATCAGCGCTTTTGAAGCGTATGAAAATTTTGAACTCTACAAAAGACCACAGTCTCTTACTATTCCAAATTATATAACAGAATTTGAACTTAGCTGGAATAAGGCAAAAACACATGGCGTGACTATGTCAACAGATATATTTATTGTTTGCTGAAATCGGCAAACTTACCTCAACATCAAGAACAACTAGTGAGAGCGACAGTCACTGAATTAAATTATGATAAGATGTGTGAACAAATGAAAAAAATATTTGGAACTGCCCCTCAAGACTCAAAGTTCAATATCGAAGTAGAAACTGATTTCACAGAAGTACATGGTACATTTTTTGGTAGAAACTTTCAAAGCAGAAGTAGAGGCCAACGTGGAAGAGGCAGATGGCCTCCACGGAATTTTAAAAGTGACTCTTCTTTCTCTGTTGGTCGTCATCATAAAGTAACAGAGAGAAGACATTTCAAAAATCCCCTAGATCAATATGGTCAGGTCACTAGATGTCTCCATTGTGACTCAAAGAATCACTGGATACAAAACTGTCCAGATAAAATCTCAAGTGTCAGAAATATGTCACAGACAACAGAAACATCAGTTGTGGATGATTGTGATTATCAAGATCATCCTAGTGAGGACACTTATCATGAAATAACCTTGTTTCAGGATGTATTTTCGAGCTCTGAAGATATGAAGGGTCTGGTTGGTGAAGCTATGAATAGTGCTGTTCTTGACTGTGGTGTCACAAAAACAGTTTGCGGACTAGTGTGGTTCTCATGTTATTTAGATTCCTTATCAGAAAATGATAGAAAAAGTGTACAATATAAAGATAGCCATAACAAATTCAAGTTTGGTGATGGCAACTGGATTCCTGCTTCGAAGACTGCCTGTATACCGGTCACTATTGGCAAGATTGAAACCTCTATCATCACTGATATTATAGATGCAGGCATTCGCCTTTTTGGCTCAAGATGAGTTGAAATCTACAAAAGCAAAAATTGATTGTGAAGATGATACCGCTATAATTATGGGACAAAAACTTTTGGTATCTTTAGCTAGTAGTGGTCACAACTGTCTTCCTTTGTCTAAACATTGGCATTTGAGTACTATGAGAGGATTTAAAATTTCCATATACCACTCATTCAAAATAACAGCTGAATGAATGAATGTGAAAACTAAAGGACATAAAATAGGGAGGACCATGTAATTCTTGCTTTCCCTAACACCAGTTAGTATTTGCATAAGAGTCAGTAATTATAACAAACGTTTTTGCATATTATTTTTTTTTCTTGGCAGGAAGCATTAGAATTTATGTTTTTAAGCAAAATATAATTCACTTTTTACTAATACTGAATAATAGTTATGTCTACATTTTTAAAGATTATCAAAACAAAATGGCTACTTATAAGTAAAAGTCGATGTTATCATGAATTGCAGTTTTATTGTATTAAGCTTTTTGCTTTTTTTTTAAAAAATGAGACTGTCTGGTTGCTATCTTCAGTGGATATTTAAAGTAGTCAATTTTGTCATTTAATGAAAAAAAAAGTTTTACAGCATTACTCGGTTTTCAAAGGTCTTCATTTTAACCTTATGAAAAAACAATACTTTTATCAAATATTATGTTAATTTCTTCACATTTATAAAGTGCATAACTGATTAAAAAAAAAATTCCTTGAGACTTATGGGAGATTTTAACTCAGTATTGACATCATGAAAACTACTGCCTTAGTACTGTGTACTCGATCTAATCCCTTTTTTTCTCAGCCAATCACAAACAAACTCCAAAACAGACTAAGAGAATGAATTCCAAAGGCAAGCAATCGGAAGAAATAAGGTATTAAGGTAAAAAGCTATCTGAGGATATCTATAGTGAAGGGGTGGGAGTTTGTGTCTATTCAGGTTTGTCAGAGTTATGTTGAAGGTGTACAACTGCAGGAACTTCATTGGAACATTCCGTGGAAATACTTTTAAAATAAACAAAGGGATGAATGTATTTATTTCTCTGCCACCACAAGAAATGTAAGATTAGGGTTAGCTCACAGATTATGATTTAACAACACAAGGATTTTACTTGCAAGGAAAGAAAAATAGGCAAGGACCTGTTATGGTCCAAAATATATCAGAAATATTTCAACTTTAAAAAAAAAAAAAAAGAAAAAGAAATTGAATCATATTTTCCTCCTTTCTTTCTAATAAAATATTTTGCATTTTTAACATGTTGTAAAAACAGTTTTATCTGTTTATTCAATGTTTTTTTTAAATTCTTAATGATGCATTCAAGAGCTTTAATACCAATTCTTATAGATTATTTTTTGTTAGTCTTTATCAACACGGGTATTTTTATTTCTGCTATGTTTCAGTTGATGTACCATGCTGTCTTTTTTTTTTTTTTTCATTTTTTTTTACTACAGTGTCACTACTTATGAAGGCTCAAATGCCACTCGAGCTTATTTGGAATGAATAAAAGTATTTTTTTAAATTTTGTAAAGATTTGATTGACATAATGTAAGGAAGTCATTATCCGATTCTCACAATATAAAGACATTTTTTTTTTCAAAGCCGTGAAAGAAATCTGTTTTCATTGATTAACGATAATAAATTTTTTATCGGATGCGTTTGCTTGGTTCATTAAAAATTTAGCAGACGATATTAATTCCTTGTTATTGTTATTTTTTTATTTATTTTTTTTATTCTAGATTGTCTCCAAAATTATATTCATAAAAAACTTAAAACCAAATGAATTTAAATTTGTTATAATTTTGTTCTCTCCTGAGTGCCTGCTATGATTTTTTTCATTTTTTTTTTCCTGGACTTTGTTGGCAAAACCTGAATTCCTATCCAAATTTCTTTCAGGGCCCCGATGTCCCCCTGCTCAGCTCTCTGGAAGGAGAGGGAGAGAAGCCATCTGAAGAAGCTCTAGCCAAGGTCAGATGGTCTACACGCCCTACCCTTGCCAAAGCCCAATTCTTGAATGCTAATGTTGTTGTTATGGTCATTTTGGTTTTCTTTAACTTTGCACGATATATAACCTTACCAGTTGTATTTATCCTAGCATTGAATAATGCTGGAGCTTTGAGAAAAATAATTTAAGATATATTAACAGTAATGTCTCCATATTATTTGGATTTTTCGTACGACTGTTCTCATCTTGAGTGTCATTTTCACAATGTTTCGGTCGATGCAAACTCTGACCTTCTTCAGGTGTATCTTGTCGAACTCAGGAATTTGGATGGAATTTCAAATGGAACCCTTTATTTACTTTTCAGGGGTAGCATGTTCTTGTTCCATCAGCCATGACTGGATAGAGGTCCTAAGTAATTCACAATTGTCTTTTTTGGTCACCCGTAGTGAAAATTGAACCTTCAACCTTCATGAGAATATCACTTTTTACAATTGATTTTTCCAAGTACTCTAACCACTGCGCTACGAGTTCTTGCAGATGGATGTTATATCAATCGAAAAAGTGCGAAAATGACACTCAAGATGAGAAGAGTAATATGAAGAATCCAAATGCTGTTATCCCAGTGACCACTGTACAATCATTAACCCTTATCCTCGAATGACCTTCGGGCCTTGATAAGTGGTGACTCCCATGTAAAAATAAAACAAAACAAAACAAAAACTATAGCATACCTTAAAACGTTACATTTAAACATGAACTTACAAAGAGAGCTGATATCTGGCTTGTTAGTTCGATTATTTAAATTTAAATATAACTAATTATACGGAGTTACAAAGAAACTACAGTGGACATAAAAGCAGGTGTTTTTTTGGCCTTTGGGACAAGATCACAGTGTAGTATCTGTTCCGACAGATACTGCAAGCAGAGACCCTATGTGGGGGCGACCCCACAGATAAGACCTTGGTCAATGTAGGGGCAACCCTTCATACCAATTGTCACTATCCAGCTCCCCTACTCCCCGGGGAGTTGGTTCCCATTTCCCCTTCACTCCTCACATTAAAAATCGGCCTTGTGCCTAATTTGCTCGGTGGGGGAGCAAATAAATACCATCTGTTCTTCAGATGCTGCACTTCAATTTCTTGTTCTCTGTCAGTGGAGGAGAAATCCTTCACGACTGAGACAATTTTTATTTTTGTTCCTTTTCTCCGCGTTAAAAAACGACCCTGGTGTCTAACTCTGTCCCGTGGGGAGGCATTGTAAATAGGAACATAAAAGCAGGTATTTTCACACAATCCTGGGATGCCGATTCTAGGATATTCATTTTCACTAATCTTCTCACATGTTTTTTTTTTTTTTTAAATATACATGTGTAGCATAGTTGTGTGACGATTTTTCTTTGACCACTGTGTTATTAGTAGGGCTAGGACAACAGCATATTCTTTTCATCGTTTTGACTCTCGAGTGTGTATCCGTTGATATCTTATATTTTTTTATATATAGTGATGTGGTTCTCAGTTGATTAACTGTCTCGGATATATACTTGAGAGTCAAAACAATGAAAAGAATATGCTGTTGTCATAGCCCTAGTTATTAGGCAATGTATTCGTAGTAATAACTGCAATGTGGCATCTATGTGTAGAGTTGTTTGCCGCTCTTATTCCCTTTAGTAGCAGCAGTAATAGCTGTGGAAAAAAAAAAGCAATAGTAAGCACACACACACACGTTATTTCTTTTTGTTTTTGCGATACATCTTGAATGAATTCAATTATTTACGAAAGTGCATTTTTACCTAAATGCTAGTTGGGAATAAGTTTCCCTTTAACCAATTTGATGCCTCCACATGGGGAATGGCATATATATTATTTTTAAAATATAATTATCCACTGACACATGTTTCGTCGTTTACGACTCATCAGAGTGGCTGAATCTAGCCAGATTCGAAATATATATATTGAGTAATAGAAAGTCTACTGTTTATAGTAAGCACTGTTGATATGGAATGCAAAATTAATTAAAAATTTAACGGTTTAATGCTAAACAAGTGGAGACTCTATTTCAAGGAGTAAAAATATTTATTTATTAAAATTAAATCTGATATTTAGGTTCCTAACAGAATCTTCATCAGAAAATGCAGGTTCATTTTTTTTTTTATGTACCATGGCGATGGTAATGCTTGGCACGTCTTCCTTCAGATGTTGGTGAAGTATAAGGTTTAGATGTCCGATACAGTAGAAGACGCCAGTATGTATGTGTTAAGTAATAGAATGTCCTTATTCCATGAAATTTCAAAGTATGACTCTTATGCACAGAGTAAAAACAGTTAGCAAAATAATATTTATATAGACTAGCTATGATTTTGCTGGTCAGCACGTAGTTTGAAAACCTAAAAGACTGAGGGAAATAATGTATTATAGATAATATAGAATCATATACATCAAAACGGATATTCAGCTTGAAGTCCACGTTTGAAAAGTAGAACCATAAAAATCCATATATATATATATATATTTTTATAGCTTCTTACATCAAGTGGCTTCATGCCTTGTCTGGAGCGATTTACATTATATAATGTAAATCGCTCCAAACAAGGCATGAAGCCACTTGATGTAAGGAGCTATAAAAATACTACTTACTGTTCAAAGGATAGCTATTTATAAGTGTTCAATCCATATATATATATATATATATATATATATATTTTTAGTGTGTTTTAGAGTGTTGTTTACAATATTATTACACAAGTTTAATGCATCAACTTACATTCCTCTCTCCCGTTCACATTAGGGGAACAGAGGAAGATCTTTGAAAACTGCTTTTTTTCCAGATCAAATCCCCAAGAGACCATATCTCGACTGTCATCTGCTTCATCTCAAGCAGTGGTTCATCAGTGTGACATGGAATGATTACTGGTGTGTCGCAAAGAAGCTACAAGTTGTTATAGATGAAAAACAGTTTTCATATCGTTATATCTGGAGTTGTTTGTATTAATTAGTGCTGGGACAGTTAATCGGAATCGGAAAAATCGGAACTTTTTTTTTTTACACAGTGATCACCACTTATCAAGGCCCGGAAGCCACTCAGGGATAAGGGTTATTGCAAGTACATTACGTTAGTGTGGAGATTTGATGATGTGTTTACTTAAGGGGGCGGTTCATTAGGAATTTGTTAACATTGGACTTGAAGACATCCAAGTTGTAGTCCGGTGGGAAGCAGGCAGACGGAACAGAGTTCCACAGGCGTGCAGTTCTAAGAAAGAAACTTTTTGGAGTATCAGAATCGGAGAGATTTGTGTGCATTTTCTGATGCCAAAACGATTCTTTGAATTATTTTTTTTTTTATTTGATTTTTTTTTTTTTTTTTTTTTTAAATCTCCCACTCCAGATAGTAATAATAAAATAATAAATATTTACTGATTTAAACTTCCAGTAAAACTAAAATCTCTTGATCACACCCTCACAAGTGTGTGTTTTTACATTTGAGAAAATATCTGCACATTTAAAATGTGTTTTTACGGTAATCGGGACAAAATATCCATTTTCTTAGTTAAATATTTAGAGGTTTATAAAGAATTGGAATTAGTAATTCTTTCAGAATCCGGAATTAAAGTACAGAATTGGTAATTGTATCAAAATTGGAAAAATATTGGAATCGTCCTATCACTAGTATTAACAACTACTTACACATTATTACTTACATAATACTGACGTCTAAATTTAATGAAAAGAAGAAATAAAATGCATAAAAAATCATTTGTTTAAATTGTTAGATATTCTGAACTTATCAATATTTATAAATATTGGGAAGTGTTAGGCTTTATACCATCTCCTCGTTTGCAATATTAATCATTATCTATATTTTTTTTATTATTTTATTGCAAAAAGGCTTTATGAATAGAATATTTAACTTTGTGATAGGTGTGCTGTGAAAATTTATGGAGCTTAGTATAAAAAAGGTTGAAAACTACTGCTTTAAGGCCTACAAAGATTCATTGTATATTTTATGACTTTGTTGTGCATATTATATTTATTTAATCACATTGTTTAATTTTTAAAATAGCATCTTAAGTAGTAGTAGTAATAGTACAGTTAGAGGTTTAAATAAAAGAAAAAGAAAAACACTAAAGTAGTAGTAGTAGTAGTAGCAGGGGTGGCAGCATAAAAAGAATACCGTAAATAAATAAATGACATAAATAAATATATAAGAGCCAGATACGTCCAAGGATGGAATACTGTTGCCACATATGGGCAGGAGCTGCTAGAAAAGACTTGTCCTGCCTTGATAGGGTTCAAAATAGACTTCGTGGCCTGGTGGGAGATGTCCTTTTCTCTTCGCTGCAACCTCTATCTCACAGAAGAGATGTTGCGAGTTTGTCTCTGCTTTATCGTTATTTTCATATAAAGTGTTTGACTGAGCTTCAATCTATGGTCCCCCCTCGCCAAACTTTCACAAGAAACACTAGACTAGCTGAAAACATTATCAATAATTTTCCCCACTCTTTATCTGTGCCTAAACCTAAACATAGATTCCATGATCAAAGCTTCTTTCTTAGAACTGCACGCCTGTGGAATTGTCTTCCGTTTTCCTGCTTTCCAGCTGTTTATAATATGGTTGTCTTCAAGTCCAACGTGAACAAGTTTCTGATGAGCTGTTCCACTTAAGTTAACAAATTTACCGAACTTCCATTACTATCGATTACTATATTGTCCTTTTGACTACTCTACACTCTTTAACCCTTATCCTTGAGTGGCCAATCGGCCTTGATAAGTGGTGACGCCTATGTAAAAAAAAAAAAAAAAAAGGAGGCTTATAAAGTATAGAATATTAAAAACATTTTAATATAAGTATTTGGATTCTTCAAACTACTATTCGCATTATTTTCACAAGGTTTCGGTTGATGTAACCTCCGACCTTCTTCAGGTGTATCTTGTCGAACTCAGGAATCTTCCTGTCAAACTCGTGGATTAAATAAAGGGCTCTGTTCAAAATTACGTGCAGATTCCCGAGTGTGACAGAAAGATTCTCAAATTCGACAAGACACATCTGAAGAAAGCCGGAGTTTACTTAGACCAAAATATTGTGAAAATAACACTCAAAATGACAACAGTGGTTCAAAGAATCTAAATAATACGGACTATCAATTCTCATCTCAAAAATTCAAAAACGTAATGGTAGTATAGCGTTCAGGGCTAGAAGTAGGAATACACAGGGGTTCTCTTCTGTTACCAGGCAATGCCACCAGGTAAGTTTTTCAGTTCATTAGACAAAAATTAAAAAAAAAAAAATAGTGCGTGATGTATTTTGCAAAGTTGAAAATCCAAAAATGACCATTTATTTATTTATTAGTTGTTTTGTTGTTTTTTTTTTTCTGCTTTAAGTGTTTGTCTTTTTCTTCTTTCTCATATACGCCATGTATACATTCTAATCGTTGATCTGTGATAGCGAACAGAGTCAATAGGAAGGAAAATATGCCTATGTTTTTTCTTTCTAGCTTTGTTCAGTTAATAATGATTACAAACATTTCCTGCACTCATTGTGTAGCATTATCGGATCATAGTGAAAATGCCAACCGACCAAATTAGTCTAGTAAAAGCATGGTGACTAATTAAGTACTCATATAGCAAGGCAAGATCAGAAAGCAGTACATAAGAGTAGTGACATCTGCTAGTTGGGTGGGTCCATATAAAAATAAAACAATTAGTCTTTACGATAGTCATCTGCAAGAGTTTCTGTGGCGGCAGAGAATCAAAGCAAATTATTTTGTGGGATATTATGTATTGGATACGTTTTTTTTTTATGATGTTTGAAATTTTGTTATTTTGATTTCAATAATTTCATTTATTATTTGGATTTCAATAATTTTATTTTTATACTTTCATAAACATATATGTATTATATAAATTCCAATTAAAAAACTTATTTTATTTTTAAAATTAAAAAAAACAAACTTATTTTTATAATTTCATAAACATGTTTTTATAAAATTTCAAATAAAATAAAAAGCTTTTATTTTTTTTACTCTTGTTATTAAAAGTGCACATAATGAATAATTGATATTTTTATCTGTATGATTTTGTTTATTATTGTATATTTTTCAATGTCCTTTTTTATTTTATTTCAATAAATCGCTTCACAATCGAAATACTGAAGAACAATAAAATTGAAAGAACTAATTTGCCCTGTCACCGCTTTCAGTAGCGCTATGAGGTTGGGAAATACGTTAGCTGCCTATAATTTGTTCGACTACTATAGATTTTCAATATGGCTGATATAAACAAAGGAGAGTGCAAAGGGAAATTCATAATATGCCACAAGGGAGATAACGCGCACCCTGGGGTTTATTTTATTTTTTTTTATTTTTACAGAATGGAAAAAAATAAAATGTTTTCATTTGCATTTTTTTAGCTTTGATTTTTGTTTTTTCTATTTTTTTTATTCAAAATAATTTGTATGAGTTTAGCTGTCAATGTTGTCTGTCAGTCTGTTTTTGATTTTGGTGAATCAGAAGAACAGGCGACTCGAAGTTGGCAACAAACAGTGTCAGATAAAAAATTTGCATAATAATACTTAATTATTTTTTGCATAAAATAATAAAATGTTACTGTTTCACTGTTTTGAATTTGTTTTTAGTATTATAAAAAAGTATAACTTTGAAATATTTTTTGATTTCTTTTTTTTTTTTATATAGAAAAATAGAATAATTTTTCATCTGACACTGTTTGCTGTGGACTTCAAGTTGTCTATTTTTCTGATTCATGTTAATTTCTTTTTTTCTTTTTTTTTTGTAATTTCATTATTTGAAATGAAAAAAAGTTCAGTGAAATATTTTTGTCTGAACTTTTTGAGGAATTTTCATTTGCAATGTTTCTCTTTGGACTATTGTCCTTACTGTTGCTATTTATTTTTTGTGACTATGTATATCATCGTCTGATCTTTCCTCTGGCGATCGTCAGGTCCATTGTTCATTCACAGTGATATTTTCTACATATTGAATACATATACTCAAACATAAGTGCTGTTGATTATTTTTTTTTATAGTATATGCTAATGTTTTTTACATATTTAAATCTGATAAGTTGATTATTTTATTATTACTAGTGTACACGTTTTTTTTTTTAAATGACATAAAAAAAAAAAGAAAAAGATACTTTGTCAGTATTCACACTAATATTCATATAAAACCATAGAATTACACCAGTAATTTAATTTTTCATATATAGATTATAATTATCATTTCTGGTCTTGGAGTAAAAAAAAAACAAAAAACAAAAAAAAACACCCATATTCCTGTCTCTCTATAAGAGGCTGATCCGTCCAAAGCTACAAAATGCCACATCAGTATGGTCACCACGATATATGCGTGGCATTGGAACCATAGAAACGGTGTACAGGAGGACTATGGAATTGGTCCCAGATCTGCATGATCTGTCCTACGAGGAGCGACTGAAGCAACTGGATCTTCCAACTCTGGTGTTCCGTCAAATGAGAGGGTATGCCATCCAAGTCTTCAAATATCTGCAAGGGGAATACAACGTGGACTGTCTCAAGATACTTCCTTTGAAACAAGGTTGTAGGATGCATGGGAATTCTTTGTGTTTGGATAAGCAACGACATCGACAGGGGGTATTTGTGCGAGCACACTTCTCCCAACGTGTGGCACAAACTGCCAGAAGAAGTGGTTTCTACAGAATCACTCAATAGCTTCAAAGTCAGACTGGAGAAACATTGGAGGAATCACTAGCTTAGCTTTTACTACAAATCTAGAGATGATGTGTATTGAGAAACTGTGATCTCAAGTGTATGGGCCTGTGTTTCTTCTCACCGTATATTGTATTATATTGTATTATATTGTATTGTATTAACTTTTTATTTCAAGTGGAAGATTTCCTTCTGAATTCATTTCAGATGTTAGGGGGGTTGTCTGACTTGCTTTTTGCTTTCCAATCTAAGTCTTTTTAATGTTTTTCACTAGGATGATTATTGCAAGTTTTCTACTTATGCAAATCTGATTTTTTTTTTTTGACATGAACATTCTTATAAATTGCTGCATTTAAACATTAAAATTCTAAATTTTGTGTGTCTATTTTTCAATCAAACTTATTTTTGCATATTTGTAATAATTTGCCACAGACATGGAACAGCATAACTAAGAATCATGGGTGAAGTTCATTCATTCTTTCTGCGAACTGTTATCCTCATCTTTATAATTGTTGTTTCATTACATTTCGGCCAACTCAGGGCTCATGGTGTGGTGGATGGGGGCGTTGAGTCTCTATGGTTCCAGGTCAGCATTGTCTGAAGATAGCAGTTTCAATCCAACCCAAAGCAAGCCAGTGGATTAGTTGGCCAAAATGTGGTGAGACAACAACAACTATGGAAGGCAGTAATTACTGGGGATACAGTTACAAGACTCAGCATTCCTATCCCGTCATGGTTAATCACCTGAAGAAGGCCAGAGGACGTGTTGCCGAAACATTGTGAAACAATATCAACTATGAAGATGAGGATAACAGTCCACAAAAAGAATGAATGCACAAATGATGAAGCCTCATCTCAAAGGATTCCAGAAATATAAAACAAGAAATATGGGTGAAGTTGTCTCAACACAAAGCCATTCAATGAAAAAAAAAAAAAAGGGCTTAAAAAGCTTATTTTAAAAAAACAATGAAGAGAGATTGGAAACCTTCCTTTTGTTGAACGGCAGTAAAGCAAACAATATCAATGATAAATGCAGTTCGTCAAAATGTTTCAATAGGAATTTGACTTGAAATTCTGACTGAAATTAAATTACAACTTCTAGGATTAATTGGACGGACAATGGGACAATTAGAATTTGGGGAAAAGTGAATTAAAAGATTCAATGTGATACAACGTAAAACTAGTATTATATAAATGTGAGGAGAAAAGCAACAGAGTGAGTCTAGGAAACAGAGTCTCTCTGTAAGAATGTACAGAGTCGGAGGTTATGCAAAAAAACAGTTACTGTTCAGTGATCTTGCACGTGATATTTAAAAACAAATCATAGTTTTTATATAATATGTTTCTGACATTTTCATTTATTTATTTGCGGACTGTTATCCTCATCTTCATAGTTGTTGTTTCACGACGTTTTCGCCAACTATTCTTCTGGCCTTCGTCAGGTGGTTAACAGTGACGGGACAGGAATGCCGAGTCTCTTAACTGTATCTTCAGTAATTACTGCCTTCCATAGTTGTCGTCTCACCACGTTTTGGCTAACAAATCCTCTGGCCGGCTTTGAGTAGGATTGAAACTGCTATCTTCAAACGATACTTACCTGGGACCGTAGAGACTCAACGCTTCTAATGAAAAAGTTAAATTCTATATATAATGTTGAGGTAAGCAGACAAATAAAGGAAGCTAGTGAGATAAGGTTCAACAACAATACACTAAAACATTGCTTTACACTAAGGCCATTCATATTCTGTGAGTTAGTCTCTATTTTAGGGTTATTGTTTCATATTTGTGAAAACAATCCTAGTTGAAGAGACTTATAATAATAATATTTTTATAAATAAATATCAACTATCAGTATTTCATGCTTACAAAATCATCAGTGTAGGAAGTGATAATTACTGCCAGCGAAGGATTCAAACTCTGTTACAAAGTCCGATATTTAACCTATAAGTCATCAATAATTATCACGGAATATATATATATATATATATATATATATATATATATATATATATATATATATGTATGTATGTATGTATGTATCCTAGCAGGAAGACCCGACGTTGCCCGGAATTGAATGATGATCAACGAATATTTCATACTCCTATATTTTTATTGTCATCGAAATTCGTGAAATCACTCGGGAGGAAGCTTCACATGCCTCCATCCAGTAACTTAGTCCAAAATATATGTTATTCTACATAGAACTCTTGCGAACCTACTTTGTTTTTATAAAATTATTTTATATAAACTTCTTTCCAGTTAATAAAAAAAAGCATTAAGAAATTTATGTATGAGGGTTTGAACCTACAGATCATGCAAAAAAAAATTTTTTAAAATGTAAATTTTCAAATCTTGTAAAATACTGTGCAGTTAATGAAAAAAAAATTAAGAAATTTACGTGCGGAGTTTAAAGCAAAACAGATTAAATCATGCAAAAAAAGAAAAACGCTATTAACTTACTCACAGTAGAATTTTCACAGCCTGTTGTTTTATCATTGTTATTGTTGCTAAGCAACAACATGGAAAAAATGGCTTTACCGATGATAGATAAATTAAAATAACAGTTTCGATTATTAGTAATTATCGGGGGTATTCTGAGACAAAACTTAACTAAGATCACTCCCAAACTTATACACTA
Organism: Euprymna scolopes; assembly: GCF_053919585.1. NCBI lineage: Eukaryota > Metazoa > Mollusca > Cephalopoda > Sepiida > Sepiolidae > Euprymna > Euprymna scolopes. The sequence continues at coordinate 38,945,183 of NC_136510.1, forward strand.
AAGACCTTTCTGACCAAAAAGGCACCAAACATTGATTTTGTTTTTCCTTTCCCCTAGCAAAACTTGGTCATGTTCCGCAAAGTTGAAAACAAAGACATTTTTCTTCTACAAAATAATCAAACTAAACTCCATGAATAAATATTTGAAGATATTAAGTAGTAAAAAAATAGAACTGTTTCACAAGTAGGTTTGAAAACATTTTTTAAAGATCATATCAAGCTGACCTTATAGTTATCATACTTGACTCACTGTCTTTAGGTTTTGGTTCTGATCTCGACTCAAGTATTTTTTTTTTTTTTTTTTTTACAAGAAGTGACGTGTTAGAAAATGCATGCACATGTTTCAGTCTTTTTCTGTTTTTTACATCATAGTTTTAAAAGAATTTACTATTATGTTTAATACTGGTCAATGTTGTGTACATCTTCTAGTACATAAATAAGATTGATTCTCTAACAACCAACATTTTTGAATTTGTCAACTTCTGATCATTGTTGGAATTCTTCTTTGATTCCAGGGCGAAGTAACCATCCATTTCAATAAGCTACATGCAGATCCGAAACAAGGAAAGACTTTGGACATTGGTAAGTTAATGATTTGCTGGTAGGAACTCTTGTGTTTTCTTTCATTTCAAGATGTAAAAAAAAAAAAAATTTCCCTGTCTCTTAAATGTAGTATCAGACCTGACAGAATAGTTAATTATATGTATAGACCGCTTCATACCTTCTAAAAAAATTTCAGCAAATACCTAATAACCAGCCATGGTTCTCTCCAGAATGTCCTGCAGCCATTGTGCACAGAAATCACTATTTCCATTGCTTCCAACATAATAGATGTACTGAGACTAAAACCACCCACAGGACTGCCAGCAACCACTGTAAAATAGTCATAAAGAACGCGAGAGAGTTATATGCTCAGTTCGTCAAGTCCAAAGTAACTGAGTAGCGGCTTGGTCCCCACTAGTTTTGGCAAATAACAAATAGGGTCCTGAATAGAAGTGTGTGCTCTATCCCAACCATCATCAATGGATCTGAGGTAATCTCATCAGCATTGGACAAAGCCAAACGTTTTGCCAAGAACTTTTCAGCTAATTCTACATTATGTGATCAGGGTTACCAATTCTCTGAATTTCCTCCTGTGTCTGAAAACACACTATACGACATACAAATATCTGTGCAGGATGTCGCCAAGATAATCAAAAACCTCGATTCCAGTAAAGCAACTGGCCCTGACGGCATTCCTATTATAGTGCGGAAAAAGCTTCAAACAGAACTAGCTCCTATACTTACAAAGCTGTTTAAACATTGTCTTAAGGAGAATTGCTTCCCAACACCCTAGAAAACCTCATCAGTATATCCCGTATTTAAAAATTTAGGTGATCAGTCATCTCCCTCTCAGTACAAACCAATCAGTCTCCTGTGCGTCATGAGTAAGTTGCTGGAATCTGTGTTAAATAGAGAAGTAGTCAACCATCTCAGCAAAAATGACCTTATGCAATATGGTTTCCGTTTTGCTAGATCTACAGCAGATGTTCTAACAGTTATATCTCATAGGATTAGTGAAACTCTCAATGGAGGTTTCCTTTCTAGGGCAATTGCTCTTGACATATCAAAGTAATATTTCAATAGAGATGGAACACAAACTTCTGTCATTAATAAAGTAATCTCTTTTTCTTCTTTCTTTATAAAGTATAGTCAGTTAGATTGCGAATTTTTTATTTCAATATTTGACAAATAAAATAAAATGTGTCACCCAATTTCACTAATCTAGAAATTAATATAATTTCAAGCTTAAAATAAACGCCCTCTACTTTACACTTTTAAGTGTTCATTTATTTTAAATTTTTAGTGTTTCTAAATATCTGTATTTTTCTAATTTTCTTTCAGTCCTAAAAAAGGTGAAACACAGATTTGTCGAAAATATGAATTCCAATACTGCCGATGCCCTCGGTTTAAGCAGAGCTATCTTATGCAATGGTAAGTATTTCTTTCTTTGTGAGACCACCAGTGTTCTCTCTTGCTCAGCAACTGCGCCAACCCCAATGCTGTTTCCACAATCTTTCTCGCCTTCATCCTCTGTTCTGGACATCATCATCCTTCACATTGGTGGTTGCCAAGGGAAACATGCACAGGTTCATATATATATATATATAGAGAGAGAGAGAGAGAGACCGTTTAATTTCATTTGAATATCATAATTGTTGATTATTGGTGATCTGTGATTTGTTCCTTGATAATGAAGACACAGATGGCTTCGAATCCCATGACCAAAAGCAGTCGTAACTTCCTGGACTGATGATTCTGGAAGGATGAAACACTAGTATGTATACACACACAGACATATGGAAAATGCTGTATTAATTAGATTATTTGGACTACTATTCTAATCTTAATGTAATCTATGACCTTCTTCGAATGCATCTTATCCTCTTTCGTTTTTTGGGTTTTTTCCACGTTTTTTTTATATCTCAGTATAAGAGATTTTTCTTTGACTTCCATTAAGCAATACTATATAAATCCTCTTTCATTAATTTTCAGATGGATTAGTCAAAAAACTTGAAGAACTTGAGAAAACAGCTGAAATGTACTGCGGCTTGATTGAACATGCCAAAAAATTGCTAAAAGCAACCTTTGAATTGTCGCAATCCTACAAAGGTAGGTAACTTTTCCCCTAAATTAACAATTGTTACATTGGAGTTAAGTCCCTTGTTAAGCCTTCTCAGTGCACATTCTTTGAACGTTAATTTAAGTTGTTATGAAATTTATTTATGCATCTACATAACTGCCCTGTACTTCGAAACGCTCCTGGATGATAATAAAGAAAAAAATAGAATTGTTAAAAATGCCTAATACTTTTTTTTTATGGAAATCACTCCAGAAGAAGCATGGTGCCACTTCATGTGAGGAGCTAAAAAAAAAAATATCACTTCTGGTTCAAAAAGTAGCCAACGACAAGTACTAAATGGATAGATTCCAACCTAGAAAACAGCAATTCTTCTCTCTTTGTCAGAAACTTCGCTTATGGAATGCAAGGATTAAAGGATAAAATAAAGGAAACGAGAATTACAAGACTGCTGAAAGGAAACCCAAGCTCACCTAGGTTAACAATATAGAAAAGATGATGTACTTTCAAATAGGTGTTGTAATATCTTTACTTTGTATATCCTTTTAAAGAGCGTTTTCCGCAGAAATTGGTTTACAAAAGTTTTTTGTTTTGTAAAATTTGTAAAATGTTCTACTTTTAGGTAGAGATATAATCATCCAAATAAGGATATATATATATATATATATATATATATATATATATATATATATATATATATATACAGGGTGGGCCAAAATAAGGGTGCTATTTTTAAAAATTCATAAATTCATGTAAGTTTTAAGAAGTGTTTTTCGGCCAAAATTTGTTTTATTTATTTCAAAAATATCTCGGAAGGGTCAGTCTACAGACACATAAAGTTTGGTGGGTTTAACTTTTATTTTATGGAAGTTATTCAAATTTAAAGATAGGACCCTTATTTTGGCCCACCCTGTATATATATATATATATATATATATATATATATATCCAAATATACAGGATATATTCACCTTACTGATTTGTTTTATGGAAAGCACTCTAGACAAGGCATTAAACCACTTGATGATGAGCTAAAAAAAAAACTACTTCAAGGTAAAAAACTTGCCAACAATAAACGTTAGATAAAATAGAATGTTTATATTACTTGTATTGATTGAATTATTGTTCTCATCTTGAATGTTATTAGTGAAATGTTTCAGTCGTATTGTCCTTCAATTATCTTCAGACATGTTAGTTGTTATTTAGAAAAAAAAAAAAGAGAGAAAAGTTACTGGCTCCGTAGATATTTTTGTATTCTGTGAGTTAGTCTCTATTTTAGGGTTATTGTTTCGTATTTGTGAAAACAAAATCGGTTAGGAAAGGGGAGGTAATTCTAATAAAGATTGACAGATAGGTTCTTACCTAGAAAAGAGCACTTCTTCTCTCTTTGTCAGAAACATCGCTGCTGGAATGTGAGGAGTAAAGGACAAAATAAAAGAAGAGAGTTAGACAGCATAGGTCTGGTCACACTTATGTTCTAATTTTTTTTACAATTTTGGAGTTAAACAAGATTCAAAACTGGTGCTTATGATACTGGTGTTTCGTTTGAATTTAAAATACTCCTTTCTCAAATTTCTATGGAAATAATCTTGTATTACTTAACTTTGCATGTCAAATTTGATGTATCTCTTTACCATAAGCCATGAATTATAAATTAAGATGTACAAATTTCAATTTTTTTTTAAACTGGTGCATGGTATCATACTGTGGGTGTCTATTCATGAACAAAACTAAGTATTATAGTGGTATTTAAATATTGCTTTATTGAGAGCAGGCATTTTCCTGTCTCCTCACCAAAGGAGAGCTTAATCTGGGTCTAGACATTGAATGCCTAAAGAACATTCATGGCCGGTATTTACTACTCCCTTCACAGAAAAATAAAATTGAGTAGATATGAATTAATCTCAGAAATAAATCAAAGAAAATTTTTCATATAGATTTTGGATTTCTGTAAAAGATGGAAGTTCCCATAGTCGACCAGAACTTATGCATTTTGGGCCCAGTCCAATTTTCAATTTTATAAATCCTCTCTATCTGCCCCAAAATATACCCATATTTTCTGAGATGCAACCATAAATCATACTCTACATGAATCCTTGATGTAGCTTTCACAGTACCAGGATACCAGGAATCCTAATAAGCAACAACTATATATTCACCAGTTGATGGTAATTTTTGTCATTTCTATTCTGTTGTTTTACTGAAAATTCAACCATGTAAACAAAGAAATAAAACGGTAATTTTTTACCTTGTTTCCACCTTAACATTTAAAATAATTACTTCTATATGTTTTAGGGTATGCTGAAAATGAATATTGCCTTTAAATCCCAAGAAACTATGCGCAAACGCATGTACCAAGATGGCGACCAGCAATAACATAAGAAATGACATTGCTTAATATCTGGAAAGCTACTTATTTGTGGAAAATTTAAATGCAATATCGTTTCCAGCATACCCGAAAACCTTAAAAGATGGTCATTTTAAAGAAAAATGTTAAGGTGGAAACAAGGAAAAAATTTACAAAATGCATGACAATGAAATTCTTTATCAAACTACCTAATTATTATTATTATTATTTAGATATCGTCAGTTAAAACAAAAAACGGGTTTGTTTTACAGGTTCGAAAAAAGGTGTTGACAATGAGTAAAAACTAAATTCAAATTACACAATATATTTTATTTGTTAGGTGAAAGTAAAGAATAGTTAACAAAACACTCTTCCTTCCCCATATTAAGAATGGGTTTCTAACGTTATTATTTCAGCATGGTAGCATAAGTGCACAAGTACCTTTTGTTTGTTATATATTTGTTTTTTGTTTGTTTTTACCACTAAAAAACAAACGCATGTACTTAGTACATTTTATTGTTTTTTTAACGCTTTTAGGGCATGTGTACTAAAAGCGTTAAAAACAACAAAATAGTATTGTTTGAAAATCAAATTTGAAAAACTTCATAATTTTTTTAAATTGACAAACTCAGAATAAAAAATGAAACTTTTCTTCTGCTTTCATTTTGAAAGCAGAAAAACAGTTTTCTATTTTTAAGAGAATACAAACTCGTTAATACGATAACAGCGATGGTCGACGCATAGCTAACCATCGCTGTCATCGTTTCCCTTTAAGCAGTTTGAATTTCTATAAAAGATAACATTTTAAAGAAATTTCTGCACAATTAATAATTATCAAATATTTAAATATTATACATGAAAATAATTCTGAAACTATTATCTATATGAAAATGGATGATATATATTGATTAATCTTATCAATTTTAAAATATTCTTTGTCAACTTTGCTCGGTCGTAACTTTGCTTCCTGTGGTCATAAAAATCAAAATCAAAATCCAGTAGAGATGGATTTCTATGCTTATATAGCCTGTAAAATTTCAGCCATATCCAATCAAATGTAACCCCGCACATATGTATCCAAACGTAACGTATGAAATGTAAACATTGAAAAAAAGTTTCCCATTTTGCTGTCGTCATTTTTTTACCGTTTTTTTCATTTTTAACTTGGAGCATAAAAACATTGAACGCATAAAAGAAAAATAAATTAACATCATTGGAATGATTATTCTATTCTCTTTTCATCAATTTAATTCTTTTAAAAATTGACTCACAAATAAAAAAGATATGACTTGTTGAAGCACATTAGGTATGTAATATTGCCGATGTCCATGAAAATACAGCGTACGCTTGTAATGCTAAATGAATTGCATGCTTTTGTTGAAACTCGTCTCCTGACAACTGATTGGATAATCGCTTTAGCATCTTCCGGCTGCTTATATAAACTGCTGGAGGATGCTGACGTTAAGTTGCCCAAGATCGGGTCGTAAATTGTACCAAGTTTAAAAAATTTTTTTTATTTTCTAGCTAATTGTTTTTCTTGAAAATCTAATTGAATTAGTATTTTTGGGTTTTGTAGCATTTGGTGATGTCTTTGCCGCAATTGGTGTCCGGGAACCTCAGCCTCGAGCCAGTGAAGCTTTTTCTAAATTTGGGGAGGCTCATCGTGACATGGAAAAATTTGCTATCAAGATGGTCCGTACTGTGAAACCGGTGAGTGAGCATGTTGGTTCCTTCATAATCATGATTTATTGGCATGTGTGTGTGTGTGTGTGTGTGTGTGTGTGTGTGTGTGTGTGTGTGTGCGTCCTTATTTCAGTCCTTGTTCAGAATCCCCCCCCCCCCCGTATTATTAAAAAAAAGAAAGAAAAATCTACATGATGTACATGACGAAATGGAGATATCATATTGCAAAAATCACGTAAATTGATCAAATAGTTTTATTTTTAAATAAAAAATCAAATTTTATGAGTATCAGAGGAGTGACTGTCTCGCTCACAATTTAGAAAAAAAAGAAAAGATCAGTAAACAAGAGAGATAACTGAATAATAATTCAAAACTTGCAAGATTTATGTTGTAATTGCCTATAAAAATAAAATTCTTTGATAAATTAATGTGATTTTTGGAATATGATATTTTTGTTTCATCATGGGTATATATACATCATACAGATTTTTCTTTATATTAGTTTTTAACATGGGGAGAATTTTGGATAATGACCCTTATTTCTACTGGCATGTTTGCTTGCCTTGCTTATCCACTATTCCATAAACTAATTTTCCATTTTGTCTGAAATTTCAGATCAATTAGGTTTCAAGGATCTCAGAAATAAGCCAGTATGAAAGTAACGAATTCAGGTCTTCACTGGTTTCTTCCAATTGACTTGCGCACAATGTATGTAGATGGATAATAATAAACAAGGCATTTGATTTTTCGATTTTTAGTATAGGGAAAAATTTATTTTAAGAAAAATGTGGCAGTCTGGTATTGTTATATATTCGTTATCATCGAGGTTATCCTGGGGTTATCATTGAGGGGTACCAAATTGAACTTTTGTTACATTTGAATATGTTATATAGAGTTCTTTATTTAGGGGCGCCATTTACGTTTGGTGTATAACATCAAAAGGCGAAGGCATACATTTACGTTTCTTGTATACACTGTATAACATCAAAATGTATTCGTGTGCGTATGATTGTCTCTAATATAAATGGTTGTGTGTTTGATTATCATAAAGGGAATCGTGTGTGTGACATGTAATTTCTGAACCTACCTCTGCTTCTTCAAAACGGACCATCTGGAAATTTCTCATCCTGGAGGGAGACTTGATACCTGTTTGACGAAGATTTATCACTCCAAGACGATGAATGTGTTTTATAGTTTTTTATTTCACTTTCCCCAGAGGTCCTGCAGCAGGTGGAAGTGAAATCTGGTTGTGTGGGTTCTTCTTCACACACGTCAGCGTTCGTCTCCCCCCTCCCCAGTTAAGAGGGGGAGACCACGGAAAAACGTCCGTCTTCTTCAAAACTCAAATCAAATCTCACAGATCTAGCCAACCACGTCACACATACGTAATTTGGTCAGCTGACCTTCGGTTCTGGTAAACGTGTCTGCCTCCACGTTTACTCACCTCTCTCTCTCTCTCTCTCTCTCTCTCTCTGTAACAGTATGATATTAAATATTTATTTTTTGATGAAATTTTTTTTTATTTACAAAACATTTTAATAAACAAACAAAATATTATCAAAGCAGAAGATTTAATTTTTCTGGTTGTGTATGCTTTCAGCATTCTAAATTTTCATTTGCAAATTTCTTCATTCTCTACGATTATTTGATTTTGCATTTAAATTACTATGTCTATCTTTGCCCGGTCATAAAATATGCTTAAATATATTTTTATTCATGAAGATTTTGTATTTATTATTACAGAGCCAATTCTCTATTGAATATTATATTGTACCTAACTTTTGAATTGAAAGCCATGTTTAATTTTAGAAGAGTGTCCGACGGGTAGCTTATCAGTATGTTTTATTGAGTGATTCTGGTTTCTGATTGGTTGTTAGCAGAGTGTGGCTCCATTTGATTAGTCAGTTCCTATCACTAGTATCTATAAGTAGAACCTTCCGATTTTCTTTAATCATACCCTCTCATTATACCAAAAATATTGCCACATTAATATATAGTAGTGATTTCAAAAGATTAAAAAAAAAAAGACTTGGATGCATCAACTAGAATCAGAACATTTAGCGCTTCAGCCATGTTCCCTACTGTTTGAGCTATCAATAGATAGATAAGAAAGATTTAAAATTTAACAACTTCAAGCTATGAATGAATTTGCACATACGCAAAAGTAATAGAAATATGTCGGCAAGTTGAAATGAACATTTTGCATTTCAACTTGCCGACATATTTTTGTATGCGTTATTCATTCATCCAAACAAAGATTTTACTCGTTATAAACCATCCTAGGCGTATGATTACTATTTCCTGTTGATTGCAGTTATATATGACCAGTAGTTTAAGAGTTTATCTGTTAAATATTTTCACACACACACACACACACGCATACATACATCTGCTTTATTGATACGGATTATTATTTTAATAAACATATACAAAATGAGAATGACACAAAACTAGAGGGAAGAATTTCTTCTGCCATGATCCATGAAAATTCCAATTGTCATATGTAGAAAGAACACTCGGACGTTGATGTAAAGTTTATGAGAAGGTTCATTCAATCTAGATAACATGGACGATTCAAAATCCAGAGTAAAGGAGTGATTCAAAAACTTGAACATGCACACTTCAGAGAGAAAGCGAAGTAGACGAACAAATCTCTTGTCTCGTCATTGCATCTAGCTACATTATATGCGACCACACCCACCCACATTGGAGTTTCTTGGAGATCAAACACATTTTGCTTGGACTTTTTATTTTGTAATGAAAATCGTTCAAGACAAGGCATGAAGCCACTTGCTGTAAGGAGCTAAATAAAATAAATACCACTTCAAGGTAAAAAACTAGACAATGATTAATTCTGACCCAGAAAACAGCCATTTTTTTATCCTTTTTCAAAAACATTGCTCATGGAATGTGAGGACTAAAGGACAAAATAAAGGATGTGAGAGTAATGAGGCTGCCAAAAATAAACCCAACATCCACTTTCTATTCTCCTTATTCTTTAAGTTATCAGTCAAAAAGAGTCTGACCCCTCCCCTTCCATCCGGAAGTCATATGATTTCATTAATGTCAGCTTTGTGGTCACCTCTGACCTTTGAGATGTCACTCAAACTCTCCCATCCAAACACCACTTTTGCTATGTAACAAGAGAAGCTAAAAAGTTTGTGCCTCTGGAGTTCAGTGTCAAACTTAATGGGCACTGTTTTCGAGGACTTTATCACCTTACGAGGGTTTGAAGGAGAAGATGGAATTCATCTGTATGGAATTCAACTGTATAGATTATGGTAAAAAAAATACAACAAATCCCAGAGCAAATAATGGAGTTAATTGTTGATCTTTTGAATTGCTTCTATGATACCATTCCTAAGGAAAAAAAAAGAAAAGAACAACATCTCTACAACTGCCACTGTCACCACTTCTAAATAATTTTTGTGGAATTTATTTTTAACTAATCAAAACATGCCACTCAACAAATAATCAGCAGTTTTCTTGGAAAAAAAATGCATTAAAAACTAAAAGAGAGAGAGAGAGATCCCCCCTTTCCCCCCAAAAAAAGAAAAAAAAATGATGCAGCCTCTATTCCACCCTCTTTGGCAATCTTTTGTTTAATTAATAAAAAAAAAAATGTTTTGATTCCTCCTTTAAATTTCTTTCAGATGATCTGTGATCTCCACACTTTTCTGAATAAAGCCGTGCCTGACACACGTTTGACCATCAAAAAATATTTGGATGCAAAATTTGAATATCTGGTAAGAAAAGATGTGCCTAATTTTTTTTTTTCTTTCTCATTAATTCCTGTTAATTGCAAATTAATGAAATCAGATTTTGTACTTCTATAATGTTCTGTTTTAGAAATTTGGAGATGAGGATTGCTTGTTTGTATTATTTGGACTACTGTTCTATCTTGGATGTTATTTTCACTATTTTTCGGCTGGGGTGCATGCAGCTTGTCTAATTCTGGAATCTATACAGAATTTCAAGAAGAACTCTTTATTTAATCGATAGGAGTAACTTGTTCTTGTTCCGTCAACCATGACCAAATAAAAATCTTAAGTAATTCACAAATGTATTCTTAGTATATAATAAGGATTCAAGTCTTTTGGATTCAGGGCTTTACATTGCAAGTGAAACTGATTTTTTTTTCACGTGGCGACGAGAAATAATAATACGCTTATCTTTTGGTGATTGTGTTGTTTTTTTTTTTCACCAACAATCTTCCAAAGATTTCATTTCGAATGCACCCTTGCCATATCAAAGAACCTACTGTTGATTTATTATGCTCGACCGTTCTGCTTGTGCGGTGATAAAACTTTGCAGGCTGTATAAGGGTATTAACTTTACTCAAAATCAGACTGTTCCTTCTTTAATGGGATTTTTTTGATTACCGATTTTCGATACTTATCAGGGGCATACTTATATAGAACCTATCTCAGAACACTCCCAGACAAATGAAGTACATTTGAGTGAAATTTTTAAAAAAGTCTGCACAGACATTCCCAAGTCCATAGAGAACGTATTCACATACACACACACACACACACACACACACACACACACACACACACACACACACACACACACACACACACACACATAAAGTGCCTTTATTTATAAGTAGATATGTGTGATAAGTTATATATGTGTGATGATGCAAAGAAATAGGTGACTCAAAGTCGGACCAAACAGTGTCAGATAAAAAATTTGCATAATAATACTTAATTATTTTTTACATAAAATGTTATTGTTTCACTGTTTTGAATTTGTTTTTAGTATTAGCAGGGAGATTTGACGTTTTCCAGGATTGAATGAGGGTCATTGAATGTTCCACACCAATACTTTTATTATCACATGAAGTCGTCCATTTTTCAATCAAATCAATTAATTATGAAAAATATTACTTTATAAAATATTTGATTTCTTTATATTTTGTGTGGATATATAAAAAGAAATAGAAGTAGATTATCGGTTAACAAAAGAAATAGAGAATAGGGTTTTTTAGTAGACAATAGGTTGAAAGATAGACAAAAGAAACTTAATATGGGAATATTGGTCAGGATGTGGCGGTGGCTAATGGAGGGATCAAACAAAGGACCTGGGATATATTTAGATTTAGATTGCAGGCACTTTAGGATTGACAATAGGTTTTATGACGCTAAGGATTGGCAAGGAATTTTACGTTTTACGACAGTAGTGAGTTGAACATTTACAACAGTACACTTGACAGGAATGCAGCTGAACTTTTATGTCAGTTGGAGTTAGGATGCAGTTGAAGATGGATCATTGCTCAAGCAGATGGAGAAATGAATTGATCAATGACTGACAGACAGCCTTGATAGAACGTACATGCGGACCTTAGCATTTAGAGCATTGAGAATGTCACACACGAAGCCAGAGTCCAACGAATATATACGTAAAGTGTTGGAGTTTGTGTTTCCTTTTGTGCCTTTTTTTTTTTATTACTACTAGCAGGCTGCCCAGCGTTGCCTGGTCGTAAAATGTATAAATATTATATTTTAATTATTTATTATAAACAGAAATACCATTGGTATTAAATGTAATGTTAAATTCCTTTTAAAAACAATGAAATAAAAAAAAAAATGGAAAGAAAATGAAACATGTACATGCGAGTGTTATATTATTTTCTAAAGTTCACTTCTTATAAGTAAAAAAAAATACTCGAGCTGAGATCAAAACCAAAACCTAAAGACTGTCAAGTACGATAACCATTAGGCCAGCTTGACATGATCTTTAAAGTGTTTACAAACCTACTTATTTTCAACATAAGTAATCTGTCACGTGAATGAATCACACATTTGTGAAACAGTTGACAAACAAATAAAAATCTCCCCCCCCTCCCGTGTAAAAATTTTTCAATTTTGACGCCTTAGCAGCCCTTTTTCTGGATGAAAACCGATTAAAAAGTTTTCCACATGGCTGAATACCAAATTTCAAGTCTGTAGATCAAAAATCAAAAAATTGTTGAGTATATAGGTTGAGAAGTGTCCTCACACACACACACACACACACGCGCACTTTTATAGCCGCCACCAACAGTCGTCAATATGTAAAAGATCATGGCATTGCCATAATAATAGAAGATAGAGAAGAAATCCACAACACACAATGTTAAGGTCAGTGATTTGTCAGTGACACCGTATGGTGACACAAGAGGTTGAAGGTTCAATCTTCAGTAAGGGCAATACTAAGAATATAATTGCAAATTACTTAACACTTCTACCCAATCATGGCTAATGAAATGAGAACAAGCTACCCCCATGATTAAATAAATTGTTATGTTTGAAATTCACGACTTTGACAAAAATGTTGTAAAAGTAACGTTTAAGATGAGAACAGTAATCCGAATAATACAAATTTTGGTATTAATCCAGAAACTGACCCATGATTGTGTTGGCATCTTCCAGCAGTTTATGATAAGCTGCTAATCATAGTTATTTTCTTGAAAAAAAAAATGTTTTCATTCATAGTTGTTTTCATAGAAAAAAAAATTGTTTTCATTCATAGTTGTTTTCATAGAAAAAAAATTGTTTTCATTCATAGTTGCTTTCATGGAAAAAAAAATTGTTTTCACGGAAAAAAATTGTTTTCATTCACAGTTGTTTTCATGAAAAAAAATTGTTTTCATTCATAGTTGTTTTCATCCAAAAATTGTTTTCATGGAAAAAATTGTTTTCATGGAAAAAATTGTTTTCATGGAAAAAATTGTTTTCATTCATAGTTGTTTTCATGAAAAGAAAATTGTTTTCGTTCATAGTTGTTTTCATGGAAAAATTGTTTTCATTAATAGTTGTTTTCATGAAAAAAATTGTTTTCATTCAGAGTTGTTTCCATATTTTCTTCTTAAAAAAACTTTATTTTTGTAAACATTTGTTGGAACCAAAAAATTATTTCATATACTTTTCTTGAAAAAAAATTTCTTTCATTTTATTTTAGCATCCTATATCTTTACAAAACCATAATTCGCCCATGCATGGGTTCAAACCTGATTAAAGGCTCATTTTGCTATTTTCTAGGCGTGTCTTCTTTGACCTCATCATGTATGTATACGTTGTTACCTATCATGATGCCTAAATTGAAAGTGTTCAAATCTGATTAGAGGCTCACATTTTTTAATGCTGATTTTCTTAGTTGGTCTTGATTGACCTCATCATATATTTAGCAACCTACCATGATGTCAAAAGGAAGCAGTTCAAACCTAGTTAAAGACTTGCATTGTTGATGCAAGCTCCAGTCTTATTTCGGTGTATCTTAGCTAACTAATTTTCTAGGTTTGACCTCATCATGTAATTAACAATCTCTCATGATACTCAGAATCAAGGGTTCAAACTTGGTCAAAGGATCATTTTATTGCATGCTAATTTTCTTGGCTGGTCTTGCTTAACTTGATCATGTACTTAACGACCTCTTATGATGCCCAGAGGAAAGGGTTCAAATCTGGTTAAAGGCTAGCATTGTTGAATGCTGATTATCTAGGCTGGTCTTTCTTGACTTGATCAAGTAATTAACAACTACTCATACACTGCACGAAAGAAATACTGCTTGCACAGATAAAAACCCGCACGTGAAAAGCTGACACTTTGGTGGCGTTTTTCAAAAATCTTATTTTGTTTTTAGTCGTACTGCCTGAAACTTAAAGAAATGGACGATGAAGAATACAGTTACGCAGCTCTACAGGAGCCCCTCTACCGCGTGGAAACTGGAAACTATGAATATAGGTTAGTTTTCCCCCTTTTTTTCTTGCTTGCTTTTTTTCTCTTTTTACTTTTTTTTTTTTTTTTTTGCATTTTTTAGTCTTTTTGCCTCCGCGTCAAAGAATTGGATGACGAACAGCTAGAATATATTTCGTATCAGACTTCACTTTATACAGTATCGTCGGGAAATTATTCCTATAGGTAAGTCCGAAGCACTTGCTCATGCGGGTCTTTTAATGGTGTCGGAGTAGAGATTATGTTGGTACAGTGCTTCGGATTTCTGGGAAGACAACTACGGTTGGTTTTCCAAATTCTCCAAACCCTGCGGTGTCTCTGGATTTTCTAAGGTTTTCATCGGTACTTTTCATATTTTTCATATTTTGGACATTACAGATTCAAAGCTTAAATCATAGAAATCCAAAAAATGACTGACATTTAATCAAGATCATAAAAAAAAAATTGCTATTGCTTGTGTGTGATGTAGTTTCTACACAAAAAACATGGGCTGGTAGTAAAAGAGTACCCAATTGTAAATGATGTGATTATAGCATTCAGCAGAAACAGTGCACACATAACAGTCATTGGTATTTGTGGTCAGCCTGCAGACATCCAAACAGTTCAAAATGGTGCTGAATGCATCATGTCCGCTGATCTTTGGATAATTATCACTCAAATAAGAGGAAAACATCAACGAGAATTTAAATCTACGATTTGAAAAGTTTTTCATTCTAATATTTCTAGGGGATCCAGACTCCATCCTAGTTAGCAAAATCTCCTAGCTAGTGGTACAAATGAGTCCTGGCCCCCTCAGTGTTTCTTATGATCCTAGCAGTAGCTAGCTTAGTAGTGTGGACCTTATTGTGAGGGGATCACCTTCTGATTATGATCTGATTTTGCACTTTAACATCAGCTTAAAGTCAAAATCAGATGTGACAGGAGAAGATTGCCTGATGCTATGGTTTCCGTATGAAAAAACTTCACATAGTTGTATTAGAAAAGCACCTGACTGTGAATTCGGTAGAAATGATGAAGCTTGCAGACATCCAAACAGTTCAAGTCAATACTGGGTGCATCATGGATTACCCTTTAAGCAAGGGGAACTCATCATTGAGAATTTAAATCTACATTTTGAGGGGGTTTTTGTCCTTGCATTTCTCAGGGATACAAATTCCACTCCAATTAGCAAAGTCTTTTAGTTAGTGGTACAAAAATGCCTTGACCACCTCACGATCGTAGCTGTAGCTAGATTAATAGTGTGGGCCTCATGATTAGATATGGGGGAATCACCTTTTGATTACGACTTGATTTCACATTTTAAGCACCAGCTTAAAATCAAAATCAGATGTAATAGGAACAGATTCCACTTTGTATAATTTAAAAGGTGGATATACACCACTAGCTTATGTGTGCTTGGATGAACCAAGTTTGAGTATGTGTTCCCTGCCTAGGCATGATGCACACTGACTTAAATCTTACTAGACCCCATCCCAATGGCAAAATCTCTTAGCTAGTGGTAGAAATGGGCCCTGTTCCCTTCTTTTTCTTTATTTTCAGTATTAGTGATCCTCTGAGATGCCTACTTCCCATTTTTTTTTGTTCTTAATCCACCCTTTGAAAAATGGTACCTAACTTAGTGAACACCATACAATCCATACCCCTGAAACCCATTCAGCTTTTCTTTTTTTAACTCCCGATAATCCTTTTTTTTTTCTTCCTGCTTAGAAACTGTGTTGCTTGCTTTTGGCTCTTGAAACAACCTGGAAAGCAGTGAGCAGCTTCTTATCTAGATATATTTGGTAAAGTTCTATTAACCATCTATTAGACTGACGAAACGCATTGTTGGTGATTAAGAGATCATGGGCGATGCAGGTCTTTAGGACCAGGAATCTGTTACTGTTGCACTTGCCAACTCCATTTCTACTAATATTTTCTTCCCAGGTGTGGTAGTTTGTACCAATATGCTGCAACAGTGTCATGTTTTGTTGGGCGGGTCATATATGCCGCATGTCAGATTCAAGATTTGCAAAACATCTCCTTTACGGTGAGATGGTCAAAAGCAAAGGAACTGTAAGAAGTCAGTGGAAATGATTCAAGGAGAGCTTGAAGGTGTCCCTCAAATAGTTTGGTTTGTATTCCGACTTTTAGGAAAATCTAACTCAAAACATATGTTCCTGGTATACTGCAGGCCACAATTGCTTACTCTGCACATCTTGAGAAAGGAAAGAGTTCATAAGTATCCTACAAGCAGAAGATACTTCTGAGCTTGGATTCGAATGACAAGCCATCCCCGGACCCACAAAGCCACTACATTATCACAGTTATCTTTGCAAGCGAAATAAACCACCACACTTTGCATTTTATTTTTCAGCACCTCCACCTGACGAATTTGCACATGTATTTTTGTAAATAAAACATCAAACCATTGGGAAAAATTTTAAGTAGGTTTTACCCATTGAGTGAATGTGGTATTTTGGTAGCAGAAACTATTTTAGAGAATAAACCAAGAAGATGACAGCTGACTTTCATCTCATCCCACTCTTGTGTCACATCTTATTTTATAAAGGCAATTTACTATACTGTGAAATTATTGTGTAAAACTTTAAGGCTAAATAAAGTCTCTAGGGGATCCAGCAAAGGGTGTACCATCTGTGCTTTCACCTCAGTATAAAAAAGTAAGCATTCTCTGTCAGAGCAGATAGTGACACTCTTTCCACATCCAGGTTTCAAGTTACATTGGAAAAACAGACTATAAATAGCTGTACGCATCTATTGTCTTTTAACATGGCTTGTAGCACTTTACTTTTTTTTGCCAATAAATTTGACTTATTTGATTTAAATCAGTCTCTCAATAGCTTTTGTATTTCGGTGTGCTAAATCAATAGTAAATAGTTGGGTACTGACTCTGGCTTCAGCTCTTGTAATTTTAAAAGGTCTGACTTTAGTTCAGTATGTGTGTGTGTGTGTGCGCGTGTGTCTGGTCATGAATAGGCTCCTATATGGTTGACTATTTTAAAAAACTGATTACATATAATGATAGAAGATGTATTGAGACACAGGAATGGGTATGTTTGATCTGGAAGAACGGTGGTTCATTAAAATTGTGGGGTCTGCGTTCACACCTGGTCCACAAAGCATGGAAATAAAAAAATTTTAAATTAAAAAAGACGTTTACAAGTGTTTTTGATATAGATGTACATAAGAATACTTTGATAAGTATGTTTTAACTTAAATAGGGATGATATAATAAAATTGTGGGGTCTGCCTTCACGCCTGGCCTCCATAGAATGGAAATAGGCACAAACTTTAATAAAGACTTTTCATATCTATCTGCGTAAATACACTTTGATAATTATGTTTCAGTTTGAAAAAATATGGTATAATAAAATTATGGGGTGTTCATTCACGCCTGACATCCATAGAATGGAAATATGTCACAAAGTTTAACAAGGTTTTTTAATATAGATCCACAGAATATTGTGATAAGTGTTTCAGTGTGAACAGGTATGGTATAATAAATTATGGGTTTTATCTATTTTATTTTTACTGTCATCATATTTTGCTTTGGTTTTGATACCCCCAAATTCGAAGCTATCTCTGTACAACCCTTCCTTTTCATAAGCTATCATACTTTCATAAATCAGAGTCCATTTTCTGTAGGCTGTTTTTGAACCCAGTCAATGACTGGTACTTTTGCTAGTATATATATATATAATCATGAAGTAAAAATTAAGTTTACAAGCAAAAAGCTTCTGTTGACTTAAATCGACTGACAATATTGTTATTATTTAAATAGTGATCCCAACCAAATAAAAAAGCTCAATACAAGCAAAATAGGAAATAGAGCTTGTCATAGAACAGAATTTAAGACCTTAAATTATATTTATTGTTTGACAGGATACTCAAATAAGAAATGTTAAAATTTCCTTAATCCGCGAAGTTTCAAAGAAATGTGTCTTCTCATCAGAGGAAAGATGATTATAATAATGAGCCTATAAATTTGTTGGTTCTGGCATTAATTGAAAGCTAGTCATATTCTGTCAAACAATAAATTCATGTAAAATATAATTTACAGTCTTAGATTGTGTTCTTATATATAAAAGTGAAACTTGATATATAGGGGATTTGGATCTGTGGGACAAATTCGATTTGGTATTTAGCTGGTAAAAATAGTTGCTGAGGAGACAAAATTAAAATATTGGAACTTGGCAGGCATAAGTTAACTTCGTTTGTATCCTCCATGCATGTGCAAATATACATTTATATGTTTAACTGCGTTAATTTTTAAAGTTTTGAGATCCATGTGACCTTAGGTCATATGGTAGTGGATACTACTAGAGAGCTAAATGTTTTGGTTTTGATTCTAGCTGATGGTACCCAAGTTATATTTATTTTTTATTTTCGAAAATCACTAGTATATATTGGGTACAATATAATAATCAATTGAGAATTGGCTCTATAATACATATATAAATGCAAAATCTACATAAATTAAAATATCATATTGAAACGTATTTTACGACTGGGCAATGTAGGGTGGCTTGCTAGTCTATACTATATTTGTGGTCTCTTTCCAATTTCTTGTCATTCTATCTCTCTCTCTCTCTCATGCGTGCTCTCTCTCTCTCTCTCTCTCTCTCTCTCTCTCTCTCTCTGGAAATTCATGAACAGCAAAGATGACATCATGCTTTGTTTTATGTTTATTATTGTTTTATTGGGGAAAATTTTATCATCAATCAAATGATGGCAATAATTTTTAATCCAATTAAAAAAATTTTAATAAATTTTATAGTTTCTTTTTTAATCATTTTATTTTAAATGGATGCCAGACATTTATCCACGATCTTAGACATTCCAATCAAGAGATCTTTTCAAGATTCTAACCACCTCTTACACATTGTTCATCGGGTATATTTACTAGTTATTTAAAAAAAAAATTTTTTCCATAAGTGTGGTTGCTCCTATAATTACTGGAACGATGGAGATCTTCCTAAAATTCCAATTTCTTTTCATGTCGTACATACGCGATTGGTTTTTCCTTATCTTTTCCTTCTCAGTTCTGTTTAACCTGGCATCATCATTGGGGACACTGACTTCTACTAAGGTTGCTTCTTTCTCCTTCTTATCCCATATCACTACGTCAGGTTTAATACATTCATTTTTTTAGTTACGTTGCTGTAGGAATTGCATAGTCACAGTGGATGGTGTATAACTTATTTCGAACTGTTCTTTCTGGTATATGTTCCCAGGACTTGTTGCTGCATTATTTTTTCAACTTTTTACAGATGGGCCATTGGAGATATTTACAAACTCCATCGTGTTTTATTGTATAATAGCCATCTCCCAACAGAACTTTACAGCTGGACGTCAGGTGGCTCACCCTCTCTACTTCTGTGTGGCAGAACCTGCACTTGTTATTATTGCTGAGACCACTCATCTTTTTGAAAGCATTGATCATCAAACCATAACTGTAAGAATAATGTGATGTTTGAATGTTTAAACTAATTAAATTTGTTACACAGGCATATCAACCCTTTAAATAAATCAACATGTTATAGACATGACATAAACATCTATATATAAAGTAGTAACATTCGTGTGTGTGTGTACAACTCTCCTACAGCCCCACCACTGGACCGATCATGACCAAACCTGGCATGATGATGGTCCCCTACCTAAGAATGGTTCACACCATTTTTCAAGGTTATGGGCAAAGGTCATGGCAAAGGCTATGTATATATACTCTCCTACAGCCCACACCACTGGACCGATCATGACCAAACCTGACATGATGATGGCCTCTGACTTTGGGATGGTGCATATGGGTCAAAGTCAAAGGATAAGGTTGGTACTTTGCTTTATGGTCGTAAGTGGATATCAGAGCATACAGCAAAATCCTGCCTGATGCACAGGTTAGTGTATGTATAATATACGCCACGCAGTCATCATAGTGGTGTATATAGTTGTCTAATTCATGGGGCGGGGGATGTTTCACACAAAGGACAGTTCACGTGAATTATTCAATAAAACATGGCTGTTAACAGACTACTAATCTCAGTTTGCTAGCGTTTGGAACTTGACTTGAGTATCTGTAATAAAGTTACTTCCAATTGCTTTGTGTTACTATAACATAGCTTTTATTTCCATTCGACATATCCTTGTCGGTTTGAGTCGTACTGCAAAGTTCTCCTTGTTAGTTTTTACATCTCAGGACTTAACAAGGATTTGGGACTACTTAATGACTACAAATTCTACAAAAAAGAAAGCACGCTGATTGACCATGCAAGGCAGTGATTACTTGTGTGGCAATGTCGATCATCTACTAATTCCTACGTGGAGTGAAAGAATAAAGAAAATTTGAAAGATGAACGTACTTGATCTGTTCATTTTTATCTACTATGAACTTAATTGGTGATGAATTTTTTCGAGCTTGGCTCAATCGGTTAATTGTAGACATAGACCGATTCATACCATCCAAAAAATTCCAACAAAAACCTAACAGCCAGCCATGGTTCTCCCCTGAATGTGCTGCTGCCATCGCGCACAGAAATCATTTTTTTCCATAGCTACCAACGTAATAGATGTACTGAGACTAAAGCTGCTTTCAGGACTGCCAGCAACCACTGTAAAAGAGTAATAAAAAATGCAAGAGAGCTATATGCTCAGTCTGTTAAATCCAAACTAGCTGAACAGCGGCTTGGTTCCCACGAGTTCTGGCAAATAGCAAACAGGATCTTGAACAGAAGTGTGCGTTCTATCCCAACTATCATCAATGGACCTAAGGTCATCTCATCAGCATCAGACATGGCCAGACTATTTGCCAAGAACTTTGCAGCTAATTCTACCCTATGCGACAATGGCCATTAACTCCCTGTATTTCCTCCTATAACAGACAACACGCTATGCAACATGCAAATATCTGTGCGTGAGATCGCCAAGCTAATCAAGAACCTTGATTCCAGTAAAGCAACTGGCCCTGACGGCATTCCAGTTATAGTGCTGAAAAAGCTCCAACCAGAACTTGCCCCCATACTTACAAAACTGTTTAAGCATTGCCTTAAGGAGAAGTGATTTCCAACACCCTGGAAAACCTCATCAGTATGCCTTGTATTTAAGAATTCAGGTGAAAAGTCATCTCCCTCTCAGTACAGACCAATAAGTCTCCTGTGTGTCATGATTAAGTTGTTGGAATCCATATTAAATAAAGAAGTAGTCAACCACCTCAACAGAAACAACCTTCTTAGTGACACACAATATGGTTTCCGCTCTTCAAGATCTACAGCAGATGTGCTAATGGTTATATCACATAGGATTAGTGAATCTCTTCACAAAGGTTTCCTTTCCAGAGCAATTGCTCTTGACATATCGGAGGCCTTCGATAAGGTATGGCATAAGGGCCTACTTCACAAGATTTCCAGCTACGGTATTACTGGAAATGTTTTCTCAATCATTAAATCATTTCTCTCTGATAGGTTCATAAGAGTAGTGGTTGATGGGCAGAAATCAGAGGCCCACAGTATTAATGCTGGAGTCCCCCAGGGGTCTATCCTGGGCCCAACTCTCTTCCTGATCTACATCAATGATCTCACAAAACACATACTTAAATCATTCGTTGACATCTATGCTGATGACACGACCATCTATGGCAACACATCAAAGGCCGTAAATGTCAAAGTTCTCTCTAATTCTCTCTCCTCTGATCTTGAGCGTGTGGTACAATAGGGAAGAGGTGGCTGGTCACTTTTAATGTATCCAAAACCAAGCTTCTATCTTTACATCATCAATGCTCTGATCCCCATCTGGCATCAATTGAAATGGATGGCTCCCATCTTGGGGAGGCTCCATGTTTTGACAAGCTTCTGGGTTTGATCTTTAATGGAACACATACATCAAATCTGTTGCCAGGGACGCTGGGAAAATGGTGGGATCCTTCTACCGCTCCAGAAGATATCTCAGTACTGATGCAATTCTCTATCTGTATAAAAGCCAAGTACGTCCAAGGATGGAGTACTGCTGCCATATCTGGGCAGGAGCTGCTAAAAACAGCCTATCCTGCCTTGACAGAGTACAAAATAGACTTCGTGGTTTGGTGGGGGATGCCCTTTTCTCTTCCATGCAGCCTCTCTCCCACAGAAGAGACGTTGCGAGCCTGTCTTTGTTTTATCGTTATTTCCATGGCAAGTGCTCATCTGAGCTCCAGTCTCTCGTCCCTCTTCGCCAATCTTTCACGAGAAACACCCGTCTGGCTGAAACTACTGTCAATGATTTTTCCCACTCTTTATCTGTGCCTAAATCCAAACGTAGATTCCATGAGCAGAGCTTCTCTCTCAGAAGTGCACGATTGTGGAACTCTCTTACGTTCGCCTGTTTCCCACCTGACTACAACTTGGATGTGTTCAAATCCAACATAAACAAATTCCTAACAAACCGCCCCCTTAAGTAAGACACTCTATCAAATCTCTAATACTAATGATTACTACAATACTATCTCATTGATTACTGTACACGCAATAACCTTTATCCCTGAGTGGCCTCCGGGCCTTGATAAGTGGTGACCTCCATGTAAAAAAAAAATCGTTGTTAATTGAAAGTAATACATTGGGACACAGGATGGAGCAGGTGCTTGTGTGATTGCAAGTTTAGAATGGACAGAGTATATTCATGGAACTTCGGTCATTACTAATTAGCAGAGCATCAACCAAGGGAAGAGTCCATCTGGCATGTGTATGCAGTGTAATAATGTATGGAAGTCAAACCTGGTCAGCTAGGGTTAAAGACATGCGTTGCATGGAAAGAAATGATATGTACATGATACAATGCATAGATTGAAGCTCAGATGTGCATCTGCCATAAAACAGGTTTAGATCTGATGACATCAAAGGAAGATTAAATGTGGACAACATAAGTAAATTTTGTAGAAAAAAACTCTGATGGTATGACCATGTTGAAAAAATGGATGAGAGTTGAGGTAGAGCAGTTGAGTTAGGAGGTTCAGTTCACAGAAGAAAACAAAAAGAAAACATAAGAGGAACTTATAAACTGGACTTGTTTTTTTTTTTTTTTTTTTTTTTTTTTTTTACTGAAAATTGCTCCAGACAAGGCATGAAGCCACTTGATGTTAGGAGCTAAAATATACCACTTCAAGGTCTAAAAGTGTCCAATGCATATATTGTCCATTTACTTAAGGTTTATTATCAGACGGAAGATAAAAAGACGCAGATGGTATCTAATACTGATTATTTTTTAAGAGCTACATATGTCAAGGTGTGTTCCGCTTTGCTACTAACTGGCTATTCTCGAGCTCCCGTGGTGCTAATAATTACTTTCCCTTTTTCTCTTCTGTTTCTACATGTCAAATTTGATCTCTTGAACTTCTGATATCCATATTCTGCTTTGTCCTTCTCAAGACCATTAATATATAACATATTTGTGATGATTTTTTTTTTTTGCACATATTCAATATTGTTGTTTATCCGTGTATTGTTTATGTTTTACTACTTAACTGTCATCGAATGCTCAACGACATTGAATAAAACAGGTAAAACATCGCCATAAATAAAACAGGTAAAACATCACCATAAATTCACCATAAATGAACAATGCACTCAAAGAAGGCCAGAGAGCATATCTGCTGAAACTTGGTAGAATAAAAAAACAATGCAAATAATAATAGCTCTTCATGTTTAAACATCATTTTTTTATCGTTTGGATTATTGAGGTTACGATTTTCATCTTGGTTGTTATTTTTATAACGTTTCGGTTGATGTAACCTCCGATGTTCTTCCAGTATACCTTGTCAAACTCGAGAATCTTTCTTTGGAATCTGTATTGAATTTCAAATTAAACCCATTATTATTATTATTTTATTTCCATAAAAAAAAACAAAAAAAAAACTGGGTCATCGCTTATGAAGAACCGGTTGGGAGGGAGCACTCAAGGATAAATCTTAAGAGATCGTTATCATGGAAGGAGTGGAGAGAGAAATACAAGGAAACTGCAATGATTGTATTTCCATTGCAGAATTTCTCAAATGAGAATTCATAATTTGCATTATTCAGACAACTATGCTCATTTTGGTTGAGGTGACCTTCGATATTCTATATCTGTATTTTTTTTTTCTCAAACTCACAGCCTATATTGAATTTCAGATTGAAGATTTAATCTTTACTATAGGTGATCATAACTAAGAGTAACTGTCTGACATAACAAGAATGATCTACTCTTGTGAATTAAAGTGTTCACTTCAAATTTCATATAAGTTCCCAAGTTCGACAGAATAATTCCTAAGTTTGAAAAAAAGCACATGAAGCTCGGGGTTTACATCGTCCAAAATGTTATGAAAAAAATAACAAAGATGAGAATTGTAGTTGAATAATTCAAATAATACATGTTTTAATAAGATCAGATATTATAACTATTTGAATTTAAAAAAGGTTTTTGTGCTTAGACTTTATAATAATTGTATTATTTATTGTTTATATCAACATTGTTATGGTATCAACCTAATGGTGTCTTGAGACAATAAATATATAAAATAAAATTAAAAATTAAAAAAAACTTTTTGCCACTAACAGTATAATTAAAATTATTATTAGTAACAGAACCTGTGGAAATTCCATAGAATGAGATTAGCATCGACCTAATGGTCTGTCTCTTTAGAGCCCCGAAAATATAAAATAAATTAGAATTTAAAAAAAAACTGGGGCCTTAAAGAAAACATTAACAGTATTAATTTGAGTCATATTTCAATAAGTTTTGTAATATTTTAGATGAGAATAGTTAATTTCAATTATTCGAATTACAATATGTTCTCATCTCATCCAAAGAAGATTGAAAGTTACATTGCCTGAAATATTATGAAAATAACAACTGAGATGAGAATAGTAGTCCAAAGCCAAATAATATATGTTTTAATAATTGTTACGTTATGCTATTTTTTTTGCCGAGTTGTCTATTTACTTCATAAATCGTGTGCCAAAATATGCGGCAAATATATATAACAGACACTTAAAATTTTGGGTATATAAAAAAGTGACAATTTTTTCTCTCAACAATACTTTTACAGTATGCTATGGAGAGAGTGAGTGAGAGAGAGAGAGAGAGATGTTCAATAGCAGGTGGCTTGTTGACGACTGATGACAAAGGTCGGCTTCCTCCGCTGTCTTTTCTCTCTCTGTCCGTTTAACCCACATTCATTTATTTATTGACACATCTTCACAATTGTCAAATCAAAGCCACATTCCAAATGGTTATTTACATTTTTTGAAAACTTGGTCAGCTGAAGAATATTGAATTCCAAGCTTTTTACATCCAATATTATGATTTCTGATGACATTTCTTGTTTTGAAGACTTGTCAACAATATTTGCGTGTATGCACCCAGCTCCATATGCGTGTATGCACAACCAGCAATAATTCCGGCGTTGCCCAGAATAATATGCAGCATAATGATTAGATCTTATAACTAGTTGAATTCAAAAAATGTTTTTGTGCTTAGACTTTATCTGTGCCTAAACCTAAACGTAGATTCCATGAACAAAGCTTCTTTCTTAGAACTGCACGCCTGTGGAATTGTCTTCCGTTTTCCTGCTTTCTGGCTGACTACAATATGGTTGTGTTCAAGTCTAAAGTAAATAAGTTCTTGATGAGCCGTTCCATATAAGTTATTAAATTTACCAAATTTTCATTACTAATGATTACTATATTGACCAATTTCTACTGTACACTCTTTAACCCTTATCCTTGAGTGGCCTCTGGGCCTTGATAATGTGGTGATGCCTTTGTAAAAAAAAAAAAAAAAAAAAAATTAAATTATTTATTGTTTATATCAACATTGTAACGGTCTTCAGAGCCATTAAATATATTACATAAAAGCTAAATAAATTAAAAAAAATTTTAGCACTAAAGAAACGATTAATGTTGCGTGTCTTTTCCCCTAACGATGAAAACTATTTACCAAAGCATAAAATTAATGCTTGCTGCTGCTGCTGTTCTTCTTTTCTTCATACCTTTTGCAGGTAAGCTTTTACATATTTAGAACTAAAATTCTTGCCATTTTTTATACCTATGTGCAATGTAGACATAAAATCAAACATTTTTGTCAACTACCTAATAATGGAGGATTTACAGAGATTGTCTTCGTAGTAATGATAATAAATGTGAAAAATGACCAATCTTAACCAAAATCCTAACTCTAAGAGATTTCTTCAAAACTCAAAGGTAAGACAAAATCCCTTTTTTTATATAAAATGCAAGTCAATTCTTATAATCCAAAACTTGAAGTTCTGTAATTCTTTATTGGTATTAATCAAGCAAAAACAAGCAAACTTTATTACTTGTATAAAGTATTAAAACTTAAACTATGATGTGCTTTCAATAAGTTTCCAGACTGTTTTTGTACAGGCATTTAAAATTGTCGTAGATTTGAAAATTCAGTGTGTTATTGCTATACATCTTATGAGATGATTGACTAATTTTTATATTTTCAAGTCCAAATGAGTAGCTACAGCAGGAATTGGAATACACCCTACTAAAGCTTGATTGTTACAGTTGGTGAATTTAAAAAAATGCAATCTGGATATGAGGACACTTTAGAAGAACAATTTGCAATAAAATTCTGTTGTAAACTTGGAAAAAATGCCACAGAAACGCATGGAATGCTTCAGACTGCTTTTGGACCATCTTGCATGAACCGAGCATCAGTTTTTGAGTAGCATATAAAATTCCAGGAAGGCACGTAGTCTGTGAGTGATGATGAAAGGTGTGGGAGGAGTAAAGAAGTAAAAACACCAGAGTTGATTGGCCAAATAAAGAATTTCATGTATAAGGACTGTCATGTGTCTCTAGAGACAATAAGTACACAGTTTTATATCAGTGTGGGAATTGTACACACAATTATTTATGAGGAATTGAAGATACAGAAGGTTTGTGCAAAGTTTGTTTCAAAGGTACTCAGACAAGATCAGAAAGAAAGGCGTTGTCATAACCAAGATGGGCATCAATACAGTTCCTCACTTCTTCCTATAGTTCAGACCTTGCTCGCTGTGACTTATGGTTATTCCTTAAACTCAAGGAAAACCTTGGAGGCTGTTGTTATGAGGCAATTGGGGAGATGAAAGAGGCTGTGACTAAGGTCATTGACATGCTCACACAGGATGACTTCCATGGGACTTTCCAGTAGTTGCTGGAATAATACAATAAGTGCATTGCAACCGGAGGAGATTACTTTAAAGGGGACTAGAGTTTCATGTGTGTACTACCAATAAAAGTGGCCATACTATATAAGTGCCCATACGAAAAAAGTCTGGAAACTAATTTAAGGCACCTCGTAAAAGAAAACAAAAACTAAGTTTTATTTCTGTATGAGATTTTTATTTTTTTATCTAAAAGAAAAAAGAAAAAAAAACAATGATGTAAACTCCTGCTCGAGAAATATGGAGTTGTCTTCCCTTGTCAGAAGAGGAGCGATTTTACAGCTTGCAGAAGAAAAACATGTTTATTCAATTGTCTCCTTTTTTATCAGTGTGTCTTTGTTCAAAGTAATAAAAAAAAACATTAGGGTACAACAGTCACGAACTGAAAACACTGTTGTATTGAGTTTACTCTACTCTCTAAAACAACTTAGCTTCACAAAGTTAGCTGCTTGAAATACTTGGAAGCAAATTTTAAATGAACATTTCATAAGTTTCTTACAAACACAAGACTTTGAAATTTCTTATTTATTTGTATAAATAAACATTTATATCTTGGTACTTTTGTTACAAATTTATTTTAAGAAATTTGCATGTTGTCTAACGCAGTAAAACACCTGAAGCAAGGAGTCTATATTCGCTGCCATCTGGATGGCTCTGTTTTGATCTGCACCAACTCAATAAGACCAAAAGCCTTCTAAACCTCATCCAACAAGTTCTATTTGCCAACAACCATGCTCTAGTGGCGCATGCTGAATCTCATTTGCAACTGATGCTAAACCACTTTTTAGAAGCCTCTAAACTATTTGGCCTAAAAATTAGCCTTAGTAAAACTGAAGTGCTTTGTCAACCTGCATCAGAAACAAACCCCAAAACCCTGACAACACTCAACTGAAGAATGGGAAACATTTCCAATCTCTAGGAAGCACCATCTCTTCTAACAGCTCCTTGGACAGAGAAATTGATGCGCAGATGAGCAAAGCCAGCAAAGCTTTAAGAAGACCTCTTTCCCACAGAAGAGACGTTGCGAGCCTGTCTCTGCTTTATCGTTATTGGCAAGTGCTCATCTGACCTCCAATCTATGGTCCCCCCTTGCCTTACTTTCACGAAAAACACTTGTCTAGCTGAAACCACTATCAATAATTTTCCCCACTCTTAATCTGTGCTTAAACCTAAACATAGATTCCATGAACAAAGTTTCTTTCTTAGAACTGCACGCCTGCGAAACTCTGTTTTCCTGCTTTCCAACTGACTACAATATGGTCGTCTTCAAATCTAACGTGAACAAGTTCTTGATGAACCGTTCCCTTAAGTAATCCAATTTACCAAATTTTCACTACTAACGATTACTACAATATCATACCATTGACTACCATACACTCATTAATCCTTATCCTTGAGTGGCCTCTGGGCCTTGATAAGTGGTGACTCCTTTGTAAAAAAAAAAAAAAGACTGAAACTAAGTGCTCTTAGTGACACAAAACTGAAAGTGTACAATGCAGTGGTTTCCCCTTCCTCCTCCGTAAGTGTTAGACTTGGATGCTGTAAACGCATAAAAAAAATTGGAGAAATTTCACATGCATGCTCTATGTTCCATCCTTGGATTCCATTAACGGAATCGCATTACTAATCTTGAGATCGTAGTCTTAGTCAAATCATCAAACATAGTGTATATGCTCATCAGGACCCAATTGTGATGGGTAGGTCACGTCATGCATATGGAAGAATACCACATGTCAAAACGCATGTTCTACAGAGAACTTCAGAAAAGAAAGAAAAACGATAGTTCCTATTTACAATGCCTCCCCACGGGACAGATTTAGACACCAGGGTTGTTTTTTTTAACATGGAAAAAAGGAAAAAAAAAAAAATGTCTCAGTCATGAAGGATTTCTCCTCAACTGAGAGAGAACAAGAAATTGAAGTGCAGCATCCGAAGAATAGATACTGCACTTTGATCTTGGCCCGAAGAGAAACGATAGTTGCCCCCTCCCCCCCAAAAAAATACACAAGGACACAGTCAAGACCAATCTACAGTGGTGCAAACTATGAATTTATTAAAATATAAATTGTACTTGATGCCCCCTTGCTAAGCACTCAGCATTATTAGGTGAAGATACAAGGCTAAGTGGTGTAATACTGGGACAGGTATAGCTTCTTCATCTATACTTCTGGAGGTGATAGCTAAATCTTCAGTAGGGGTGATACTAAGAATATAATTGTGGATTATTTAAGACTTCTACCCAATCGTGGCTGATGGAACAAGAGTTAACTACATGCTTCTGATCAAAATTCTGTGCAGATTCCATAATTCGATGAGACGCACCTAAAGAAGATCAGAGGTTATAGCGCCCCAAATGTTGTGAGAATAAGAGCAGTCGTCCGAATCCAAATAATACAGAAAGTCTATCATGTCCATCCAGGTCAGCATTATTGCTTTTTTACTCTATGGCATTCACTAAAAATACTCAACTAGCTGCAACAACTATCAAAAATTTTCCCTATCTGTGCCTAAAATTGGACGAAAATTCCATGAGTAATGCTTCTTTCCCAGAACTGCTCGTCTGTGGAAAACAGTACTGTGGACCTGCTTCCCAGCTGACTATGACATGGTCATTTTTAAACAAGTTCTTGATGAGCTGTCCTATAAAATTGACTTATTCAATTTCCACCATCGCCGATAAACATGGTGTTGTCTCACCTGACACCCAGTAACCCTTATCCTTGAGGGGCCTTCAAGCCCTGAGAAACGATAAATCTATATAGTAAAATGAATAAATATGGGAAAGGAAAAGTTATGTCTTTTATTTAAAAAATTTTTTTTTTTTTTTTTTTTTTTTGCAACTCCAGACAACAATTTTCTGGAACGAGTTGAATTTTTTTTAGGGTGATGACAACATGCATTTCTCGATGAAGCATTACAGATGCTGCAAAGGTTGTCTTTTTTTCTTCTTTTTCTTGTGTGGGATTCTTGAATGTATTTTTCTTAATATTTCTTCAGATTGATTTTGAGGTGTCGTCAGGAAGCAAGGTCTCGTTTTGCCAAGATGAGGTCTGATGTTTTGGTCAAAATGGAATTGTTAGACCAGAAACACGGTGAGTGATTTTCTCCTTCTCTTTGAGTTGTGTATATTTCAAGCATCTGAATGATGTGTTTGAATCATTGAGTCAACTTGCCACTGATCACACTCGTTTCAGAGTTGCTGTGTGGGTTGTGATCGCCTGAGCAGTCCACACTGACTACTGACAGACATTGACTGCTGAATTGTGTTTAGTCTCATAAATGTGAAAATAACTGTGGAAAGAATATAACGTTTGACACACAACTCGCATCACTTCTAAAAAATTATGTATTTGCTCAGTATAATAAAGTTAGTTCATAACCCCATGAAAAAGTGAAAATAAATAAAAATCCTTATGATGTACCTATCCGTGGTGGAAAGGAAATGTTGTACATGAAAAATCACATAAATTGATAGAGTAGTTTTATCTTTATAACCAAAATAATTTTTTAGGCAATTCATGGGAATTCATAGACATTATGGTGATGTATAAGGCTGATTTTAAACTATTTCTGAAGAGCTATTTTAATGGGAAGTTTACTAGAGATGAATTTGAGTTTTTCAATGCCCTCCCTCCCCATGCTAAGAATGGCTTTCTTAAATCTCATGTTTAAACAATTTATTATCTCCCTTACTCTTCAAACTATTGGCTCTTCTTCATTATTGTACCTATTTACTATGCCTCCCCACGGGACAGAGTTAGACACCAGGGTCGTTTTTTAACGTGGAGAAAAGGTACAAAAATAAAAATTGTCTCAGTCGTGAAGGATTTCTCCTCCACCGAAAGAGAACAAGAAATAGAAGTGCAGTATCTGAAGAACAGATACTACACTTTGATCTTGTCCCGAAGGCCAAGAATTCAAAAATTGAAATATTGAATTTCAAGTGAAACTAATGGTATCTACTGAATTGTAATGTCACAGTAATGAAAATATCCAAAAATTACGAAAAACGATAAAGTAGAAAATTAGTTATTAATAAAAACATTTTTTCAAAAACAATTAGCGAAAATTAAATTTTGTTAAATTGGTCAAAGATTTTCAGTTTTCAGAAAATATTTACCTCCCTTTTGTTACAAGTCGAACTCTCCAGTTTATTTCTTTCTTTTTTTTTTTTTCTTTTTTTTTTTTTAAACAAGACTCAATTTTTGCTAATTGTCTTTGAAAACTATTTTTATTAATAATTATTGTTTTTCGGAATTTTTTGTACCTTATCGTTTTTCGGAATTTTTGGATATGTTCATTACTGTGACATAACAATTCAGTAGATACCATTGGTTTTACTTGAAATTCAATATTTCGATTTTCGAATTTCGTTATGATAATGAAGAACAAAACTATTTGCATAATAGCATTGAATGACCCATTAATTGTTGTTTTGCCATAAAATTTGACTTTCTTTGTTTAAAAAAATATAACTATCTGATCAATTTATGTGATTTTTGGTGTTCAATATTTTCGTTACGTCACAGCCATGTGCATCACAAAGATTATTTTTATTTCTGTTTTTTCATGAGGGGTGGAGGTATGAACTTGCACCATCTGTTCATCTGCAGACATAAATCTTCTATCTATATAAAAATCAATGTTTTTTTGTTTGCATGTTATTTATATAACAGGCAAATAAAAAAAACATCAATATGTTAGCATATATATTATTTTAATTGGAATTCATTATTGAGATGAGTATTATTTATATTAATTTATTTATTGCGGACTATTATTCTCATCTTTATTAGTTGTTGTTTCACGACATTTCGGCCTTCGTCAATTATTCAGTTACCACCTGACAAAGGCCAGAGGGGTCCTGGATATTACCTTAAACTATATCCGATGGTGAGGCCCAGCTTGCGGGCTCTGGGGAGTGTGGAGCCACCCTTTAATTGTCATTGCTCCCAGGTCCACTCTGACCCGGAGTGGCAGTACCTGTTAGGGTCCCAACTATGGGTTAAATAAAAACCGACTTGCAGAAAACAAATATATTCTATTAAAAAACTTTCTTCCGAATCTTTGGATTCGGCATTAAATAACCTGAAAAGGGTTGATATGCCATAAAACAAAAACAACCAACCAAAGGCCAGAGGAATAGTTGGCCAAAACGTTGTGAAACAACAATTAAGAAAGATGAGGATAATAGTCCGCAATAAATAAATTAAAATAAATATGTTAACAGTTAGAACATTCAAATAAATTCCAATAACGGTTGAATATTTCAAGAAATCTAAAGTCACCATTGAAATTTTCTTTTAATTCCATATGAGGTCAATAGGAGCAATTATCGGTTAGGTCCATAAAATAACTCAAATATATTAGTATGTAAAGAAATGAAATTAATTTGAGCTATATAACCATGTCTTTGGATATAAGTATTTAAAGTTTTTTTATCTCGCCACACACAACCATTTAAAACTTTGTCCAATTCCTTTCCAGCATCACTGGTTTTAGACCCAACATTTAAAAATAATTGCACACAAAAAGAAAAAAAAATTTTTTTCACAATATTTTTTTCATCTTGTCTTATATATATACTTCTATAAACTTTTTTTTGTGTGTGTGTTTTGATATTCATATTAAAAGCCCATTTTTCTATTTATTTAGTTATTTATTTGCTTCCCCACCAAGTAAATTAGGCACAACGCCATTTCCTAATGTGGAGAGTGAGGGGAAGGGGACCAGAGGGAACTGGATAGTGACAATTGGTATGAAGGGTTTTCCCTACATTGACCAAAACTGATTGCTGAAGAGCAATGGCCTGATATGTGGGGTTGCCCCCACATATAACTTTGATTGCAGTATCTGCCGGAACAGATACTACACTTTGATAACAGAAAAAAAATCTTGGCCCAAAGGCCAAGAAGAAAAAAGGCGAACATTTTTCTGTTTATTTAACAAGAAAATATATTTAATATATATTCATCTGCAAAAGATCTAGCTAATTTGCATATTCTTTTAAACATTCATTTTAACTAATTCCTTATTAGTTTTTTTAGTTTTTTTATTCGGTTTTCTTATGGGATACTCATCTTTAGTTAACTATTATGTGTAATTATATTCATGCAGATATTCTACATGATTTATACATACGTAATAGTTGCGTAAAAAGTTATAGTAAACACAAACGTCTTTCTATATATATTTATGTATGCGTATATATATTTGTTTAAAAGGTTTTGTCTACTAAACTCCTCTGTCTTTGGTCTACAGACATGAAACTAAATATATAGGGTCTTCCAACCCATGCAAAACTTTATTTAGGTTTTAGTCGGGGAAAATCGGTGCAAAAGTGTGAAAATTAAAGAAATGGAATTTGCCAGGTGAAGGTCGAACAACAGTATTACGAATATGCATGCGTAACGTAATAGCTATTAATTCATGTTTTAATTTTTAGCCTTGGTGCAAATATGTCTTCATAGCTCAGGCATTAACGTGAAAGGAAAAAGTAAATTGTTTTGGTTTCAATTCTTGTTGGTGGTTCAAGGGTTATTTTTTTTTTTTAACATTTTAAATCATTATTATATATTGGGTCCAATATAATCTATATATATAAAAGCGAAAATGTGTGTATGTATGTTCGCTTTTTGTGTATGTCCAAGAAAGGCTTTTTTCAGAGAAGCGGTCTGTCGGCTCGCAACTTCTTAAAACTTTTTATATCACATAGAAATTATAATATCTCCGAGTTAATAATGGAGCTCGCCTGTCTATTTAATTTGCTCGACTTCGGGAAGATAAAAATTCAACATTTGTCGCTCGCCGTATGTGGATTAGGCTTTTTCCTATAATAAAAGCAACACTCATTCGCCGAAAATGTCCGAAAGCAATCAGATTTGATCAATGTGGAAATACTTTCCTTACATCAAACAATTGCTATTCAATTTGGACCCCA
Source organism: Euprymna scolopes (assembly GCF_053919585.1). Lineage (NCBI taxonomy): Eukaryota > Metazoa > Mollusca > Cephalopoda > Sepiida > Sepiolidae > Euprymna > Euprymna scolopes. The sequence continues at coordinate 38,979,667 of NC_136510.1, forward strand.
CCAACATCTTGGGAAAATAAAAAAAGCATTCCCGCAGTAAATGAAATACTATCCCGCAATCAAAGTTGACCTCGTTAAGTCATTAAAACGTGCCCCTGCCAAATCTAAGTAATTAAATAAATTCAAACGTGTTTCTGTTAGTATCTCGCGGTGGGCCAATGGTTAATGTCGCACTCTTTTTTTTTTCACACTTTAATTTCCAACTTCGCCTCAAGGGTTCGGGTTCGATCCTCATACTCACCTACCAAAACTTTTTTTTTTTATTATTTTACCCCCCCCCTCCCCCGGAGTTTTGATTTACCTCCAAACACCCGGGCAACGCCGGGTACCCCCACCCCCTGCTAGTATAATAATAAATACGAAATCTGCATTAATAAAAAATATCATATTTAAGCGTATTTTATGACTGGGCAATGCTGGATGGTCTGCTAGTAATCATTAAAAACTGTCCCACTTGCCTCATACAACCATTTAAATTTTCTCATCTCCTTCACACAATCAAACTTTGTATCTTGCCTCATACAACTATTTAAAACTTTGTATCTTGCTTCACACAATCAAACTTTGTATCTTGCCTTACATAATCATTTAAAACTTGCTTCACACAATCAAACTTTGTATCTTGCCTCACATAATCATTTAAAACTTGCCTCATACAACTATTTAAAACTTTGTATCTTGCTTTACACAAACCTTTCATGCCAGCCTCCAAAGTCATTAATTTATTTATTTTTTCCTGCGCATCTCCAAACAGTGCAAGACATTGTGTTCCAGTTGCAGCGTTTTGTGTCAGCTATGTCAAAATACCACAATGATTGTCACACGGTGATGAAGGAGGCTGTGGTTTTCCCCATCGAAGTGGACCTTTCTCGGGGTACATTCACCTACGACCAGTCAGATCAATTCAATGATGAAGAAGAAGAAGAAGAGATTGAAGAAGGTGAGGAAGCGACAGGCGATGTCATCGGAGGTGATGCACCTACCACGCCGACAAGTGGAGGATTGATCGATCTGATGAGCGCAGACTAAAAACAAAAGAAAAAAAAACAGAAAACAACTCTTTTCCATCATCATTGGTTTTAGATCAAACATTTAAAAAAAATTGCACATACTCAAAAATTGTTCAGATATTTTTTTTTTCATGTTTCTGTCTTTCTGAATTATGGCAAAAAGCTATTTTACAATTTATTTTCTTTCTTGATTGCAAATTCGTTTGTTTTAGTTTTTATTTTATTAAACTGCAAGTAAAGGGAACGGAATAGCTTCATGACTGTTTATTTTTTTAATTTTTGACTATTTCACTAAAAAATGAAATTAGAATTGAGGACCTTAAATAGACGTTAAAATTTCTAGTGCATGATTGTTTAATAATTACAGTAAAATGGGTTATACAACATTACTCCCAAACAACTTAGTTTTACTTCAAATATTAATTAAAAGGAATAAATAGCAATTTGATACCTGAAACGCCAAACGGTGAAAACATCCTGGTCATATGACAAAATATCGTAGCTGAGAGATCTGACTACTTTTCAGTGTATATATCTACTTACCTATTTATTTATTTATTTATCTTTGTTTTTTTTTTGTTTTTGTTTTTTGCTAAACCAGGATTTTTAGTTAGTTATAACAAATTAATTATTTGTGCATGCAAAACGGTAAATAAAAACCGGTCAAAATTCAATCCTAAAATTGCAAGGGAGATAAACATGGAATTATAATTAATATCTTACAAAGGGAAGTAACCCAACTTCACAATTATTTATCAAAAAATATGTATGTTGAAGTAAAGGAACTTGGGTTTCCTCCCTTTATTATTTACAATTCCATACTGAATTTTTTAAATATGACTTTTTTTTTTTTATCCAGTTTTGTATTTACCAGTTGTTACATGTTACAAATTTGCATGTTTGCTTACATGTCAACACGGTGGAAATATATAGAAAAAGAAATTATATAATTTAGATTTTAGAGTGGATGTTCACTTAACCACATGAATGTAATGTTAAATGATCACTGACTTCATGACCAGAATGCATATGACATTGAACAGAACAAGTAATCATTTTTATTATTATTTTGAGAAAAAAATGTACTTTTTACATTTTCTTCATGTTTTCAAACATACATTTAAGAATTTTTTTTTTTTTTGCAGGAACCTTTTAAATAAAAGGTACTTTAAAAAACCATATTTTTCATTCGCTTCAACGTAGAAAGGATGGCAATATGAACAAAAAAAATTTAATATTTCTAAAAGTAAACTTTTCTAAATATAATAATCGTGGCAATCTTATAAATTAAAAAAAAAATGGTTACATATTCTGTCCTATACTATGTGTCCAAGGATTGGGTGATCATTTTATATTACATTCATATGGACCCTTATTCTAAAGTCTAATTTTTTTATGGTGCTGGGAAAAAATTGAATCAAATTTTTATTTTTTCCTTGAGAACATGGGAAGGGTGTGGGGGAGCAACAAGTAAAATTTACCGTTTTCTTTTTTTTTTTTTAAGTTAAAAGAAGCAATTTTTTTTTTTTTCAAAATTGTAATTTAGATGCTTTAAGCAAATGAAGCTTCAGCATTTTAAGTTTTAGTTTTTCTTTTAGAAAGTAAAATTTTATTAACAATCTAAATAACAATTTTGACTTTTTTTTTTTTGACTAGAACATAAAACCATAAAGTCAACAACAAAAAGAAGCAAATCAAATTTGCTTACATTTTTCAGTTCTTGGCCAGATTTTTTTTTTTTTTTTTTAAAACAACAGTAAAAAAAAATCTGTATTATGTATGTACCTGTGATGGAACAAAAATATCACTAAAAAATTCACAGAAATTGATCAGGTAGCTTTATTTTTAAATAAGAAAATCAAATTTTATGAGTAAGCGAGGAACAATTGTCTCATGTTGTCATTTTGAAATAACCTCAAGAAACAAAGGGAAATAACTGAACAATAATTCAAACTTTGAAGATTTCTGTTGTAATACCTATAAATTCCCATTAATCGCTTAAAATGATCTTCTTTATAAAAAAACTATTTTGAATATATTTTTGTTTTGTTATGGAAATGTACATTATACATATTTTTCTTATTTTTTTTTTTTTTTTTTAATATGGATGAATTCTGGATAAGAACCCATTTTTCTTATCTACTTTGAATTTTTTACATCAAATTTTATCAAAAGAAATTTTCCCTTGTAAAATATAAATTCTTTTGCATTTAAATTTACAAATATCTTTTTGCCAAAATCCTCACGGAAAACAGACAAAACCAAAAAAAAAAAAAAAAATGGCTTCCGTCTGTGATTTTATTTTGTTTTTGTGTAGAATTTCTTGTTTTTGTTGTTGCTGTCTCACTGTTGAGAAAGTATTCATTTCCCTTTTCTCCTACACATTCCATTTGTTATGCCAGACGCAAGGCAAATAAAATTATTTTGAAAGTCTGCAATTTTTTTATTTTATTTATCTTTTGTTTCAAAAACTTGATTGAAAACAATCTGGATTATTTAAACTACTATTTTCATTGTGTTTCTGAATGTTTGAGATGAAAATTGATAATTTGGATTTTTTTTTTTTTGATTATTTCATCTACTGTTCTTATCTTTAGTGTTATTCTCACGATGTTTTGGCCAATGTAACCTTTGACCTTCTTCGGATGTATTTTGTTGAACTCTGAATTTTTTTTTTTTGTCAAACTCAGAAATCTACATGTATGACACTATTTAGTGTCATGGATGCATGCAGCGAGGTGCATATTGTAGTGAGGGGGGTGTTTGACCGGACGGGATAGAGGAAGAGAGGGCAGAAGAGGGGGTGTTGATGTTGTTTAAACAGAAATGTCTACAGGATTTTGTCAGAAAGAGAAAAAGCAAATATTAATTGTTTTTATTTCATTGTCGTTATATATCTGTTAACATGTTTTGAAAACCCCTGTTGATAGGTTTGAATAAATCCAGAGATTCTTGGCTGATTAAGGCTGACAGCTTAGAATGGGGGTCAAGAGTAGGAGTCACCGCCAGGCATTGTTCGACCTGGGGTGACTAATCACGCCTAATTGGTAATAAGTAAAAACCTCAGTGCAGGTGGGGGTTGAGGTTTGGTAGAGATAAGCTCTAAGAGAAAGAAAGAAAGGTGTTTGTAACCACTCTCTTAAGGACAGATGGGGAAAAAGGGGTTGGATTTAGAAAAAGGAATTCTGAACGGAGAAGAGTCGTAGCCAGCAAACCGAACGGCTGGGCTAATCAAGTGCTCCCAATTTGGGAGCCCTTCAGGGCCTGATGTTATGATGGGAACTAGCCTGTGTGGTCTGGTCTTACATCGTTCACTGCTATAGTCAGTCGCCTCAAATTAAACAATAGTTGCTAGGAAGTAATGAAAACAATAAATAGTTTGTTACTGTTAGAACCCGGAGTTCTGTTTGTTGTGGTGAGGACTTGATTTTGCAGCAAGCCGCAAGGACCAGCGGAGTGATTGATGTACCCGGAGACTACCTACACATGGAAAGAAAGACAATTCGATCGAGAGGAAAAGCGCCCCTCCATGAAAACACAGTCGGTAAGGACGATCAACAGGTCAACTTGTAACGAGACAAGGTACGATCAAAGAACACCTGCCACATCGAGTGGAATCCGACGAGATTAAGGACGCCGGTGTGCCCGGTGTGGTTGTAACGGTGGGAATGCTGCAGGTACCGTCATCGTTATACATGGAATTTTGAATGGAAGCCTTTATGCTTTCATTTGATCTGCCATGACTGAGTAAAAGTCTTATGTAATTCACAATTGTATTCTTAGTATCAACCCGCACTAAGAATTGAACCACCAACATTAAGAAGAGTGTTACTTAGAACTGATTTTTATTTACACCATGAGTCCTTGTGGACAATTCTAGTATGAATCTTGAGAGCCTTAAAAAAAAATATATCTATATATTTTTTTTACTTAATTGGAATTCATTATTGAGATGAGCAGCATTTATTAATTTATTGCAGACTATCATCCTCATCTTTCTTAGTTGTTGTTTCAATCAACTATTCCTCTGGCCTTCAGGTGGTAACTGCGACGGGATAGGAACTCTGAATCTCCTAACTGCATCCTCAGCAATTACTGCCTTCCATAGTTGTCGTCTCACCACGTTTTGATCACAAACTTGATCACCCTTTGGGGCCCGTGGAATATTGAGATAACCTGCCCCACTACACAAATATGGCGGAAAGATCCCAACATTGGCATCGGCACTTTGCAAAGCTGTTAAACCATGGCCTTCTTCCTAATCAAGAAATCACGATTCCTTATGAATGTGATTGCGATGTCTCTATTGCAGAAATCATAAAGAAGCTAAAAAATAAAGCCGATAACTGAAGATGGGTTGCTAACTGAGGTAAGTATTGTCCAGAAACTGTTGACCTAGTTGTATAAAATTTTCCGTTGCATCTGAAATGTTGCATCGAAAATTTCTGCAATTATCCTCTTCAGACGCTTACGGCAAGTGCATGATGAGTGCACTAGGCCTAACCAATGTGGCTTTTGCTGGGGTAAGAATTGTATTGACCAAATTTTCATGTTACACCAAGTATTGGAACAATGTTGATGCTCATTGACAGTTTTACAAAAAATGGGAAATATAAATGGAAGTAAAAATACTCCTATGCCCAGCTGTGCTATTAAAAAAGTGCTCAGCCAAAGTAGCTCCAGTTCTCTCCAAACTCTACAACAAATGCCTTAATGAATCTTGCTTTCCGGGCTGTTGGAAAATTGCTTCTGTGGTACCAGTATTTAAGAATTCTGGCGAAAGAACTGACCCATCAAATTATCGCCCCATTAGCCTCCTCCCACTTTTTGCCAAAATATTTGAGACCATAATTAACCATGCTGTAGTCCATCACCACAGATGCTAAACTTCTGACTGACAAACAATATGGATTTAGACAAGCCTGTTCCACAGCAGACATCCTCACTGTAATCTCTAAACGTATATACCATTCACTGGACAAAGCGGGGGAGGGCAGAGCGGTAGCTCTAGATATATCTAAGGCTTTTGACAGGGTATGGCATGAGCATCTCTTCAGGAAAATTAGATCATACGGTATCACTGGTAGAATACTTAACATAATTAAATCCTTCTTAGATAAGAGAAAAATCCAGGTTGTCCTCGACGGTCATACATCTAAACAATATGATATAAATGCGGGAGTGCCTCAAGGGTCTATCCTTGGACCTCTATTGTTCCTAATATTCATTAATGACCTCCCTGACAAAATTGCCTCTGAGATGGGTATATATGCTGATGACACCACACTCTATAACAGGCACAACAGGAAAACAAATAAACACATATCTAAAGAAATGGCAAAAACACTAGAAGATGACCTCCAATCTGTAGTGGAATGGGGACAAAAATGGATGGTCACATTCAATGCTGCCAAGACTAAACTGGTTTCCTTCAATAATTACAAGAAACCTTCTCTGCCACCAATAGCAATGGCCAATGACTTTTATCTGAGAGTACATCTTTCAAACTCCTTGGCCTAACGTTCACTGGAAACATGAGTTGGAACAATTACATTGAAAGTATTTCCAGGGCCGCTGCGAAGAAGGTAGGCTCTCTCTACCATGCTAGAAAACTACTAACACCCGAAAGTATCCTGTACCTCTATAAGGCCACCATTCGCCCATGTATGGAGTATTGCTGTCACATTTGGTCTGGTGCATCTGCTACTAGTCTCTCGCTCCTAGACAAGGTTCAAAAGAAAGTCGCCAATCTGATAGGCCCTGAACTGGCATCTAAGCTTTAGCCTCTGTCTCATTGATGAAATGTTGCATCCCTCTGCCTGTTCTACAAGTATTTTAATGGTGAATGCTCTGGCGAACTGCAGACACTTGTGCCCCCACGATGTAGACACCCTCGACAAACCCGACAGGCAGCTAAATCCCACCTCCACACAGTAGAGATCCCTAGATGTAAAAGATCTTTCTACTCCAGTAGTTTCTTCCCCAGAACCGCTAGACTGGAATTCCATTCCAGGTCCCTGCTTCCCCAACTGTACTGACATGCAAAAGTTCAAGTGTAACGTGAACCGACATCTTGCTGGCCAAATCCCAACATAGTGCCGAGTAGTTGCTGCCCCTGATAGTAGACCCCTACACCAAAGTGGCAATGTGCCTTATTTGGGGTGAAAATGTTAAAAAAAAAAAAAAAAAAAAAAAAATATGCAATGCCACGTCAAAACAGTCGGTATAAATTAAATACTAATGGAAATTTGGTATCTGTCTGTATGAAGCTGAAAGTCTACTATTATCTATATATTAATAGGATAGCACATGTGTTATTTATTTTGTGTGTCACGTTTACATCCACGTGATTGTTGGTTAACTGTTATGAACTTTCATTTCTTGTAATAAATAATTTTTCTTATAAATGATTTTATCAAGAATTCTTAATAAATTTTGGTTTCGGTTTTGATTATAGCTGAAGGAACTCAAGTTATATATAAAAACATTCATTATTTTCATAAGTTTTGGTTTTAATTCAAGCTGCTACACCCAACTCATATGGCTATATTTTTTTTTTTTTTTTGAAATCACAACTTTATAATATATAAAAATTGATAGAACATTAACTCTATAATAATATATACAAAATCTGCAAGAATTAAAATATCATATTTCAGTGTACTTTGTGACTAGGCTACGCCAAGCGTTCCTGCTAGCTTAGATAAATACTTTTGCAGCTTTAACAAAAGAGCTACAATCATATCAGAGCTTCTCTATTTATGCTGAACATCTACAGAATGCCAATATTAATATATTCATATTTGGATATATTGAATGAGTCTCCTGTGGAATTTCCACAGGTCCCGCTAGCTTCTATTAATGTGCTTGATTTAGGAGGTGGGTAGTATAGTATCTGTTCTATTGTGATTACATAATCTTCCCAAGTATTATCTCCTCCTTGAGAGGGGTGGGGGGTGGGGGGGCGAGAGAATCCATCAACAAGAAATTGTTACACGCAAATTCAAAACTTTAAGCTAGTAAATTAAATTACGTGTGTATTAGTTGTGAATTTTGAAGCAAATAAAACTTTTGGCGATAATGTAGAATTTCCAACAAAAAAGGTGAAGAAAAGAAATAGTCAACAAATAACTGTTAACAAAACTAATTCTTTTTTGTGGTTTGGAAGTATTTCCCTATCATTCAAGAGTCACCACTTATCAAGGTCATCATAGGAAAAAGGTAAATAAATGTCAAGTGGATGGTGGGAAGACATCGCGATGATTGGTAATGATGGTGCAAATTTGGCAGAATTTTATTATTTGAGAGAACTTCTCACAAAAATTTGTTTACATTGGACTTGAAAACAACAATGTTGTAGTCAGCTGGGAAAGCCTTTCATGTCTTATTAAAAAATAAAAACATTTTTTTCTAATTGAGTAGAAACTGTCAAAAATAAAAACAAATTTGGGGTCCACAAAAAGCATTTATTATTATTCAAATTGTAAACTTGAAATGCAACAAGTGATTTTTTTTTTTGGTTTCTGAAATCAACATCACAAATTTTGAACGGATTCCTCATTCCACTTCTTGTTGGTATTCATCACACCTACCTTTCTGTCAATAGTTAGGACGGATTGGACATGAGATCAGTTTAATGTGAGCGAGCAAATTTGTTTGAAATTTTAATGGCCAGGATTATTAAAAAAATGTTTTGAAATTTTATTATTATTAAAAAATGTTTGAAATTTTAATGGCCAGGATTATTTTTTTTAAAATGTTTGAAATTTTAATGGCTAGGATTATCAAAAAAAATGTTTGAAATTTTAATGGCTAGGATTATTAAAAAAAAATGTTTGAAATTTTAATGGCTAGGATTATTAAAAAAAAATGTTTGAAATTTTAATGGCTAGGATTATTTAAAAAAAAAATTTCTGCCCTTTTAACATCGCACTAAATTTAAGAGACACTGAAAGAGTTGAAAGCAAATAGTCATGCAAATACAACTCCTGTCTTTGTGACCATACAAGTGTCTATTTGTGCAACTTTTTTCTCAAAGCAATTTCAAGGCATTTTTTTTTTTTTTTTTACTCAAACACACATTTTTGGCCTAAAATAATGACAAAAAAAACTTGCCTAACAAATTTTTACTCTGGAATTTCCCTCTTTTTGTCTTTTCCCAATTCAACTTTCTGAATTTTCCGTTGAAAAAGTTTTAGAAATTTGTTAACACTTCTTTTTAAAGCTTCACAAATAAATACAAAGGCATGAGTCCTTTTTTCCTGTCCTTCTGTCACTAATGATTTTGTGTAATATAACACTAAAAAATATAACACTAAAAAATAACTAGTAGTAGTAGGTGTTCTAACATTATTTGGTGGTACTGATTTCAAATGCGATCGTTTTCAATAACCAGCTTAAAGCTTTTAGATATACAAAAAAAATGCCTTTGTTTAGTCTCGAAAGACAATGGATACACCCTGTAAGTGAGGCAAGAGTTTCACAACCCCAACCACACCCCTCCTGAATCAGCACTGCTTAAGTTCAGTAGCAAGGAGAACTCCAGGACAATCGAAAACAATGCTAAGCAGAGAGTACATACAACAAATAGTCACCCATTTTAGTATTAATCAGGATCAACTTTGCTTAACTTTGGTGATCTGAAGGGAACCTGTGTGTCAAAGTGATTATGCCATAAATATATATATATATATATATATATATATATATGTACAAGGATGAAGAAAGAATATTAAAATCTTTTGTTTACAACAGTGGTAATAAGACGAGTTCTTACTGCGAAAGTTTTACAAGGATGACCCAGGGATTGAAGCTCAGTCGAGCATTTTCCATGGAAATAATAGTAGTAGAGAAAGACTAACAAAAGACTAACAGGATAAAAGACCCAGACTCAACACGACCTTTGTAATACATCTCGTCTGAGCCTTTCCCCTTAGCCAAACCTTCACAAAAAACACTTGTCTACTATCACTATCAACAATTTCCCCCACTCTCCATCTGTGCCTAAATCTAAATGCATATTCTATGACCAAAGCTTCTTCCCACCTGTGGAACTGTCCCGCTGGTCTGTCTTCCAGTTGACTACAACTTGGTCATCTTCAAGTCCAATGTAAACAAGTTCTTGTTGAGCCACCCCTTTAAATAATAAAATTACACCCAATTTTAACCAATAACAATTACTACACTGTTGTCTGGATGACCACCGTACACACAACCTCGAGTGGCCTTCAGGCCTTGATAAGTGGTGACTGTCTTGTAAAAAAAGAAAAATCTCTATCTACTGACTCAGCATATTTTTGTATTGTATAGCTCTTTCCTGACTATGTTTTTTTTTCTTAACTAGTCATTGCATATCAAGGTCCAGAGGCCACTCAAGGATAACGATCATTGATTTTGGCAGGTGGACAATGAAACATGAAGGAGATTGGTAAACTGGTTAGAATTCATTATTTGAAAGGACGGTTCAACAAGAACTTGTTTACATTGGTCTTGAAAACAGCAATGTTAAATTTAGCTGAGAAGCAGCCCCACTATATTGTATTCAACAGATGGGAAAAAAAACTTTGATCGTGGAAGTTCCACTTAGTTCTAGGTACACAGAGGAAGAAAGGGAATTTATTGATAGTGGTGGTAGTTAGATGAGTTTTTGTTGTGAATGTTTTATAGAGGGGGGGTGTAGATTGAAGTTCAGTTGAGCAACCGCCACGAAAATAATGAGTAAAGAAAGGGGTGGTAGGGTGGAGAAGAAGGCATTCCCCACTAGATTTCAAAGTCGGTTTTGTACTTTGTCGAGGAAAGAAAGATGTGGCAACAATACCTAATCTTAGATCTTATCTAACTTTAGTTTAAAATAGCATTTCCGTTATGAAATGTGTAGATTAAACTGATCTATTTTTAAAATGTTCATTATTTTTTTTTTTTTTGGAAACTAATGTTCAAAAAAAAAAAAAAAAAAAAAAATTACATAATAGTTAGAATGTTTGGTTATAGTCCAGATTACCTGCTCTTTTTGACTTTCAGTTTCTGCTCTACATATGGGATGACGATGACAAGCAAGATATGGTCCCTTCTGATTAATGATGATCTTCCTCTCAGATGAGATGAAAGCCTCCCTCCCCATTTCTCCATGTTAAGAATGGCTTCCTTGTCTGCTTGACCATGTCTAATTATCCAGTCAAATGGACAACAGAAACCGGAAGTCAAAAAGAGCAGACAATCTTGATTATAACTGATTGTTCACTAATGGGCTGGGAGACCAGGGTTCAATCCTCAGTTAAGTCACACCAAACACTCGAAAAATGTTGCTTGATGCTCCCTTATTAAACACTCGGCATTATAAAGGGAGGATCAAAGGCAAGTGGACTAATTTTAGGAAAGGAGTAGTATCCTCCCCTATATCTCGATGTAGTAGCCAATAAAAATGGAGCCTTTGGGTTGCCTTTACCTATAGTCAACCACTTTACTTTTTATATAAACGCTGAAGTGCTGTTATACAAATTGTCGATCAAGAGTAAGTGGAACAATCCAAGGAAAGGAGTGGCATCCTCCCCTACATCTTTGTGTAATAACTAATAATAAATAAAACAGTAAATGTCTGTATGTGTGTCTGTGTGTCTGTGTGTAAATATTTAACTGATAAACTCTTAAACTGCTGGAATTCACAGGAAATAGTAATCATACACTAATAATGAGTAAAATCTTTGGATTGATGAATAATGTGTACAGAAGTCGGCAATTTGAAATACAAAATGTTCATTTCAATTTGCCGACATTTCTATTAGTTTGCGCATGCATAAACTAATCATAGCTAAAAGTGGTCTAATTTTATAACTTTCTTATCTATCTGCTGTGTTAGCTCAAATGGTAGCTAACATGGCTGGAGTGCTAAATGTTTTGGTTTCGATTCTAGCTGATGGCACCCAGGGAGCCTTTGAGTCGCTCTCGACCACAATTGACCTACGTACTTACTAAACCAATGTGGCTGCCTTCTCACGAATTCTGATTTCCAGAAAACATGCTGTAAATGTTCGAATGGCTGACAAAAAAAAAAAGAAAACAAAAAAATATTGAATTTCTTTGGATGGTACGATCGGCGGTAAAACTTTCATCAGCGATTCTGACTGCTGTTTCCAAACTTAAACAGTTGCAAAGATGTCTGACATGTATGCATATGCGTGCGTGTGCCTGTGTGGTGTGTGCCTAAGAAGCACCTGTCGTGATGATTTTCACTAAAGCACTGATGTTGTTGTTTTTGATGGCTGCTCGACACAACGTCACCACTTGCGTTTTGTATTTGCCGACTGATGAATAAAAAAAAAAAGGAAAGAAAATTATTTTTGTTTTGCCAATTTTGTTTTTTTTTACAAGAAAAGTAAACAATAATTAAAAAGAAATCTCAAATAAAAATCAAGGCTTAAGTTTAAGAAGTCATAAAAAAATGAAATTTAGGGAATCTTGCTCAATTGGTGTCTAGTGATTAAGGATTAGATTTAATGCAAATCTGAAATATTTGAATTTTTTTCATGGAAATCTGAAATATTCGAATTTTCAAATATGTTTTTTTTTACTGTTTTTTCATTCCAAATAAGGCACAGAACCACTTAATCGTGAGGGGCTACTATTTGGGACCAGATTTGCAGCAATACTATTTAGGGAGTTGGGCAGCAAGATGTCTGTTTACATTACACTTGAATTTTTGCATGTCAGTACAGTCAGGGAAGCAAGGCCCAGGAGAGAATTTGAAAGTGAAGCAGTCCTAGGGAAAAAGCTATTTGAATAGAAAGCTTTACAGCATCTAGGGATCTCTCCAGTGAAGAGGTGGGATTTTGCTGTTTGTTGAGGGTATTGTCGTTGAGAGGGTATTAGCACTTTGAGTTCATCAGAGCATTTGCTATCAAAATACAGTAGAACCCCGGGATACGGCATTAAAAATTATTAACAAAATACAGTACAGTATATAATCAAATAACATTATAAATAACAATGTAAGGCGGGGCAAATACTGTAACCAGGGTCCGGAAAAACATTGTATTCCACATTGTAACCTAAAAAAACGTCTCCTAGGGTCATCGTATCCTGTACTTGTAAAATAGGTTGTGACTATATTATGTTTCTTAAAAACTCTTTGAAATATTCCAAAGAGACTTAAATTCAAAAAATTATTCTTACTTGATGTTTAATATTAATGATTAAAATTTCACAAAAATCAGTGACATCTGAATTTTCACAAAGAGCTTCCATTCCTTCTTTGCTCTTTTTGCATCAAACTAAAACTAAATTTAATCCATATTTGCTATTATTACACCAAACAGCTGTGTTCCAAAATTCACAATGATCGATTAATTAGTTTAGGAGTGAATCCTACACATATAAACATATTTAACTTTACATAAATAAAAATTAATTAATCGTAGCAGTCTAACCATCACTTCATTCGGTTTAATATGTTTTATGCTGGCGGATGTTGGACGCTTTGTTGAAACTTCCAAACCGACCTATCTCTGGCCAGGCTTTAATCATCCCTCTTTCAAATTCATTCTTATCACTTCTCCCCATGCTTTTCTTTGTCTTCTCCTGTAAAGTGACCCTGCTACCTCAACTGTTCTATATCTACTTGCCCAAGAACTCTCATTCTTTCAACATGTCCATATCATCAAGATTTTCTGTTCTGCACACATCTTCCTATATACAGCATAATCACATTGACACATCGGTTCTCATTGGATCACCGAAGTTAAGCAACGTTGAGCCTGACCAGCACCAGATGGGTGAGAATATCAGGTGCTGTACGTAGGAGGCTGTCGACACCTCCTTGCAAGAGCTGCAAAAACAAAATGCCATCATCTCTAACGGGAATATACATGCAACTGGGGACCGTTTGTGAATTTCATACTCCCATGAAACTTCTTCCTTTGGAGGAAGCCAATTCAACCCATCTATGAGTGCCACTATATATCTCCCTATACTGTTCATATTTAATCTGAGATCATCAGATCTAAAGCTGTCTTTAAGACACTCATTACACATCCATCATATCATTCTTACCTCATTTCTCTCCATGCAATGCATGTCCTCAACCCTTACCGGCCAGGTTTCACTTTCATATATCATCATAATGTAAACACATGCTTGATAAACTCTTCTTTTGGTGGACTGGTAATTCTCTGTTGGTTAGTAACGGCAGAAATTCCCTGAACTTATTCGATCCACTCCTAGTTTTTGCAATCACACCAGCACCTGCTCCGCCCTGTGCTCCAATGGTATCACTCAGATAACAAAACTTCTGAACTACCTCAAATATATTTTCTTCACATCTACATCCATCTCCATCATCTTACACTTCTTGCATACAAACTGGTTATCATCTCTCAACCGCTACGCTGGTGGAGTAAATGAAGGGTTCAGTTCCAAATTTCAAGAAGTTACTATGACAAAAAAAGGCACTTGTACAGTTTAGTCAAGATATTAAAAAAATGAAAATATCGAAAAATGGTTATATTGTTCGTATCTGTTTTGAACAGAAGATCTCCGAAAAAAAATTCCATTTAATTTGATAAAGTAGTTTTTATTTTACAGCAGAAAAACACGTTTTTTTGAGAGCGCGTTGAAGTCAGCCATTACGAAATTTGTTGAACACGTCAAAAGGAGATAACTCCAGTTAAAGCGCCGACACTCCCACCCCATCTTTATTACTAGCTTTTCTTCCTAAAAAATCGAACCTTTTGCTTGGTATATATATTATTCCTTAATTGGAATTCATTTTTGAGACGAGCATTATACATATTAATTTATTTTTATTTCGGACTATTATTCTCATCTTTATTAGTTGTTGTTTTCATCTTTATTGATTGTTGTTTTTCACGACGTTTCGGCCAACTATTCCTCTGGCCTTCGTCAGGTGGTAACCATGACGGATAGGGACTTCGAACCTCCTGACTGCATTCTCAGCAATCACTGCCATCCATAGTTGTTGTCATCTTACCATGTTTTTGGCCAAGTAAACCTCTGGCTGGCTTTGAGTAGGATTGAAACCGCTATCTTCAGACAATGTCTATCTGGAACCGTAGAGATTCAATGTCTCTATCAACTGCGCCATGGGCCCCGAAGGACGATCAAGGTTGGATTCTTTGATCTTATAAATCCACGTTTATTATTATCTGCTCTTCCATAGTCGGGTTCGTACCGATTGGTATATATATTATTCCTTAATTGGAATTCATTTTTGAGATGAGAATTATATATATTAATATATTTTTATTTCGGACTATTATTCTCATCTTTATTAGTTGTTGTTTTTCACGACGTTTCACAACGAAGGCCAGAGGAATAGTTGGCCGAAACGTTGTGAAAAACAACAACCAATAAAGATGAAAACAACAACTAATAATAGTCCGAAATAAAAATAAATTAATATGCTTTTGCTTGGTATCATAACAAATTGTTTTTTCACTGTAAAATAAAAAACTACTTGATGAAATTAAGTGAAATTTTTTTTTTCAGAGAACTTCAGACTATGACAAGTATGTACAATATAACATTTTTCAATATTTTCAGTTTTTAATGCCTTGACTAAACTGTATAAGCGCCCCCCCCAAAAAAAAACTGAAAAATGTCCGAGAATGCAACAGCCGAAACATTACAATAATAACACCAAAGATGATGAAAATAATCAGACACATGTAACTAGCCACAATGTTTATCTCAGGAATATCTACAAAAAATACTCAATTTTCAAGAATTGTAAAACTTGAAATTCTGTCAATTAATAAAAGAACATCAAATAAGCCCGAAATTCCAGAGAAACTGTAGCGAAAATTGTGATGAGTGCAAAAATTGCTTGAGTCAAAAACGTGCACATGTCTGAATGTTTTGTAGGGTTCAACTGCTGGATAAAAAAAATAATCGTGATGCCCAGTTAATTTTATCCTCAATGATCACGCAAACTAACATGATTGCTTGATGATATGCAAATGAAATGTTGCTAGTTTGAATAAAAAACTTGGTTTTTAGAGATTGAGTTGATTTGGATTTTGGAATAGTGAGCTTTGACAACAGTGTGTCGAATTTAACACTGGACATTGTTAATTCAATATAAAGAATAGTTAGCAATTAATAATTTAACTACAGAAAGAATGAAAAAATGGATTTACCTCGTAGACGTGATGCCTTCTGGATGACAAGGTTAACTTGTTTCAAATATGATACGAGTTCTGTATGATTATTGCAACGAATATTGTAATCACGTACCAAATCCCGATTCAAATTGTACAACTCAATATAACCGCGTTTCATGGTTTTCCTGAAAAATAAAAAAATAAAAAATAAAATAATAAAAAAAGAAATAACATATTTTGAAATTTACTTTCCTTATTTTTCTATTTTTGTTAACTATTAAGGCCAGTTAATATGAGAAGGAATATTGAATTTACAAAATAATGTGGAGTTACTTCTCTGCTCCCTGGTTCTCTGACTGTATATAAACATGCAGAAATTTAAATGTAATGTTAACAAACATCTCTCTGCACAACTCTCCATTTCGAATGCTCATATAAATCTGGCTGGTTATGCTTCAATAGCAATATATCTTGAGGAGAATAAAATTAAAAGGTACTTGGGCACAATTTGGACCAGATGTAATTCAATGTCCGATCGGCTTTGCTCGAAACACATCAACTATGAAAGCATAACAACTGCTACTCAAAAAAAAAAATCACTGAAGAAAACATTTAAATATAAAATTAACAGAAAAAACCCCCACTAAATTGAAAAAAAGAAACAATGACCTATCCGTAACAATTTATGTTTTATTTTTTTAATAAATTTTTTATTTTATTATTGGGAAAAAACAAAAAAACAAGTTGTATTTTTTTTACCATTTTTTTGTTCAAAAACAAACACCCTCAAACGGTCATTCCTAACAACCTTATACAAGATGAATATCTCCACCTTGGAGTTGCAGATGCCGAAAGATATCATTTCATATTGCCAAACAAAACGATTAATAGCTGCAAAGAAAAAATGCGACTGTGGAAAAGTATACCTAATCCTAAGGAAATATCCCGGCTGTCTTAATTTAATTAAAAGAAAAAAAAAAAAAAAACGGTTGCCTAGTCACTCTACAAAAGAAAATTGTTCATGAAAAGAAAAAAAAAAAACAAACGACAAAAGTTTACTTTATATTAGTTACAAAAATAAAGAAAAATGCAAAAAAAAAAAAAAGAATATGTTAAAAACACATAAAAAGTACTTTTTAAAAAGTACTTTTTAAAAATATGAAAAACACAAAAAAATGGTTTACTTAATTTTGGTTGCAAAAAAAAACAAAAAAACAAATCTTGTTTGTTTACTTTTTTTTTTACTGAAAAATTTTTTTACAAGGATAAAATAGACATTGTTACGGTAGGTCTTTCTTGTTTTCATCTGGTGATTTTATTATATTTAAATGTTTTCTCCAGTATTTTCTTGAGTAGCGTTGTTACGATTTGATAATCAGCGACGTTCAGCAAAAGCTGGCAGTTGACGTCATATTTCGAGCAAAGCCGAGCGGCCAGTTAGTTACGTCTGGTTCAAATTCTACACAAGTACCAAAACCAAAACTAATAAAAATTAAATTTTCTTGTAGATGGCATGATGACCCAGGTGACAAAGTACTCACCTCACATGCAAGCAACTCAAGATTTCAAATCCTGAGCTTGGGTATATTCTACTGATGAGCCCAAACATGGGCGAAACTAGAGTCTTCTGGTCTATAGCTTTCATGGTTTGTGTAGACTACAGCGTTGTCTGATGGTATTAAGGCTAGTCCAATACCAACAGATTATCAAGTTATTCTCTAAAGTAATTAAATTCCGCACATCGTTTTCCAATCCTTTCATAGTATTGTTCCTCATTCGACATTTATTAACCCTTATTATGCTTCAGTGCATTTTTGACTCTAGTGGTGACCCATTAGTATATATATATATATATATATATAATATAATATAAAGCTGAACGTCTGTGTGTGTGTGTGTGTCTGGTCACGACTAGGCAACCTCCATGGCCTTTGGGCCAAGATCAAAGTGTAGTATCTGTTCCGGCAGATACTGCAAGCAAAGACCAGATGTGGGGGCAACCCCACATACCTGACCTTTAACCAGCTCCCATTTCCCACCTCTCGGGAGCTGGTCCCCTTTTTCCCTTCCCCCTCCCTTCACTCCTCACATTAAAAATTGGCCTTGTGCCTAATTTGCTCGGTGGGGGAGCAAATAAATACCATCTGTTCCGGCAGATGCTGCACTTAAGATAATTTGTACCAGTCAATGGAGGGGAAACCCTCTATACTGGGACAATTATTATTTTTGGTAACCAGAGTGCCCCCTTTTTGCCTACTTTTAGGGGAGCTGGTTTTTACCTCACATTAAAAACGGCCTTGTGCCTAATTTGCTCAGTGGGGGAGCAAA
The DNA here is from genome assembly GCF_053919585.1 of Euprymna scolopes. Classification (NCBI taxonomy): domain Eukaryota; kingdom Metazoa; phylum Mollusca; class Cephalopoda; order Sepiida; family Sepiolidae; genus Euprymna; species Euprymna scolopes. Next base: position 38,998,118 of record NC_136510.1, read on the forward strand.
TAAACACCATCTGTTCCGGCAGATACTGCACTTAAGATGATTTGTACCAGTCAATGGAGGGGAAACCCTCTATACTGGGACAATTATTATTTTTGGTAACCAGAGTGCCCCCTTTTTGCCTACTTTTAGGGGAGCTGGTTTTTACCTCACATTAAAAACGGCCTTGTGCCTAATTTGCTCAGTGGGGGAGCAAATAAACACCATCTGTTCCGGCAGATACTGCACTTAAGATGATTTGTACCAGTCAATGGAGGGGAAACCCTCTATACTGGGACAATTATTATTTTTGGTAACCAGAGTGCCCCCTTTTTGCCTACTTTTAGGGGAGCTGGTTTTTACCTCACATTAAAAACGGCCTTGTGCCTAATTTGCTCAGTGGGGGAGCAAATAAATACCATCTGTTCCGGCAGATACTGCAAGCTATGACTAGCTATGACTAGCAAAGACCAGATGTGGGGGCAACCCCACATGCCTGACCTTTAACCAGCTCCCATTTCCCACCTCTCGGGAGCTGGTCCCCTTTTTCCTTCCCCCTCCCTTCACTCCTCACATAAAAAATTGGCCTTGTGCCTAATATGCTCGGTGGGGGAGCAAATAAATACCATCTGTTCCGGCATATACTGCAAGCAAAGACCATATGTGGGGGCGACCCCACAGATAAGACCTTGGTCAATGTAGGGGCAACCCTTCATACCAATTGTTACTATACAGCTCCCCTACTCCCCGGTGAGTTGGTCCCCATTTCCCCTTCACTCCTCCACTCCTCACATTAAAAATCGGCCTTGTGCCTAATTTGCTCGGTGGGGGAGCAAATAAATACCTGGTCATGAATAGGCTCCTATATAGTTGACTATTATAGAAAACTGATCACATATAATAATAGAAGATGTATCGAGACACAAGAATGGGTATATTTGATCTGGCATAATGATGATTCATTAAAATTGTGGGGTCTGCGTATGCGCCTAGTCCACAAAGTATGGAAATAAAAAAATTTAAAATTAAAAAAAACGTTTACAAGTGTTTTTGCTATAGATATACATAAGAATACTTTGATAAGTATGTTTTAACTTAAATAGGATGGTATAATAAAATTGTGGGATATGCGTTCGCGCCTGGCCTCCATAGAATGGAAATAGGCACAAACTTTAATAAAGACTTTTCATATCTATCTGCGTAAGTATACTTTGATAATTATGTTTCAGTTTGAAAAAATATGGTATGATAAAATTATGGGGTGTATGTTCGCGCCTGACCTCCATAGAATGGAAATATGTCACAAAGTTTAACAAGGTTTTTTTTAATATAGATCCACAGAATATTGTGATAAGTGTTTCAGTGTGAACAAGTATGGTATAATAAATTATGGGGTTTATCTATTTTATTTTTACTTTCATCATATTTTACTTTGGTTTTGATACCCCGAAATTCGAAGCTATCTCTTTACAACCCTTCCTTTTCATAAGCTATCATACTTTCATAAATCAGAGTCCATTTTCTGTAGGCTGTTTCTGAACCCAGTGAACGACGGGTACTTTTGCTAGTATATATATATTGTGTGTGTTTCGGAAATTGCTCCAAACAAGGTATGAAATTATTTGATATAAGGAGCTAAAAAAAAATATACCACTTCAACGTAAAAATTTAGCCAGCATTAAATGCTATTCGGATAGATTCCATCCCAGAAAAACAGCAATTCTTCCTCCGTTGTCAAAATATCGCTTGTGGGATGTGAAAACTAAAGAACAAAATAAAAGAAAGCATCAAAACAAGAAGAAAAAAAAGTACGACAGAGAAAGATTCAAATGACACTTACATGTCTCCGATGAGGCGAGTATCTTCTGCACGGACGACCATGCTGCGGATCAGGTTCGAATGGTCCGCAATGTTGGCAGTCAATGTTTGTCGCATGCTATTCAATCCATCAACCTGGGAGTTAAAGACCACAAAGAAATGAAGAATTTATTAGATACAGAAATGAGAAATTAAAAAAATCTTTTTGTTGTTGTTAAATAAAAAACTTAAAATAAACCGAATTTGTGTCAAAACAGTCAGTCGAATTTGTAAAGTCGAAGATTCAAATAAAAAACAAACAAACATATTTTACCTTTTCGATCAGAACATTTAAAGCCTTCAATTCCTCTGGGAAATGAGCTGTAACGTTGAGGTCATCAATTTTAAGATATGTGGCCAAAGACTGGACAATATTTCCAGCCACATCAAGGTCATCCGTTTTGATAATCACCTAGAGAAAAAAAAAACTCAAAAGGAAGTTAAACGAACAGACATGGTTATGATAAACATAATAATAGCACTTACAGGAAATCTATTGCTAAGGTTGTTAGGAAAATGGTTGACTCATTCTACTATTCCAGAAAGTACTTCACTGCTGACACAATATTCCACCGTGACTCTTCTTCATTATAATAGCAATATCCAACAGTCGAAAAATTGAGTTTTCATAAAAAAACATTAATAACTACTTATTATATCGATTTCAACTAGAAGCAATGTTATTTACTTAATTGTAATGTTGCAAGTAATAACATATTTCTGGAATCTTAATAATTATATAACTCTGGCGATTGTCCAGGCTTGGTTACTTAAATGGTGTCTTTGACGATCGGGTGATTCCATCTTTTAAAAAAGGGTGGCAGGTGAAATTTATATATATACTAGCAGGCTGTCCGGCGTTGCCTGATCATAAAATATGCATGAATATTATATTTTAATTAATGCAGAATTCTTATTTATTATAAACAGAAATACCACAGGTATTAAACATAACATTAAACTATAAAAAAAGAAAAAGAAGTAAAAACAAAAATGGAATGAGACATGCGCATGCGAATATTATGTTTTTTTTCTAAACAGTTCACTCCTTGTAAGTAAAAAAAAAAAAAATACTCTAGCTGAGATCACAACTAAAACCTAAAGACAGTAAGTATGATAGCCGTTAGGCCAGCTTGATACGATCTTTAGAAAGTGTTTTCAAACCTACTTATTGTTAACATAAGTAATCATGAACGATTCACGCATGCACATTCATGAAACAGTTGACAAACAGATAAAAATCTAATGACCCCCTACGTACCAATTTTTCAATTTTGACCCCTTAAGAGCCCTTTCTTCCAGTTGAAAACCAATCCAAAAGTTTTCCACATGTCTGAATAACTTATATACCAAATGTTTTGCTTTTGATTCTTGCTGATGGCACCCAAATCATATATATATTAGCATGGGTGTCCAGCGTTGCCCGGGTGTTTGGAGGTGTATGCTGAGCAAAAAAAAAAAAAAAAAAGGGTCAATTTTTTTTAATTTGACTCCTATTATAACCCTTTAACATTTATTGTTTTGAGCTCAAATCAAGTTATTAACTTAGATCCATGTCCAAGGAACCTATATCTAAAATTTCAAGTGTTTGGACCCAAAATTGTCGGAGGAGTTTGGTAGAGTTCTCAAAGGTCAAATCGTTGAATTGTGACCCCTTAACAGCCAAATTTCTAGCCGAAACCCATCCCAAAGATTTTCTCAAATCTCAGTACCCGGTATATCAAATTTCGAGTCTACAGACTTTAAAATTGACAGAGTTATTGCGTAGAGAAATGTAGACACACAGATACACACACAGTTTTCACTTAGATAGATATATATATAGTTTTGATCTCACTAGTATTTATTACGTTCGATATAATAATTGATAGAGAATTGTCTTTATAATAATAATTCTGTAATCTGCATGAATTAAAATATCATATTTAAGCATATCGCCGGGTAACGCCGGACGGCCTGCTAGTATTACATAGAACATGATTAAATGAAAAAACGATTTCACTATGTTTCTAATATGTGAAATAAACACAAGGGAAATAACTCATTTCTCCCGAATTGGCCTAAGTTAAAACGAAATTAATTACCTCCCTTGCACACAGTGCTATTCAGTTTATAATTACCTCCCTTGCACACAGTGCTATTCAGTTTATTATGTAAGCAAAAAAAACTATTTTCACTAATAATTAATTTTTTACCTTATCGTTTTTTGTAATGTTTCGATATTTTCATCACTGGAACATAACAATTAAGTAGGTACCATTGGTTTTACTTGAAATTCAATATTTTGATTTATAACGAAGAAGAACCTCTATCTGTATAAGAGACTGATATATCCTAAATTGGAGTACTGCTGTCATATGGTTGAGTAGATGAAGATGTGCTGGCTATGTTGCTTACCTGCCTGGCTGGATCCATTGTCAGCACTAGCGGTGTTTGGTTATGCATTGACAAGAAAGAGAGGTGAAGATTGTTGGACGCCTGCACCGGTTCTTTCAACAAGAAATTCTGGTTGATCCAAATGCACACCTGAGAGGAAAGGAGAAGAAAGAGAATTAGGAGAGAATGGTTATTAATTTTGCTTTAAAAGTCAAACAGCATAAAAAGGACTCATTTACAACTTCTGGTTTTATATTGTAATTTGTGGGAACATGATAAGAATTAGCAGCGAACCGGATGTTAACACATCCACCATGAGAGACAAAATGAAAAATCGTCTTTTGCACATGGCTCCACGCATCGCTTCTGCTTGGGAAGAAAAAATAAGATAACCACAAAATAATTATCGACCAATGGCAGAGCTCCGCACCTAAAATAAACACCTCAAATATCACAGTCACTGGGAGCCAGTTTGCCACTATAAAACGAGGGTTTTTAGGGAACCAGGAGAGAGGAGGAAAAAGAAGACGAAGACGCCGGGCTGCTAACTGCTGATGAAAGAAGTCACCCGCTTTCCAGTTACAAGCCAGAACACGCATCACCAACAGCAGGATGACCGGCCGACCCCTACCACATCCATCGTCCAAAAGATAAGTTACGTTTACGAACATTCATTCCTTGTCATTTCATACATACCTACAAACGTTTTACGAACATTCATTCCTTGTTAAATCGTACATACCTGTAAACATTCTACGAACATTTCACCGTAATACAAACTGTCAAATATCTCCATCGGACAATCCATTCTTCGTTAAATCACATTCCATCCTACGAGCACTTTGCCTCTTCTAATACAAGTTGTTAGTAGTAAATAAAATCGGTTCTCAACCTTCAATATTTGTCTGTCTTTAATTATATGGAGTCAGAATCTACACACTTCCTACGTCGTTCATTTCATGGTTGTGACCTCTATGGCATCCTTTCCCACCCCTAATCCTTTTTATAAATACCGAGGCCATAAATTCTTTCCTTCCAATTGTAAAAAAGAAGAAGAGAGCATGAAAAGAAAAGTATAAGGCAAAAGAAAATATAAACAGCAAAAACTCGTATAATTTGGATTATTCAGACTACTGTTCTCATTGTGGGTGTTATTTTCACAACATTTTGGCCAGTGTAACCTGTGATCTTCTTCAGGTGTGTCATGTCCATAAGAAACGGTGCTGCAACGGATAAAATACTTGGTAAAATTCAGTTCTAAATGACAATCTTCTGGAGGATGTAGGTTCAATCCTCAGTGCAAATGATACTCGGAAAATAATTGCGAATTACTTAGGACTTCTACTCGGTCATGACTGACAGAATGAGAGTGTGTTGTGTGTTATCTCTGTGGATTAAATAAAGGGTTCTATTCAAAATCATATGCAGAGTCCAGAGTTGAGTTCAACAAGATACATCTTAAGAAGGTCAGTGTTTGCATCAACCAAAACATTGTGAAAATGACACTCAAGATGAGAACAGTAGTCCGATTAATCCAAATAATATGAATTATCAATCTTCATCTCAAAAATTCATGAAGAAGAACAACAAAAATCATTATATTACATTTAACATCTGTTTTACATATTGGAATTTGCTGGACGAATTTTTTTTTTTTTTTTTTAGTCTTTTTCAATTATTTTTTTCTTGAAAAAATTACACCAAACATGAAGCCACTTGATGTAAAGAGCTATAAAAATACCATTTTAAAGTAAAAAAAAAAAAATCTTCAAAAATAAGTGTTATATGAATAGATTCCGACCTAGAAAACAGCAATTATTTCTCCTCTGTCAGAAACGTTGCTCATGGAATGTGAGGATTAAGTGACAAAATAAAGGAAACAAGAGTTACAAGGTTGTCGAAAGTAAACCCAAGATCTACTTTTTACTCTCCTTAGAAAATTGTGAGTTTTCAAAACAAACTCATTTCTGACCATGTCAACTTTTTCTCTTAAATCCATCTTTATCATGTCCTTCCTCTGCCAACTGAATCTGCTACTTCAACTGTTTTACATCTACTAACCCAAGCACTTTTATTCATTCTTTCAATGTGATTAAACCAACAGGCCTGCTGTTCTGAACATCTCTCACTATACTGTTCAAACTAAACCTTTAAAACTTGTCTTTAAGACTTGGATTACACATCCATTATATCGTTCTCATATTATTTCTCTCCATGCAACACATATCCTCAACCCTCACTGGTCAGGTTTAACTTCCATACATCATCACACTGTGAACATGTCTGATAGACTCTTCCTTTTGATGAGGAATTTAGTCTGTCCACTTTTAAGAAAAAGAACAGAATAAGTAAACTGCATAAAGAAAAAAAAAGAAAGAAAACAGAGTAGAAGAGGAAAGAAGAATAGCTTAAAAAAAAAACGACAAAGAATAAAATGAAAAAGAAGAAAACCAGAGAGAACAAAAAAAAAATGTAAAAGAATAAAAAAGGAAAGAAAATAAGAGAAAGGAATTAAGAAAAAAGAGAAGAAAAATAGAAGAAAAAATAAATAAAAAAGAGAAAGGAAGGAATGAAGAAAAATTAAGAAAAGAAGAAAAAATAAGAAAAAAAATACAAAGAGGTAAAAAAAAGAATGAATTTAGTGCTAACCCGTTGGATTCTGTCGTTAATAGTGAATTTCACAAATCCTTCCGGTTCTGGAACCGTCAATTGTTGACAGAAAATGTACATGGCAAATCGGGGCACGAGGCAATTGATCTCAAACACATGGAAATGAGAACTGGAAGACAAAAACAAAACAATATAACAAGAAAGACATATATTATTGATTTTTTCTCAATTTTGGAGATGAGGATTGATAAATAGGACTATTCGGATTAATGTTCTTATCTGAGTGTTATTCGCAGAATGTTTTGGACAATGCAACCTCCAACCTTCTTCAGGCGAATCTTGTCAAACTCAGGAATAAGATGTCTCAAAGAGTTTAACAATATACACCTGAAGAAGGTTGGAGGTTATATCAACCAAAATGTTATAAAAATAAAACTCAAGATGAGAATAGTAGTTATAATAATTCAAATAAAAGGTGTTTGGGATTAATTAAAAAAAAAAGGGGGAGTACAAACTTCTGTCCAAACAATCGTTTATATCAAATTATTTAATAAATTATTTTAACTTTCATATATGTGAGATGACTGTGCACATTAAAAGCAACACAGGGAAAGTAACTCAGTTAACTGAAATGAAGAGGAGAAGCAAAGATGAAGAACAAAGGAAAAAAGACAAAAAAGATGATGGAAAGAAAAGATGATAGCCAGAAAAGTAGAACAAAAAGCAAAGGAAAGAAGGAAAGAAAAGGAGAAAAGAAAAATAATATGGTAAGAAAAAGAAAAAAAAGAAGAAAATACAAGCAAAGAAAAGAGAGGGATAGAAATAAAGGGAAGAAAAGCAAGGTAATTAGAAGATCTTATCTGCAAATTCTCTTTCAGACGTGATGTTGCTAGTCTCAGTCTTTTCTAAACTATTATGGCATGTGTTCCTCAGAATTGTCTGAAGAACACATGACAAAAGTTTCCTGAATTTACTCTATCCACTTCTAAGAAGTTCTGGCATCCACTTCTTTTGTTCTGGCTCGTCTGACTCATTGTCTAGTCGTCTTCATCAATTCGCTGTTTTGATACATCATTGTAATATAGCTTCCTGTTCCAGTAGCTTCTTTCCAAGAACCACAAGCTTGTGGAACTCCCTTTCTGCTGACTGTTTCCTCCTTACTTTTAATCTTGGTCTTTTCAAGACTAAGCTCAAACAGCATCTCCTGTTTTTCCTATAATCATCTTTTATTCTTGTTAGCTCCTTACATTAAGTGGCTTCATGCCTTGTCGGGGCAATTTCCATAAAAATATCAAATGAAAAAGAGAAGGAAAAAGGAAAATTGTTTGGTTGCTTTTGTTTTACGGCATACCAACCCTTTTCGGGTTATTTAATGCCAAATCCAATGATTTTGAAGAAAGATTTTTTAATAGAATATATTTGCTGTTTTCAAGTCGGTTTCTATTAAACCCATAGTTGGGACCCTAACAGATACTACCACTCCGGGTCAGAGTGGACCTGGGAGCAATGGTAATTAAAGGGTGGCTCCACACTCCCCAAAGTCCGCAAGCTGGGGCCTCACCACTGGATATAGTTTAAGGTCATACCCAGGACCGAAAAAGAAAAAGGAAAGAAAAAGAAAAAACAAAAGTAAACGAGAAAAGAAGAAGGAAGAACAGATAGAAAAGAAGAGAATAAGGAGAACAAAGAAAATAAGAAAAAAGAAAAAGAAAAAAGAATCTGAAAAGAGAAGATAAAAGAAAAGAATGAAAAATAGAATGAAAAGAAAGAAAATTTAGTTAAAGCAAAAATCGTCTGGCATCAAGAATATAGCAGCTTCCAATGAAAATAAAAAAATAAAAATTAATAGAACATCCGGTGAGAAAGTCGGAGAACATCCATGGTCGACATTGATAAAGTATGGAACTCACCAGTTTTTGTAACCGACAAGGACTTTTAGATGTGCATCGACAGGTATGTCCTTCTGTAAACGGAGTGGCATCTTTAAAGATGACGACACTTTATTGATATGCGGGTGTCTGTAGGAAGGCAAAGCGAAAGAAAAATATTTTCTTTTATTGATTTGAATAAATTGATTTTGTTTCAAAAAATTCACATAAGATTTGATTATCATCATCGTATTTGATTTTAAATGTTTTCCATGCTGACATGTGTTGGACAGAAGTTAAAATGAAGTTCTGTACTTCTTTATAGACATTCTTCACCAGCTGATCTGATCTGATATATATGAATGCCCTGGAAAAGTTACTCCTGATTAATGTTTACCAGTTTTAAAATATGAAAACAAACTTTTGTTTTTCAGAATAACAGAATAATATAAAACTGGGAAATCAGAAGTGACTTTTCCAGGGCATTCATATATATGTCAGATTAGATCAGCTGACAAAGAATGTCAACAAAGGAGTACAGAATTTGGCTTTAATTTGGATGGCATTAAGAAATTGAAACATAGGATAATAAAATTAAAAACATTAATTTATTATGAACTGTTTAAGAAATAGTTATGTAAATTAGGTATTCAAAGGCCTGTTTTGGGATATTTTGTCAGTACTATATATAAAGTTGTATTATATAATATACAATTGTACTATATATATATATATATATACAGTTGTAGGGAATAACAGAGAAAAACAGTGTAGTATCTGTTCTGCTGCTACACTCCATCTTTTCTGTCCTTGGTCAGTGGAGATGAAATCCTTCATGACTGAGACAATTTTTATCTTTGTTCCTATCCAGAATGCCCCTTTTTTGGGAAGTTGGTTTTTCCTCACATTAAAACCGACCTTGTGTCTAACTTTGCCCTCGTGGGGAGGCAAGTAAATAGGAACAGTGATTGTTAAAAACACCTATGAGTTTCTTCACCTTGGGCAGAAAGACGTAGACAATGGAACGCAAAAGCATGCTTTCTCCATGGCGGGCAGAATTCCTTGTGGGTGAATATAAGGTGACTCTGCCCTAGATCTGATACCTACCCTGTATGGTAGCGACCACCATGAGAGGGAGTAAAACCTTTTCATTGTGTCTTCGGTTATGTCATGCCATTCGCTTTCTCTTATATTTATTAATCTGTGAACAAAACGTGTATCTTGTATATATATATATATATATATATATATATATATATGAACAAATGATTAATAAAACATGTTAAAAGACATCTTGAAAAAGAATTAAAAACATATTTAATTTTAAAAAAGGAAGCACAAGATAAGTGGATAGTCCTTAATCCGCGGAGTTTCGAAGAAATACTCTCCTTCTCATCAGAGGGCAGGAATTAGCAAAATGCAGGATCGGATTTTGTATATAAAAGTATTTAATGAAACTACAAGTAAGTCACAGATCTTACTTGGTTAAAAAAAAGGGTGAGGTAAGGGGAATAGGAGGTAAAAGAAAAATGATAAAAAGATTTCACATGAATGGAATATATATATATATATATATATATATATATATATAAATTGTGATTCAATGAATTTCAAAAAACTCTCATTGAAATGAAATGAAGTGGTTAAGTTTCATATCAAAGAATTTTTATTATTCTAAGCAAGACAAAGAATACTTTAGAAAATTAATCTCCTTAACCTATAGGGTTTCGATGTCTACCATCTCATCAGAGGAGAGAAAATATTAGCAAATACTTATAAAGTTATTCACCCTATCTGCTAAAGTCAGTGAGACATGGAAAGTCAAAGTCAAAATAATAAATTTATCAGAAGTCCTGTAGCAGGAGGATTTGCAGAAAAAGGATATGAAAGTTTTTTTTAGATCCAGCTTGCTTGGTAAAATCTATTCTGAAGTATATATACTTTGGTCAGAAAGTCAGTATCTTCAAATAGCCTGATCTAGTAGCACCAGGACCCTCTACATGGGGTTTGAAGTTAGTTAATTCTAGGCCTTGCCAACAAGACCACCCTAACAGATACTGCACCTTCACATTGCTAACATCTTCCAAATGAGGGTTTAACCATTAGATATCTTTTAAGGTCATTCCAATACTCTGGAAAACCTCATCAGTATGTCCCGTATTTAAAAATTCAGGTGATCGCTCATCTCCCTGTCAAGACAGACCCATCAGTCTTCTGTGCATCATAAAATCTGCTATAATCTGTGTTAAATAGAGAAGTAGTCGACCACCTCAGCAAAAATAACCTCCTCAGTGACATGCAATATGGCTTCTGTTCTGATATATCTACAGCAGATGTGCTAACAGTTATATCTCATAGGATTAGCAAATCTCTTGACAGAGGCTTCCTTTCTAGAGCAATTGCCCTTGACATATCAAATGCCTTTGATAGGGTATGGCATAAAGGTCTACTCCACAAAATCTCCAGCTATGGTATAAATGGAAATGACTTTTCAATTATTAAATCATTTCTCTCAGAAAGGTTCATAAGAGTAGTGGCTGATGAGCAGAAATCAGAAACTCACAGTATTAATGCTGGAGTCCCTCAGGGGTTCATCCTGGGCCCAACTCTCTTCCTGATCTACATCAATGATCTCCCAAATCACATGCTAAGATCATTCGTAGACATTTATGCTGACAACACAACCATCTATGGCGACATTTCAAAGGCTGTAAATAACTAAGTTCTCTGATCCTCTCTCCTCCAATCTTGATCCCATGGTACAATAGGGAAAGAGGTGACTGGTTAATTTTAATGTATCTAAGACCAAGCTTCTATCTTTCAATCATCAATGCTCTGATCCCCGTTTGGCATCAATCAAAATGGATGTCTCTCATTTTGGTGAGGCCCCGTGTTTTGACAAACTTCTAGGTCTGACCTTTACTCTCGATCTGAGATGAAACACGCACATCAAATCCGTTGTCAAAGCTGCTAGAAAAATGGTAGGATCGTTCTAGCACTCCAGTAGATATCTCACTGCTGATGCAATTCTCTACTTGTATAAGAAAAGTATATCCAATGATAGAGTACTGTTGCTATATCCAGGCAGGAGCCGTTAGAAGCAGCTTATCTTGCCTTGACAGAGTACAAAATAGATTTTGTAGCCTAGTAGGAGATACCCTTTTCTCTTCCCTGCAACCTCTTTCCAACAGAAGAGACTTTGCAACCCTGTCTCTGCTTTATCGTTATTTTCATGGCAAGTGCTCGTCTGAGCTCCAATCTATGGTCCCACCGTTCTGACATTCATGAAAAATACTCGACTAGCTGAAACTACTATCAATAATTTCCTCCACTCTTTATCTGTGCCTAAACCTAAACGTAGATTCCATGAACAAAGCTTCTTTCTAAGAACTGCACATCTGTGGAACTCTGTTCTGTTTTCCTGCTTTCCAACCGACTACAATATGATTGTTTTCAAGTCCAATGTGAACAAATTCTTGATGAGCTATCCCCTTAAGTAATCCAATTTACTAAATTTCCAATATTAAAGATTACTATGACATGTTCCCCTTGACCACTGTATACTCATTAACCGTTATCTTCGAGTGGCCTCCAGGCCTTGATAAGTGGTGACACCTTTGTAAAAAACAAACGAAAAGATTTGTGGTTTGGAGAAAAAAAACAATAAAGAAAAGAAAGAAAAAATTACATATAAATATTTATATATTTACTAGCATGGGTATCCAGTGTTGCCTGGGTTGACATGAAGTTTCGTTTGAAACACGTTTGAAACACGCCTGCTATATTAATCATTTTCAACATGGGTAACGTGGATAACCCCACAACAATTTCAAAAATAAAAGAACGGATAAAAACATGTAAATGTAATCGCCTCCAAAAAGAAGTATCTGATACCCTCTTCACCAGATATTTCGGCAGAAGAGATCACTGTCCTAAGAAAACTCACGATTTTGTGAACCTAAAAAAAATAACGTTTATAAACATTAATGCGTGCGTTTATTTTTTATTTTGGTAAATGTGTAGTTTAGCGGCGTAAATTATTTGCCAAACAAAAAAAATATAAAAACTATATATTTTATATAAAACACATTGTTAGATTCAAAGGCTGAAATAAAACCAGAAAAAAATTCATTTTTATTATTTTTTTTATCATTTATATTTATTATTTGAGGCCGCTATATTGCTATTAAAATTTAGCCTTTCTAAGGTTTGGCAGATTGGCCTTTTTAAGCTCTTTCATGAACTATGTTTTTGACCGCCATATTTTTTTTGTAATGAAAGAGCGTAAAGAATGCCAAATTTGGCCTTAAAAAAGCCAATCTGTCAAACCTAAAAAAGGCCAAATTTTAAACGTGTAAGCGTGCACATTTAGTCTAATAAAAAATGATAAAAAAAACATAAAAATGAATTTTTTTTTGTTTTATTTCAGTCTTTGGGTCTAATAATGTTTTATATAAAAATAAATAGTTTTTATAATTTTTTTGTCTATCAAATAATTTATGCTGATAAACTACACATTTACCTGTATTTTTATAAGGGAACTTTTTTTACTGACTTTTTTGTTTTTTGTAAATAAAGGAAATTTTGGATTTGTTTTTTTTTTGGGGGGGGGGGACTTTTCGATTTGCTTTTTATTTGTCGTTTTATGTTTCTAATGTAATCCCACCCACCAAAAAAAATTGAATTTGTCATATTTTAGGGTTTGTTTTGTTTATTAAATTGGTGAAAGTAGAGAATGGTCTCATAAAAAATAATAATAATTAAATTTATCATTATTTTATGTTTCCAATCGTATCCCCCCCCCCACCAGAAAAAAAAAATTGTATTTGTCAGATTTTGCCTTCTCCTTCAATCGCCAAACTTGAAAAAATGCTAGAGGTGACATGTCTCATTGAACGCTTGGTGGCCAAAAAGTGAGTGCTCATTTTATGTTAAATTTATATAGAAAAGTGATCCTCCACTCTAATATGTTATTTTATTTTATTATTTTTTAATATTTTTTTTTTTAAATTTCTTCTCTTTATAAAGGCTGTTTAAATGTATTAGGCTGAAAAAAAGTAGATCTCCATTTTTTTTTTAGGGATTAAACGCTGCTGGGTCACGTTGTATAAAATTACCTTTTTAATTAGAAAATTAAGTTTGTAATCGATGAAATTAACACAAAAAAAGAAAAAAAAAGTGTAAATTGTGGAATTTAGAGGTGGGGGGAAGTAGATCTTCATTTTTTTAGGTATTAAATGACACTCCGTTTAAGGAATAAAATAAAACAAACAAATGAAATCTTTTCAGTTTTTTCGTAAGTGTGTTTTTTTTTTGAATATTTAAAAAAAAAAAAACAATAAAAGCCAAACATTTTTCTATCTACATGGAATTATTTTTCCAGCTAGAAACTTAATGAAATTACCAAATGATATTTTGTGAACGCTTGTTTTTTTTTTTTATGGATAGCATCTAGGGGAAAATAACTCTAAAAAAAGTTTAAAAAAAAAAGATTGCTCTGTTGAAAATATTAATTCCAAAATAAATTAAATTAAATATATTATCAATATAATTGTTGTTTAAAATTTATTAAATAACAATTTTAAATAGAATACTTAAAATAATTCTCTCGCTAAAAACATTAATTAAGATACCGCTATTTAGTAAAATCGAGTTTTCTTAATGTCATATGCAAATAAGTTGATCTCTTAATTGTATATTTTTGCAAGTATAATTATATATATATATATATATATATATATATATATATAAATAAATGAAAGATTGAAGTGAGACATGTTTTGTATATATTAATCAAATTGTAAACAAACAAACAGACAGAAATACAAATTTATATATAGATAATTAAATAATTATTATTCATTTATACCTACAGTGTTCCATGTTTACGCAATCATCAGTGTAGGGTAACAATTCCAGCCGGTCGAGAGATTCGAACCCAGCTATGAAGCCACCTTTTGCTCCATTTGTTGAGCCTCTACCTCAGGGCCACCAAACAATTGTCACAGGAGGAGAGAAGGAGTTGATGTTGGCAGCATTCATGTTGGCTATCAGTGAATGCAGATTCCAGTAACAAAAGTTGTTTGGCAATTGATGAAATACGCATTAGAACTGACGTACGATAGTTGTTAACAATGAAAAAAAAAGAGTGGAAAGAGAACAAACTACTCCTATGTGTTATCAAAACAACACAACACTAGAATGTGTGGTATTTGTGTGATGTTAGATAGAGCATCATGCTATACCTGCTCCTTTCAGAGGTGGACAGCAGTGAGGGTGCTGCATTTACACATTGCCTGATGAAGAACTTTATCTGAATGAAAAATGCAAAAGAACAAAGAAGAAGTTTTCAAACTTACATTACATGACTTTCCCCATCAAAAATTCCTTCAGCAAAAGCCGTAACAGCTCGAATAATTGTATCTGGAAATAAAGTATCAAAATAAAAATCAGTTTGTCTGGGTGTGAGTATTAATCCAGTTGTGTGTGTGGTTCTGGGTGACAGTGAAGATATAGGTCTAGGTGACGGTGTGGACATGAATGAGGTTGCGGGTATAGATCTAAGTGAGGGTGCAAATATAAATATGGGTTCAGATGACAGTGTGGGTCTGTGTCTGGGTCTGGGTCTGGGTGCAGATCTGGATGAGGATGCAAGTATGAATCTGGATGAGGATGTGATCTTGTAGGTCTGGGTGAGGATGAAGGTATGGATCAAGGTGAGGGTGTGGCTCCGAGTGATAGTGCAGGTCCAGGTGAGAGTGTAGATCTGAGTGAGTGTGTGGCTATAAATAGCCATTAAATCCCCAAAGAATAAATCGTTTTTTTTTAATATATATATATATATATATATATATTATACATCCAGAATTATGCTGATTTAAAAAAAAAATATCAACTTTGTGCATGTTTGTTATGTAATTTTCAAGTTTTAGCTTGACAAACAGACATTGGCCCTTTATATAATAGATAAGAAAATCAAATTTTATGAATAGCAGAATAGTAACTGTCTCATCTACAATTTTGAAAAAAAAATCTATAAAAACAAGGGAGATAACGCAATAATAATTCAAAATTTGCAAGATTTATGTTGTAATGCCCACAAATTCCTAGTAATTGCTTAAAAATGATTTTTTTTTTTTTTATTAAAATAAAACTACGAGATCAATTTTTGTACTTTTTGGAATATGATGTTTTTAGTTTTATCACGGGTATGCACATCATACACATTTTTCTTTATTTTTGTTGTTTTTTTTTAATATAGGGAAAATTCTGGAAATGAACCTTCATTTCTATGTTTTTTTATTAAATCCAAATGCTAAGTGGGGAAATCTGTGAATTGCAATAGAAGGAAATGTAAACTTACCATTGTTGGTCGAAATTGTCAGCACGACATGACCCTGAAAAGGTCAAATGAAAAACAAAGAAAAACTCTTAAAATACCAAATTTTTTATTAAAAATAGATTTCAACTGATGTCAAGAATTAAACATGATAAAAATAGAGAATTAAATCAAAGGCATTTTGTCTGCTTATTCAAAATTTCCAATTTCTTAAAAGTTTCTTCCAAGAGCTTTTGCCAATTCTCATTACACCAATGTATGGAAGCATAGAAGCCATTAAAATGCATTTTTTCTTTTTGATTGTCATTAAAATTTTCAGGACTGGGATTCTACTCCTGCAAATTTAGATTAAAATTACAAAACTACAATACATTGTAACAGCTTCTATGCTTCCATATTTTTCAAATCAAGCAATACTTCTAAAATGAGCAAAATCTTTATCATATTATATCATGCTTTTGCCAAAAGTAAATGATTTCATGAAAGGAAAAAGAAATTGGGGGAGGGGGGGGGGAGGATTCAACTTAACAGTTTGGATTATTGTCCTTGCAAAATGAAAATGCCTCAGACATAGTGTTTTTATCCTTTGAATATGTTCAGTCAACAACGGATCAAAGATGGAACCTGATCCCCCCTCCACTCCCTTTGTAATTTTATATTTTTATAGTAAAACGTTTTTACAGATATGGGTTTAGTACATCGGCGCAAAGCCTTTTATAAACAAAAAAATTATACAGCCTATGTTGGTTGCAGAAGGAGGAGCAGTAAAAACAAAGAAAGTAATATGGTGTTATGAACTTAGTGAAAAAATATATAGTTGTGATCCTCATTCAATCCCAAGCAATGTTGAGTCTTCCTGCTAGTAAAATAACACATTACACAGTGGTATTATTATTACTTCAAATATGCAAAACATCCCGACTTTATTTTACTACAGGGTAAAGGAGAGTAGAAAGTGAACCTTCGTTTTACTTTCAGTAGCTTTGCAACTCACTTCTCTTATCTTAGTCCTTTAGTCCTCACATTCCAAGAGCAATGTTTCTGACAAAACGAGAATAATTGCTGTTTTCTGTGTTGGAATCTCCCCATCTGACACTTCTTGTTGGCTAGTTTTGAACTTGAAGCAGTATTTTTTTTATAGTTCCTTACTCAAATGGCTTCATGCCTTGTTTGGAGCGATTTCCATTAAAAAAAAAAAAATAGAAACATATGCCACCCATCCATAATAAAATCGTTTATGAAATTCAACCATATTTGGCACAAAACTTCTTTTCACTAAAAAAAAAAAAAAAAAAAAAAAAAAAGATTGTTTGTATTTTTTTTTTAGTTTGAAATTGACTTACTGGAAATTCCTGGTTCCCTGTATTCACATCCAATTCACAATTGACCTTTGTGTCAACCTGAAAAGATTTAAGAGCAAAAGATTTTAACAAAAACTTAAAACCAAAAGAAAATAATTTTATTAAATCTTTATTATGTTAATTTTTGAGATGAGGATACATAATTTGAATTATTTGGGTTATTGAGACTACAATTCCCGTCTTTAATGTTATTTTCATGTTTTGACTAATGTAATCTTTGACTTCCTTCAGCAGTATCTTGTCAAACTCCTGAATTTTTCTGTTGAAATCAGGAATCTGCATTGAATTTCAAATGGAACCTTTTATTTAATCTATGCTTTAGTATGCAAGGACCCATGGTGTAACGGATAAAATATTAAGTAAAATTCAGTTTTAAGTGACACTCTTCTGGAGGTTGAAGATTTAATCCTCAGTGCGGGTGATACTAAGAATACAATTGCGAATTGCTTAAGACTTCTACCCAGTAATGGCTGATGGAATGAGAGCATGTTATCCCTTGGGATTAAATAAAGAGTTCTGTTTGTAATTCCATGCAGATTTCAGAGTTCAAAAAGAAACATCAGAGTTTAACAAAAAGATTTTCAAATTTTACAAGGTACACTCTTGAAGAAGGTCAGAGGTTACATCAGCTAAAATGTTGAGCGAATAACGCTCAACATGAGAACAGTAGTTTGAATAATCCAAATGACACAAATCTTTATTAATTAATTAATGAATAAAAAGTTAATAAAAAATAAGATATTAAGATTAAAAAATAAAATATGATGTTTACGTTTGTTATTTAATTCACAGGGTTGGCATGCTCTTGTTCTATTGCACACACATGAAAATCACATTCCAACTAAAATTTCTTCGATATACTTACATATCAGGTAAAAATAAGTATCCTTACCAAGAAGTTATAAAAATTATCAAACTAGAAATAAAAATCTGTTTTCATATTTTGCCAATTTGTCATTCATTATTACTTGGTTTTAAATGACAGACTGACTTATCTCCCCCTGCTTTATAGGTATTTTGGCTTTTATTAATGGCTGGATCAGTAAAATACTGTCTAAGTGCCGAAAATCTATAACAAAATATTACATTTGAATAATTATTTTGGGGAATTTTTTAGACGAGGATTGATTATCTGCATCATTTGGATTACTTCGGGGGTTTTTTAACGCAATATTTTGCTCTGATATTCCTCAGTTGCATTTTTTTAAATTTAGGAATCTTTCTATTGAACTCAAGAACACACATAAAACAAGAGCTTTCAAATATGAAACTTAGTTAAAAGAAAATACCATAGCATGCAGAATCAAGCAGGCACATTAACATCTGCTCAGATCGGGTTTTGCATCGAACTGTCCTGCACATGTCAAATCTGAGATGAAAACACTGCACATTCATTCAATTTGATGTTTACTACCCAACTTGTGAAAAGCATGAAAAAAGTGAAAGTACCTTCCATGCAATCTGTTAGTATGAAAAAGTTTAATTTTACACAAAAATATTACATTTCTGAATTGTTGAAATGAGGATTGATTATTCGTATTATATCAGACTACTCGTCTCATCTTGAATGTTATGTTCACAACATTTCAGTTAATGTAACTTCTAACCTTCTTCAGGTGTATCTTGTTGAACTTGGTAATCTTTCTGTCAAACTCGGGAATCAACACGGAATTTGGAACAAAACCCTTTATTTAATTCACAGGGTTGGCATGCTCTTGTTCTATCAGCCATTTCTGGGTAGAAGTCCTAAGTAATTCGCAATTCTATTTTTGAGTGTTGCAGACACTGAGGATTGAACCTTCAACCCCCAGAAGAGTGTAACTGTACAACTGAATTTTACCAAGTACTTTTTTTCATGGTGATAATAAAGGACTCTGTTTGAAATTTTGTGCAGATTCCAAAGTTTAACAAAGATTCTTGAGCTTGATAGAAAGATTGTCGAGTTTGATAGAAAGATTGTCGAGTTGGACAGAAAGATTCCCGAGTTGGACAGAAAGATTCCCGAGTTGGACAGAAAGATTCCCGAGTTGGACAAGATACACTTGAAGAAGGTCGAGGTTACATCAATTGAAATGTTGTGCAAATGAAATTCAAATTGAGAACAATTGTCTGAAGAATGCAAATAATACAAAAGAAAATGATTTGTTCACGCATAAAAAATTAATTTAAAAAAATTAATGTTTAAATCAACTTTGTCTTCTCAAATGTGTTGTGATGCATTCAAACTGAGGACAATCCTGTTACTGCAGACAGAAATCTGAAATGCTTATCAGTTCAATTAATTGAACAAAAAAATATAAATGCTTTACTCATATCAGCCACACGCAATGGTTGAAAGGTTAATGGAAGAGAAGAAGAAGAAGAACCAAAAAGAAAAAAAACAAAGACTTATGAGGTGCTTCCAATAAGTTTCCTGAACTTTTTCGTATGGGAACTTTTAGTGATAATACACACATGAAACTCTAGTCCCCTTCGAAGTAATCTCCTCAAAATACAATACACTTGTACTATTTCAACAACTTCTGGAAGTCCTCTTGTGTGAGCGTGTCAATGACCCTTATCACAGCCTCTTTCATCTTCCAATTGTCTCATAACAACAGCCTGTAAGGTTTTCCTTGAGCCTAGGAAATAACCAAAAGTCACAGGGAGCAAGGTCTGAAATATAGGGAGGTTGAGGAAATGTCTTGATGCCCATGACAGTATCTTTCTTTTTGATCTTCTCTGAGCACCCTTGGGACAAACTTTGTGCAAATCTTTCACATCTTCAGTTCTTCACGAATAATTGCGTGTACAGTTCCCACACTGACATCAAACTGTGCACTCATTGTCTCTATAGACACACACCAATCCTTATCCATGAAATTCTTTATTTGGCCAATCAATTCTGGTGTTCTGACTTCCTTACTCCTCCCACACCTTTCATCATCCCTCACGAACCTCCTGCCTTCCTTGATCTCTAATGCTACTCCAAAACTGATACTTGATTCATGCAAGATGGTCCAAAAGCAGTCTGAAGCATTCCATATGTTTCTGTGGCATCTTTTCCAAGTTTACAACAGAATTTTATTGCATATTATGTAATATTAAAGTGTCATCATGTCCAGATTTTTGAAATTCATCAGCTGTCACAATCAGGCTTTAGTAGGGTGTATTCCAATTCCTGCTGTAACTGTTCATTTGAACCTGAAATCCAAAAATTGGTCAGTCATCTCATAAGATGTATAGCAAAAAAAACCCTGAATTTTCAAGAGTTTACGACAATTTTAAATGCCTGACAAAAAAAAAAAAGAAAAATCTGGATGCTTATTGAAGGCAATAATTGTAATTTTAGCTCATGCTTAATTATTCAACATTTTCAAAACACATATTGTCGATCACAACTCTCATACAAAACTCCATCAGCAACTGTTACTCTTTCAATTGTATGTCTGACATCATTTCCGATTAATTATTATCACTTCATTTTTCATAATTCCAGTTTGCAGAATCAACCTCTTTCTTACTCCTATCTAGAATATATCCTGTTTATATCCTCTTGAATCCATCTGAACAAATATATTTTAATTTATATTTATACTAGTAGACATACCTACCAGTACCTAGCAGGACTACTATCAATAGTTGCAATATTTTGGAACAAGAATGGGGTCTGATCCCACACAGTCGGACGATTCTATTTATAAACGATGCTGCTAGGAACTGACGAATCGAATTAATTCACATTCTGCTACCAACCAATCAGAAACTAGAATGTTTTTTTCCGTCTCGACACAGTAAGAATATTTTGCTCTGTGGAACTGTCTACTGCAAACCAGTCACCTCTCAAGACTTGTTTAGAACAACGAACCATCGGAAACTGTTCTGTCTACTGCAAACCAGTCACCTCTCAAGACTTGTTTAGAACAACGAACCATCTGAAACGTTTCTGAAACTAAACATGGCTTACACTTCTAGAGTTGCTACAATTTATAAAAACTCATTCTCGGAGGTGTTGTTGTGATTCATTCGGCTGGAGCAAAATTCACATCAACTCTTTACTAAAAGCTTTTCTATCTACTCCTATTCACCCCAAATAAGGCATATTGCAGCTTGGAACATAAAGGGCTACTAATTAGAATCGTGTCTAGCAGGGAACTGTCAGGCATTGAGTAGCGAAATGTCTGTTCACATTACATTTAAACTTCTGCAGGTTAGGTCAGTCAAGGAAGCAAGAACCAGAATTTCAAAGCCTAGCAGCCTGAGGGAAAAAAACTATTAGAGTAGAAAGCTCCCTGGTATCTAAAGTCCTTAACAGTGAAGGGGTGGGATTTTGCTGCTTGACAGGTTAGTTGGGAGTATGTACATTAAGGGAGTACAAGTGCTAGGAGTTCATCAGAGCACATTCCATTAAAATACTTGTAAAACAGGCACAGGATGCGACATTAGATTTGAGACCCTTTTCTGGATCTTTTCTTTGAGTGAGAGACTTGTGGTAGATGTACCAGCCCAGATGTGTCAACAATACTCCATGCATGGGTGAATTGTGGCTTTGTAAAAAGATTGAATACTCTTTGGTGTGAATAATTTTCTAGTATGGTAGACAGAGCCCACTTCTTTGCATCAGTCTTTGCAATGAACTCGATATATTTACTTCAATTCATGTTGCCTGTGAATGTTAAGCCAAGGAGTTTGAAGGATGAGCTCTCAGGTAGGATGTTATTTGTCGTGGCAATTGCTGGTTGAGAAAGTTTTTTTTGTAGTTGTTAAAAGAAAGAAGCTTAGTCTTAGTAGCATTAAATGTTATTATCCACTTACAGCCTCATTCCACTTATTGACTGAAGGTAGTTTTCTAGAGTTTCTGCTATTGCTGTGAATATGTGTACATTCGTTATTTTCCCTTAACATACATTATACAATGTGGTGTCATCAGCAAATATACCCGTCTCGAACGCACTTTATACTGAAGTAAAACCAGACTGATACAAAAGGCTAAATGTTTCTTGAAGCTTTTAATGCAACTATTGTGTTGCTATCACAGTTTATTCCATCTTGAAGGGTCTGCCTCTTCTCTCGCAAATAAAAAAAGTAAAAAAAAAAATTGCAAGAGACAAAAATAGTAAACTTACAGGAATCATAGAAGCGGATTTTTCAAGTTCTTCAGTTCCTCCTGGTCTTTGGGATTGAGACAATTTGTCTTGATAATTCTTTAACTCCATCAGTAAAGTCTATGTTACGAAAAATGACAAAAGACAAGAAAAATGTAAAATATAACATGATGGGAGTGAATTTATAATCTACTTAACTAGAAAAATACAGAGGGTTGAAAGGTGGAGATGCCAATCGACTGTACAACTAATAATGTAAACACAAAGTAAGAAAGTAACGCTAATAGCAAAGGGAGATGACAAACACAAATGATCGGTAGAAGACAATATGATATTATATTTTATTTTTACCAAGAAAAAAAGGTAAAATGTATGGCAATAGATATCAGGATCAGCCAGAGTGAGAACAGGCGGCTTGTGGTTTTAAAATTATTGTGTTCTTGAGGCAGGATAACATGTCTCAGGTTGATCCAAGTAGTGTAGATAGAATATGATATAATTTCATACCTTATTACTTTCAGTCAGAAGTATCTTTGATGTTTATTAACTGTACTTATTTTAATCTAGGTTCAAAATAATAATCCTTTGTTTTTTTTTAATTTGTGAAAAATGAAATTCTTGTGTTTTTTTTTTAATTGTTGTTTGAAACCGGTCATTGCTATTTTAGCACACATGGTCATGACATATTTCTAGGGTTGTCAGGTTTCTGCCAACGACACATGAGATTGTTTCAATCCAATGTAAACAAAGAAGCAGTAACGTGTTGACCATGACAAATCTACATGATAAAAAAAAAATATGGGTGCTTATATAGTATGGAAAAACATATGAAAACTGCTTTCCGAGTAAAAATTTCTCAATATATTTACATTCCATGCAAAAATAAGTATCCTCACTAAAAATTAAGAAAAAGTGAATAAAATTTTAATTAAAGATAAAAATCAGTTTTTGTATTTTACTAATCTGCCATTCATTATTACTTGATTAAATGAGAGACCAAGTTATCTCCTCTTGCTTTATAGTTATTTCCATTCTTTCAATCGTGAATCGGCAAAGTATGAAAACTAATTTTGGTGATTACGCAGTTTAGCAAAGACATTACAAAACAGATACAGAAAAATTTCTATGATGTATGTGCCTGTTATCGAATGAAGTTCTCATAAAAAAAAATTGCTTAATTCGATCAAGTTTTTTTTTTGTTTTTTTTTTTTACACAAAAATATCAAATTTTAGTGAAGACGATCGCAACAACAGCCATCTTGGAGATTTCAGCTATGAAGAGGGGAGATAACTCCATTTAATTAATCAAGTTTGTGAAAACGCGCATGAAGTTCTAATAATTTTATTGATAAATTTTGTAATGATTTTTAAAAAAAAAAAAAAAAAAAAAATAGAAAGACAAAAGAAATATCTAAAATTAATACAGCTGTAAAAATAGTGCTGTAAAATTTTGACAAACTTAAAAAATTAGATGAAATTATCTCCCCTGTGCATAGCTGAAATTTCCAAGATGGCTGTTGTCATGATTGCCCTCACTAAACTTTGATTTTTCTCTTTAAAAAAAAGAAAATCCACTTGATCGAATTATTACCTCACAGAGATTTTTATTTATCTTCGTTTTTTAATGTTTTTGCTAAATTTTTATTTTTGATTAAACTTCTATATGATAATTTTTCTTAATTTTTGGTGACAAAACTTATTTTTTTTGCTTGATACATAATTATTTCAAAGAAGTTTTACTTGAAATGCAATTTTTATCTGTCCTCCATAGAGTATAAATGCTGAAAAATGAGAAAGATACAAGGGTGATAATTCTGATTTGTACTAATGTTTGTTATTTCCCTTTTACTAGCGCTCTTTGTTATTGTTGGTCTCAAGCATAAAGATACAATAAACATAGGATTGAGGATATGCTTGTATGGAGAGGACTTTACATGAGAATTATATGATATATGTGTAATATGAGGCTTAAACAGGCTTAGATCTATGACCTCAGAGGAAGGTTTAATCTGGACATTATAGGCAGAGGTTCCTGAACAGGAGACTTTGATGGTATGGCCATGTTATAAGAATAGATGAGATTTGCAAGGTTAGAAAAAGTTAAAATAATTGGGATAGCAGGGTCAGTTTACAGGAGAAGACCAAGGGAAACATGGGAGGATGTGAAAAAGGATGGACTTGAAGAAAAGAGGGATAAATAAAAACTCGGCCAAAGTTGGGAAGTAAATTTCTAAAAGCCATCCAACACATGTCAGCATATGAAATCGACATTTAACTGCATATGATGATGATAATGAAAAATGAATCAAAATGCATTTAGTATAAATGAAATATTGTAACGGGTAACTTACCTGCTTTGTCTGCGTCATTTCACGAATCATTTCTTGTTCAACATTGATATCCATCAAAGTTTGACCACTTGACGGTGCCAATGGGTTATAGCCTCGGACTGAAAAACAAATACAATCAAGTAGAAAGTGATGTCATTGTTAAATCAGATTAGCTGCAGGAAATTGGATTTTTAACTTTTAAATGCTTGCCCTATAGGTGTAAGGTTGTTATTACTTTTAAAAATAAACCAAATCTTGTATTTAGAGACTCGCAAAGAAAATAAAACTTTGACACAAACTTTTTCTGTGAAAGAAAAAGTTATTTATTCCATTCGATTTCACACACAAGTCACCAACATGTATTTATAACACAACGCAATATGTTCTCTCTTTCTTTCACTTTCCTGTCAGATATCAGTCTTTGGTGTTTTGCTTCAATCTGCTGCTGAGTTGCTGTAATTCTCTCTAGGACTCACAGGTCGACCAGCTCACTTTCGAAGGGGCAGGAGGAAAAGACTCGTATGCTTGTCAAATATACCTTCCAAATCACCACGTCTTTTCCTTTTGTTGTGTGTCAATAATGCAGTTAATACAGTACTAGCTTGAACCAACTTGTTTGTGTTCAAGTGCAGAGAGGTCAAAATGTTAAGACTGACACATTTCAAACTTGTTGACTTTGATTCAAAGACACGTTGCACCTGCATGTTAGCAGGAGTTATGAGGCAGGTCAGTGTATTTTGAGTGCAAACCAATTAATGGGATGCTACCACCCCACAGATACACCTTAATATATAAGAACTGCAAACACTTGTACCTCCTCGACGTAACTACCCCCGACAAGCCGCTAAGTCTAAACCCTTTACAGTAGAGATCCCTAGGTGCAAGAAAGCCTTTTACTCCAATCGTTTCTTCTCCAGAACTGCAGGTCTTTGGAACTCCTTTCCAGAATTCTGCTTTCCCAACTGTACTGATATGCAGAAGTTCAAGTGTAATGTGAACAAACATCTTTCTACTCATCTCCCTTCATAAAGCCCCTACAAATTATGTCCCTGATAGTAGCCCCCTGCTTCAAAGTGGCACTGTGCCTTGTTTGGGGTGAAAATTGAATTAAAAGAGTGGCACACTTGAGTTTTTGGAGAATCGCAGTCAGACAGAGAGTTCTTTAGTCAGACTAGAATCAATCAGAACGAGAGAATTTTGATTCAAGATGAGAAAATGGAAAAAGAAGAAAGAGATCAGAATCGATTCAGTGATGCAGAGGCTTCTCAGGAAATGAGGGAAATCTCGAATAAAGACTTTCTCCAAACAATAATATCAAAGTTGTGTCTTGGGGAGCATGCAGGAGTCGTCACAAGGGGGGCACTGACCAAGGAAAGAAGAAAAAAGGTATGTATCTCAAGATCTCCTTGTATGTGACACACACACACACACACACACACACATAGACCCATGACTGTATACACACATAAGTACACACAAAGACATGACCACGGCCATGTAGTAATCATACAGACATCACACAAGAAAATATACATCCTCTCCCCCCAGGTATATATAACACTTTTTCTTCTCCTGTTCCTGCTTTTCTTTCAATTTTGATGCATACATATGCATTTTATTCTGTGACGTCACATTCATCCCACAGCTTAAATGCTCATGTAACATTAACTCGACACGTGAATTGTCAATATACGTATGTGTCCTGACTTGGTCATTCAAATGATGGAGCCAGCAACTATGTTACATAGGGCTAACCTTCATGTGAATCTGCTATAATAATTTGTATGAAAAAGATTGTTAAAAAAAATTTTTTTAAAAATGTGAACATGTACTAAGCAGTTGCACGTTTAGTATTACATGATGTGAATAGCAGACTTGCTGCAAATGAATGATATTTAATAAGGAAAAAAAAATTCCATACAAAAAGTTGAAAATACCTCTGATTGTGAGTTGGGCTACCCAATAATTTTGTTTTTTTGTTTGCTTGAAATAAAATAAGGGCTTCATTAAACAGGGATTCATACTAAGAGTAGCCTACTTAAGAAATCTAATATCCTAGATTGTCTGCAGATAAGCCCTTTTGAGTGGACAATGGCTAACCACTATCTTTAGGTGATTGAATGGGGATGGCTGAGAAAGACTGAAATCTAAGATTGCCAGTTAAATGTACATATTTTCCAACCCATGGGCAAGGTAGGACAATAAGAACAGGTCTTTCAGGTGTGAGGCAATCAGTTAGCGTTAGATATCAGAGAGTCAGTTGGATGTTATGTGCTTCTCAGAGAAAAATGAGCTCTTAGGCTCTAAACCAAAGGACTTGTGTTTTAATTTGGTCAGACAAAAATCTCATTTTGCAAGTAATTCAGCTTATGAAAACAAGTACCATCGTAACCTCAAAAGTAAAATAAACCTTGTTAATTTTTTTTTTTGATCAGATTTAGATTTTTATTTAGAGGGAGAATTCTTTTGATGCAGCACTGACCAAATTGATGACAGACATTACAGATAATTGATGTCCGGCCAAAGGAAGAGGGTGGGGCACAAAGAATTAAAAATATTTCTGGTTGAACTTTGGCTACCCAGGAGATCTTTGTTTGAAATAAAATCAGTGCATCTCATACTGAAACCAATCTACTAAAGAAAAGTAATGTTTCTCGATGGGTTTCAGATAAACCCCTTTTCAATGAACACTGACTAACCGTTATATTGAGTAGTCAGCTTCTGGGTGGTCGAATGGTGACTACTGACAAAGGTATAGGGTGAAAAGATTTCAGGGGATGAGAAAGAGATATAGTGAATTTGTGAATTCCTTTTTATCAAAATGAATTAAATGGAGCTGTTGATAGTTCTTTCTTGTTTAAGGAACTGTATATCTTCAAGTGATGATAGCCATGTTTAGAATGGCTAGTCGACAGAAGAAGGTGTGTATGTCTTATTTTATGGCTATATGAAAGCTCTCCGTCTACTCTGTGAATACTGGAGGTCTTAGAATCCTAAAAGGTCCAGTAGAAATTACTACACCATATATTCTGTGCAAATACACAGAAGACATTGCTAAGGCTGCTGCAAAGAACATGGATTACCGCTATTGTGCCAGAAAAATATTCAATACCCGACAGTATACTATATCTCTACAAAGCCAGCATTCACCCATGCATGGAATATTGTTGACAAATACGGGCATCAACCACTAGTATTTCTCTATTGAACAGGATCAAAAAAGAATCTACAATCTAATAGGTCCCACACTGTGTCAACCAAGCTCCAACTCGTTCTATCACTGATGTTACATCCCTGCGCTTGTTTTATAAGTACATTAATGCGCTCTGATGAAATCGTGGCACTGGTGAACTTCAAGGTAAATACCCCTGACTGACTTGACAAGCAACAAAGTCCCATGCCTTCACTGTAAGGTCCGCCAATGCCAGAGAGCTGGAAGTTTCTTCATTCAAACTGTTAAATTTTGGAATTCTCTCCCTTTATCCTGCTTTTCTGGTTGTAATTACATGCAGAAATACAAATATAATGTGAACAGATATTTTACAACCCAACTCCCCACTAAAAGTGTCCTTGTGAGCATGGTTCCTTATTCACAGTAGCTACTTATGTCTCTGGGACAATTTGTCTCGTTTGGAGTGAATATGAGTAAAAAAAATCTCATTAGGATTCCTCTCAGCCAGAAATAGATTATGGATAAATAATCAAGTGTTAACTATTCTACACTTCCCCAAATGGATTGTTAACTATGCTGCACTGCCAATTAACAATTTCTAGGGTTTAATTTAACACATTGTTGTCAAAACTCACTACTTTAACATCCAAATTCAAAATTGACCCCAGTCTATAAAAAAATCAGGCTTTTTATTCAAACTGGAAGCATCTCATTTGCATATGAAGTGACAAGATCGAAAGCATATAAAGAGAAGCAGCATCCATTTTTTTTCTTTTGTTTATTCTTTTTGTCTACCACTGGACACTACAGGCTGCAAAAAATCAGGTTTGTATCAACTTTTTAAGCCATTTAATTATATAAATATTAATCTTTACCACTTCTACATCATTTTCTCACAAAAAATTATTCTCTGAAACTTATCACCTTTGACCTTCTTGTTGAATATCAAGCCTTGAATGCCAGAGACGTGGTTGGTAACAAAAATATTTGGCTGTTTAATGCAGAAACACCTTGTAAAAACTTCTGCAGACACAATAGATGAAATACATCTGTTCACTACATAAACTCCCATGCATTATCCACCCTTCATGACTATGTGTTCGCCATAACTAAACAATCAAGATATGCAATTATATTTTTATACGTACATATCCTTTGTTGTTCTTTTAAGCATGGCAGCAAGATACAACATTCTAGCAATAATCTTTGGTTGTTACTCTTCTGTTGTAGTACAATCTAATCATCTTGTTTATCAAAACTTTCAGAAAAGTCTGGGTTTTTTTTTCCATACTGCTCCATACTTCAAGCTTTCTTTCCTAGAATCCTCAGCAAATAAACAGAAAACTGTTTGATACATCCAATCGCCAAATGATTTTTGAGGAAGGAAATAAAACAGCTTTACTATTAGCTGATCATGATTGTTTAGGGCATATAGGTATGCACACATAGGAAAGAACTTGAATGCTTACTGAAGAGAACTCAAATGCCTACTAGACACGATTTTTGTGCGTCTAAGGTCTTTCTGTACAGGACAACCTGTTGAGGATACTTTCCCCTACAAGTAAACCCTGACTAAATATTCAAAATCACATAGTATTTGTGGCCTAAATAAGATCTCCCCAGTATGATAACCTAAAGTGACTTTTATGAGGAATGGTGCACCTTCTCTAAGAAATGTTACCTCAAGTAACAGCACGAAGCTAGATAATCCACCAGACTTAATGAATTCTTGTCCTGGAATCCAGTAAGGCCAAGAGACCACAGGAAAAATATATTATAACTTATTTAAATGGTCAATTGAGAAGAGGAAAATTATGTTCTCAATTTCTTCATTAACTCAGATTTTGAGAGGTAAAGATGAACTTTAATAGAATATTTGCATATTTCTATATCTTATGTAGAGATCAAGGGTTAGTTCCAAGAAGGGGGCCCTTTGATTTCTGCGAGGTTCAACTGAAGCTTTGCGCAGAGGCTGTTCTTGGCCTTCGGGCCAGGAGCAGAAAAGGAAGTAATCAGTTCTGGTCAATGTGGGGGAAACCCTTCATATCAGACAATTGCTTTTTAAGTCTGTTTGGTCAATGTGGGGGAAACCCTTCATATTGGACAATTGCTTTTTAAGTCTGTTTGGTCAATGTGGGGGAAACCCTTCATACCAGACAATTGCTTTTTAAGTCTGTTTGGTCAATGCGGGGGAAACCCTTCATATCAGACAATTGCTTTTTAAGTCTGTTTGGTCAATGTGGGGGAAACCCTTCATATTGGACAATTGCTTTTTAAGTCTGTTTGGTCAATGTGGGGGAAACCCTTCATATTGGACAATTGCTTTTTAAGTCTGTTTGGTCAATGTGGGGGAAACCCTTCATATTGGATAATTGCTTTTTAAGTCTGTTTGGTCAATGTGGGGGAAACCCTTCATATTGGACAATTGCTTTTTAAGTCTGTTTGGTCAATGTGGGGGAAACCCTTCATATTGGACAATTGCTTTTTAAGTCTGTTTGGTCAATGTGGGGGAAACCCTTCATATTGGACAATTGCTTTTTAAGTCTGTTTGGTCAATGTGGGGGAAACCCTTCATATCAGACAATTGCTTTTTAAGTCTGTTTGGTCAATGTGGGGGAAACCCTTCATATTGGACAATTGCTTTTTAAGTCTGTTTAGTCAATGTGGGGGAAACCCTTCATATTGGACAATTGCTTTTTAAGTCTGTTTGGTCAATGTGGGGGAAACCCTTCATATCAGACAATTGCTTTTTAAGTCTGTTTGGTCAATGTGGGGGAAACCCTTCATATTGGACAATTGCTTTTTAAGTCTGTTTGGTCAATGTGGGGGAAACCCTTCATATTGGACAATTGCTTTTTAAGTCTGTTTGGTCAATGTGGGGGAAACCCTTCATATTGGATAATTGCTTTTTAAGTCTGTTTGGTCAATGTGGGGGAAACCCTTCATATTGGACAATTGCTTTTTAAGTCTGTTTGGTCAATGTGGGGGAAACCCTTCATATTGGACAATTGCTTTTTAAGTCTGTTTGGTCAATGTGGGGGAAACCCTTCATATTGGACAATTGCTTTTTAAGTCTGTTTGGTCAATGTGGGGGAAACCCTTCATATCAGACAATTGCTTTTTAAGTCTGTTTGGTCAATGTGGGGGAAACCCTTCATATTGGATAATTGCTTTTTAAGTCTGTTTGGTCAATGTGGGGGAAACCCTTCATATTGGACAATTGCTTTTTAAGTCTGTTTGGTCAATGTGGGGGAAACCCTTCATATTGGACAATTGCTTTTTAAGTCTGTTTGGTCAATGTGGGGGAAACCCTTCATATTGGACAATTGCTTTTTAAGTCTGTTTGGTCAATGTGGGGGAAACCCTTCATATCAGACAATTGCTTTTTAAGTCTGTTTGGTCAATGTGGGGGAAACCCTTCATATTGGACAATTGCTTTTTAAGTCTGTTTGGTCAATGTGGGGGGAAACCCTTCATATTGGACAATTGCTTTTTAAGTCTGTTTGGTCAATGTGGGGGAAACCCTTCATATCAGACAATTGCTAATTTTGGACCCTGCCAGAGTGCCCCCTTGGGGGAGCTGGTTTTTCCTCCCCACATTAAAAAGCGGCCTTGTGCCTGATTTGCTCAGTGGGGAAGCAAATAAATACAAACTGATGCAAACTGAAACAAAAAAGAAAAACAATTTTAAAAGAGTAGATTTTCATAAGGTGGACTTACTAATCCCATTCTTGTATTCTGAAAATTATTTTCCTAGGTTCATTGCCAATCATGGTGAGAGTTCAGTCTACCCTACTATTTATAGTGATTAGTTGTAGAAACTTGCGAGAAGAATGAGTATTACAAAAGAGCTTTCAACCAACAGATGAAATCATAAATTAACCCTGTCAATGCAACAGTTTATCAGATGTTATCTGAATAGCTGTCCACTGAGTTCATCCATTCCAAAGAGTGGTGTAGAAAGAATAGAAATGTTGTCTGTAAGTGCCACTTAGATTCCTTCAAGAATCTAAAGAGAAAGATCGAAATGGAAGAAATTTGAAGTCTTTTCTTTGTTTTTTGTTTTTTTTATACTATTGGATCACGACTTATTAAAACCAAGAGACACTCGAGGATAAAAATAAATAATACTGAATGATTGTTAGTCTGAAGATGAGGAACACTATACGAGTATTATAACTGGTCAATAGTATGAAGCATGTTTTTGATTAGGTGCAGCCCCTATCCCACATAATGAGGTATGTATTTATAATTTAAAAAACATAATATTTTTGAATTGCAAACTGAAATTATTTTTTACGGGATGATTCTTACGTGGATGACATTGAAACAAGCTTCCTTTGCTTTCCTTTTTGACAACGGAAATCAAAAGTAACCTGACAAGAGATCAAAAGTTCAAAAGTGAAATGCATTGGAAATCTGGATGGAAGATCAGAATCAGAAGTGGAGTAGCATGTGAGCAATTAGCAAGTTGGGAGCTGGTTAATTTTGTTCAGAAGTGAAGCGAAACGAATGTCTGAAACGTAGACTTAGTAACATCCAGTTCTCTCCTTTCTCTCCAACCGAAGTTTGTATTATAACTAAGATAAATAATAAACAATATATTGGGAACAAATAACTGTTATTAATTATTGAACTGAAGCAATACTAATGACCATACATGACCCAATGAAGAATGGACATCGAATCATGCCCAGTAGAACCAATAACTGACCACAAAGTCATCTTCATTGCATCAAACCATCTCAAGTAACAATTCATATTGAAGCTCACAGAGATGCAACAGTAAAGACACTTGAAATACTCCCTCTCCTTCTTTTTATAAAATGGGAAAAGAAGAATCGTTGATTACCTTCTCCTTCCACTGAACAACAAATGAGCTGATCGTTTTCCGGTTGCGTGTACGCTCCCTAAATAAACAAAAAGAGAAGAAAAATACATCAGACAGAATTAGTGAAATGATGTGCATATAATATGATTTCAATATCAATCGACATGTGGATTATTACAAGACTTGTGTATAATATGAGTTATACATAATACAATTTGTCTATTATATGTTTTGTGTATAATACAACTTGTTTATAATAAGACTACAACGAGAATCTCTGCTATTTTCATCAAAATTAAAAATATTTTCAAATTTTCACCATTACAGAATTTGCATTTCTTTTGACTCTTTTTAAGAAGAATCATTTAAGGATTTTGCTTTCATTTTGATTAGTGTTGGGACGATTAATAGGAATCAGAATCGGGAATTGGAAAAATGGGAACATTTAAGGGTATCAGAATCAGTATCGGAATTGGAAAAATTTGTGTATATTATCTAATGCCAAAATGATTCTTTTAATTGTTATTTTTTATTTGAATGTGTTTAAAGCAAAATCTTCCTATGCTGGTAATAATTATAAAATAATAAATATTTATTGCTTTTTAAACCTAGAAAAAAAATCTATAGATGATTCTCACAAGTGTATTTTTTCGTATAGGAAAATATCTTCACATTTAGCATGCATTTTTATGGTAATCGGGGAAAAACTCTATATTTAAATATTTAAAAATTTATAAATAATCAGAATCGGTAATTGTATCGGAATCGGTAAAAATATTGGTATCATCCTATCACTAATTTTGATACACCCTAACTATAATGAGGATCTCCATTATTTTTGTCAAAATTGGAAATATTTTCTAAATTTTCACTAACTATGGACAAATAGCTCGACTTCCTTGCGGATGCCTTGGGAAAGGCAAAGGCTAAGAGAGTAAACCATGACAAAAAAAAAACAAAACAGTATGAAGTTCCAATAGATGGATGGTGAAGCTCTGCAACACCTTTCTGGCAACTCCTGCAGCCGTGCTGACTCCGACCGTATTGGCTTACTTTTCCGTCAGATTTTGTCTGCAACACTGAGGGAGGGGATCCTGGTAACTGAGAAACTCTAGGTCTCCTTATCATCTGCCCAGGCCTACATTCGAAGAGCCAATTCCAGCTTTGAAGTGTATAGCCATAGCAAATGCTGCAGTGCACCAGACTAGATGCAGAATGGCATTGTCTTTTTAGACAAAAGTTTGCCATCACATAAGACGTGTATAATATGTGTATTATAATGAGGCATAAGTGTTAAACGATTTGTGTTTTATACAACTCAACTACTTTACTTTACATCATTGTGTTCTTAGCATGTTTTTACTATTAAAAGTAACTCTTTATTTGTTTTATGAGCAACATCTTAAATGGAGAGAGAAATAAATTTAGAGTTCTCTTCAAACATCACTTCTAATCCTCCAGCATGTTTGCGTAGGTCGAGAGTGAAAATAGCGTTGTCTTTGTGTAGAGTGGGAGAGGCTGATTATTACCTTAACAATGCCAGCAACAGAACTGTTGAAATTGTCTTTGAATATAATTTCTCCAGTGGAATCATTTCGAACATCAATCTAAAATGGAAATTAAACATTTATGTCACGTCTTCATGTCCTGGGGGTGGGGGTGGGTTGTAAAATAAATAACATGAAAGAATAACTGGAAGCAAATGAGATTTAATTAAAAAAAAAAAAAAAATTCAAATCAACTTGTTATTCAATATTCAGTTTTCCTTTCTTAGAATTTGGTAATTTGATTTTGGAACAATCCATTTTAAAAGTCGAAATTTTTACCTTATTCCTGCATTGTTCTAATAAGCTACCTAACATCATACATAGATAGATACGCACTAGATATGTCTAGTGGTGCTGCACTTCTAACACTGCATTTGTTCTGTTTGTGTTTCAGGATACATAGATCATCCTTTGATGTGTTATGAATAAAGGAAGATACCTATCTATGATTTATGCATCATTGTTGCTGCCGTCAGGAGAAGGAGTGACGTTTCGACTGGTGTTAACATCTATGACCCGTGCATCCATCAACGGTTGATTATGGTGAAGCTCATTTGTCCAATTCAAGATTGCCTTTGGGAATCCCAAGACTTATCGGAGGAGTTCGCCGCTGCACTCACCACTGCTTTGAAAATCCATGCAGACAACACACACGCAGTTGCCCATGCACCAAGCAGCTCACATACCTCTCAAGCAAAATTGACAGGGCTTTTATGTGCAGGGAAGCTCTTGCGGCCTTGGGTGCTCTTCCGGCTAATTTTCCTTCAATCCCAACCTGGCAGCCACACGCCGCCGTGGCTGGAGTAGATGACGAACCCACATGTTCATGCCCAGGAAGATATCTATCTAATACATGACAACTACAATGTGCCTCGTGATCTCTTTTTCACACCAGCTCTGCAGAGAGGGCTTTCTAAAAATTCAGAAAAAAATGTACCTGAGATGATTTCAGCTAAATTGTTGAAAGGCATCTTTTGCTGTTTGAGTGGCTGCACTTTGGAACAGGTTGTCAGAATCTGTGGTCAGCCTACGGATGATCAAGGAGTTCAAGGCTGGATACATCATGATTGCTGATCTTTGGGTGATTGCCCTTCACTTTAGCAATGGATGATGCATGCAGATGCATTTATATTGTAAAACATCAACCAGAATTTTGATGTATCTTTAGAGGAAGGTTTTTTTTTTACCCTAAAGCAGATCATGGTCTCTATGGGACCCAGCAGAGGATGTACAATGGTCGCTTTTGTCACCTTGGAAAAAGGGCAGAAATCTGTCTGTGTTTATGTTTTCTGGAGTAGCCCACTAGGTGATAATGATGTCTATTATATCCAGGGTTGAGGTTTCCTTGGACAAAACATTCAGACACTTTTTTAGATGCATATATCTTTTAACTATCCATTTACATGACTTGTTGCGTGTTGGTATTTTTTATTTTTGCTGATAAATTTGATTTGATTTGACTTATATGACATTTTATTTATTGCTGTTATTATTCTATTCACACTGAGAGAATCAGAGCTATTACTTATGTCAGAAGTAGATTTACTTCTGATCCCTTTATACGATACACAGCATAATCACGTTTGACACACTGATTCCTGTCAGATCACCAAAGTTAAGCAACAATGAGCCTGGGTGACCATTTGGGACTTCCAGATGTTGTATGTGCTCTCCGCTTATCTCGTCATTGTTTTCAGTCATCTTGGACTTCACCTTGCCATTGGACTCTAGCAGTATCAGTTCAGGAGAGGTGTGGTTAGGGATTGAGCAACCCTTGCCACACAATTACGCATGCAGCTGCCCCTACAGGAGGTATCCTTTGTCTTTTGAGATTGAACGGAGGCATCAAGATCCCTGTGTTACATACAACTAGCTCAGCCTTGCGTGTCTTTGTTTGAAAGCATGCCACCCTCTGTGCAGATTCCTGAGTTCATCAGAAAAATTCCCAAGTTAGACAAAATACACCTGAAGAAAATCAGAGGTTACATCAGCTAAAACGTTGTAAAAATAACACTCAAGATAAGAACAATAGTCAGGATAATCCAAATAATACAATGGTAGTACAAATCATTTACTTATCCATTAGTCAAAGACTTTATTCTGTAAACTAAATCAGGAAGTTCCTTACAAATGTGTTTTTTACATGCTCGTATTATTTAGAATTTAGCTGAAAAAAGACTATTGTTAGCCATGTTTTTATGGAAATTGCTCCAGACAAGACATGAATCCACTTTATGTAAGGAGCCAAAAATAAAAATATTACTTTAAGGTTACGTTCGAAAGATAAATTCTGACCAAGAAAATAGCAGTTCTTCCTTCTTTGTTAGAAACATCACTCCTAGAAAAAAAACACTAAAGGACAAAATAAAGGAAGTGAGAGTTCTACCCTCCTAAGATCTTGTTTCACCCACCCGCTTCCTCCATCAATATATAACGTCTGCACTTCTCAAATGGGAATACAAGTTCTTGGCCTTACCTTGCCATTGGACCATCCAGTAATAAGCTCAGAAACGCCATCATTATTCAAATCGAAACTGAAAATTGACACGGCATGGTTCTTTGACTAAAGACAAAAAAAAAAAAAAAAATGAGAGAAAATGAGACCAACACCAACAAAAATATCAGAGATGAAGAATTGAATAAAAAAGTGAATATATTTTGGTAACATACCTTGATTCTCCAGGATCTGCTAGTCCTTTCGTAGATGCCGATTGTTCCGTTTTGCAAAGCATAACCAAATTTGCACTCACTGATTGGGTGGAGGCAGGTTATCATCTGAAAGGGGAGACAAAAAAAAAAATCAACTTGGTTCGGGTTCTCAATAGAATTTAAAATAAGCATTTTGAATCATTTGAAGATGTTGTTAACCAAATCTTTCACAAAAGAGAGGGTATGGTAGCCTTCAAGTCTAATGTAAACAAGTTCTTGTTGAACCGTCATCTTAAATAATCAAATTCTACCCAACTTATACCATTAACGATTACTACACTACCACATTACATTCATTAATCTTTATCCTCGAGTAGCCTTCAGGTTTCGATAAGTGGTGACTTCTTTGTATAAAAAAAGTTTTAAAAAACCCAAAAATTTGTGTTGCTGTTCAGCTTCAAAATTCAAAATATAATTTCTATCAGTACTGTAACATTCTACCCTACTCAAAACTTAATTGGAGTTATTTTGATTTTATTTTATCTTATTTTTTTATGGAAATCGCCCCAGACAAGACATGAAGCCCCTGATGTAATGAGCTAAAAGAAGAAAAAAAAGAATTACTTCAAGGCCAAAAACTAGTCAATAATCTCTTGACAAAGGTTTCCTTCCCCGGGCAATTGCTCTTGACATATCGGAGGCCTTCGATAAGGTATGGCATAAGGGCCTACTTCACAAGATTTCCAGCTACGGTATCACTGGAAATGTTTTCTCAATCATTAAATCATTTCTCTCCGATAGGTTCATAAGAGTAGTGGTTGATGGGCAGAAATCAGAGGCCCACAGTATTAATGCTGGAGTCCCTCAGGGGTCCATCCTGGGCCCAACTCTCTTCCTGATCTACATCAATGATCTCCCAAAACACATACTTAAATCATTCGTTGACATCTATGCTGATGACACGACCATCTATGGCAACACATCAAAGGCTGTAAATGACAAAGTTCTCTCTAATTCTCTCTCCTCTGATCTTGAGCGTGTGGTACAGTGGGGGAAGAGGTGGCTGGTCACTTTTAATGCATCCAAAACCAAGCTTCTATCTTTACATCATCAACGCTCTGATTCCCATCTGGCATCAACTGAAATGGATGGCTCTCATCTTGGGGAGACTCCATGTTTTGACAAGCTTCTGGGTTTGACCTTTACTCCTGATCTGAAATGGAACATGTACATCAGGTCTGTTGCTAAGGACGCTGGGAAAATGGTGGGATCCTTCTACCGCTCCAGAAGATATCTCACTACTGATGCAATTCTCTATCTGTATAAAAGCCAAGTATGTCCAAGGATGGAGTAGTGTTGCCACATCTGGGCAGGAGCTGCTAAAAACAGCCTATCCTGCCTTGACAGAGTACAAAATAGACTTCATGGTTTAGTGGGGGATGCCCTTTTCTCTTCCCTGCAGCCTCTCTCCCACAGAAGAGACGTTGCGAGCCTGTCTTTGTTTTATCGCTATTTCTATGGCAAGTGCTTGTCTGAGCTCCAATCTCTCGTCCCCCCTCGCCAATCTTTCATGAGAAACACCCGTCTGGCTGAAACAACTGTCAATAATTTTTCCCACTCTTTATCTGTGCCTAAATCCAAACGTAGATTCCATAAGCAGAGCTTCTTTCTCAGAAGTGCACGACTGTGGAACTCTCTTCCATTTGCCTGTTTCCCACCTGACTACAACTTGGATGTCTTCAAATCCAACATAAACAAATTCCTGACAAACCGCCCCCTTAAGTAAGACACTCTATCAAAACCCCCAATACTAATGATTACTACAATACTATCTCATTGATTACTGTACAAGCAATAACCCTTATCCCTGAGTGGCCTCCGGGCCTTGATAAGTGGTGACCCCCCATGTAAAAAAAAAAAAAAAAAAAAAAAAAAGAAAAAAATGTTTGTGTTGTGTTCAGAGAATAGGATGTCAGGATCATCGAATATTCAAACAACAAGTAAACCAGCTCTTTGTATTTTTAAACACAATTTATTCACAGCAGCAACATTAAATGATATTCATGTGTCAGCAAAGCCGCTATCTTGTCCTCCTCTCTAGAGCTCTCTAGTCTTTTCTAAAGATCTATAAAGGGCGATAATTCTTACTTTCTTTATTAGTCATTCCCCCTTTGATCGATATAACAGTTTGACACATAGATTCTGACCCAGAAAGCAGTTATTCTTCCGCCTTCATCAGAAACATTGTTTATTATGCTTCACCATCTTTGGTTGGACCAAATTTCACACTGATATAAACATTCTCTTGAAATTTTCTGAGCCTCACACCTTCCCTGCTGACTCGCGAAAAATTGAAAGTTTGTGTTTTGTTTGTGACATCATCACTAGAAGATTGCCATACATGGTCAAACGCCTTCCTTTATCCAGTTTCCTTTCTCAATAGAGCCTCTCTGCCCTTTTCTAGATGCATTATCTTCACCACAGCTGAGGAACTCTGTCTATCTTCTTTGCATGGTAACACTCCAGAATATCAAAGGGAGGCTAACAAGTGCTATGCCTTGACCAAGGGTGACCTGGAACTGTGCAAGGCAGTGGGGGGAGGGGTCATCTGTGGCTGTTGTCAAGAGAAGCCTGGTGTATTAAGTTTCATGTACCTGCTAACGTCACAGGATATGGTATAATAGGATATAAATGTTATATTATGAGCCAATGTTATATTAAAATATTATGTTATTTCAGCTGCACTTTTTTCTAAATATGTATGGATAAATATTTTTAATAATTCAACAACTCACTCAACTTATGGAAACAACTGTTTTAATTCTGATAACTCAGTGCATAGCTTGTGGCAAGTGATCAGAGAGAGAGAAAGAGAGAGAGGATGGAAGTGGCAACTGGCGATGAAATGCGATCACACACTCATCTGCTTGACTCATCTCTCTGTTTGTTGTTGTTGTTCTGACACGTCAACCCTAAACAATCCGCTTTTTATTGTCATTCTATAAATCAAAATTCTAATCGTTTGTTTCACTTGACTTACATTATCCAG
This sequence comes from Euprymna scolopes, assembly GCF_053919585.1. Taxonomy (NCBI): domain Eukaryota; kingdom Metazoa; phylum Mollusca; class Cephalopoda; order Sepiida; family Sepiolidae; genus Euprymna; species Euprymna scolopes. Next base: position 39,038,167 of record NC_136510.1, read on the forward strand.
TCAGCAAATGGGTCTCAAAAACATTGCATTGCCAGGCCATAAATCAGCATAAACTACTATTACAAAGGGTGTTCATTTTCTGTTTTAATTCGCAAAGATGCTTTGTGGTTGCATTGTTCCAAATTGCAGAGGAAATCATAAAACTGCTTCAAAAGTGACCATATTTTTTTTTTCCAAAGGATATAGAATTATTTTACATCGAGACACATTAAATTAAAAAGGAAAATTTTTGCCAGGTAAAAACAGTACGGTAAAATATTTTTATATCATTGGCATAGCAACTATTTTTGCCACCCGGGATAGTTGTAAGATTTGCCCCCTACTTCCCATGCTGGCCGTTGAAAATCCGTTAACCTTCAAAATTCCAGAAAGTCCTTAAAATACTTATTTTCATGGAATTACAATAATGAAGGATCTAATTATAGACTAGTGATATTTGTCTCAGATTTTCATCTTATTACAGTACTCCTATCCATATACAGTCATCATCAAAGAAAACCAAAGATTTTTCAAAACAAAAACGTATAAATCATAATAAAAATTTTTAATTAATTTTACTGGATATGGAAACTGGATACATAAACAAAGGAAACCAAAAATCTTACAGTTTTTTTTTGTTAGCTTTTTATTATTTTAATTTTTTTCTATTTTCTATTTTTATCTCCTCAAAATGCTGTCCCTCCCCTTGCAACGCCACTGTTTTATATATTTTTACAATTGTATTTATTATATTTTTAGAAATTTCATTCAATTAAAATTTAATTAAAGCAATTTCATGACTTTAATTGATAACATTGTCAAAATAAATAAAAGAAACAATTTATATAACATTGTACATGCATCAATGAATAAAAGTTACCATGACTTAATTTAGCCATTTTAATTCACAATTCGTTTTTAATGTTTTTTAATTAAATGATTGCTTTCATTTTATTAGGACATATATAGTTCTGTCTTTAAATCGTGAATAAAAGCTTAACATTCTGGGTGAAATGACTTTATATGGTTAGTTTACTTCTGTGAGTTCCAATCCAATTCTAGTTTATTAAGTAAAAACAAATCCCCTTCCCCCAATGAACAAATTATTGAGTATACCCCCCACCTCCAATATTAACACTGTTACGAAATTAATGTATTTCAATTCATTTGTAAACAATCATTGTATTCTCTTCTATAAATCATAAATTAAACACAAAGTGGCCCCACCTCCTCAAATACACAAACCACAGCCAAGCAAACAAATCAATGTGTATTCATCATGCCCTACCTTAATTTCATTACAAAATTAAATTTCACCATAATGCATTTCAGTTAAACAAGTAATTTATCTGTAATTTGATTGGTCACTTTATCTTCTTCTCTGCGACATCTCTTTCGCAGACATGATGTTACTAGTCTTAATCTTTTCTATAAACACTATTATGATATGCGTTCTTCAGAATTGTCTGATCTATTCTCTGCTTCCTTTATTACAGCTTGTTTGATTCATTGGTCTAGTTGTCTCCATCAATTTGCTGTTTTGATACAGTTTTCTATTTCGGTAGCTTCTTTCCCAAGAACTACAGGCTTGTGGAACTCTCTTCCTGCTGACTGTTTTCCTTCTATCTTTTCAAGACTGGGCCAATAGGCATTTCCTAATGCATTTCAGTTCATTCATAAACAAGTAATTTATCTGTGATTTAACTGACACCATGCTTTCCTCTTCTCTACAACCTCTCTCTCACAGATGTGGTGTCATTAGTCTCAGTCTTTTCTATAAATTCTGTTATGAAATGTGTTCTTCAGAATTTTCTGATCTATTCCCTGTTTCCTTTGTTCTTTTATCTATAGCCTTGCTTTTTTCAAAACTGGGGCCAATAGGCATCTCCTATGCGACAGTCATCTTTCATTTTTGTTACCTCCTTACATCAAGTGGCTTCATACCTTGTCTTGGGTGATTTCCATAAAAAAAAAGTTTGTTAATTCACTTTTGTTTATGAGTCTTGGTTTTCTCCATTTTGATGGACTACACTGAAACATGGATCCAACTAGCAATTAAATTCTTGAAGAAAATAAAGACAAAGAAAGAAAAAGATTACATAGTCTCTCTCTTATCAATTAATTCACTTTATTTCCGTCTTACCTCAGTCTCCGTCATTTCGGCAATGATTTCATCTTCACGAAAAACTCGGATGTCAAAATCTTCAGAACCAACAACTAACTGCAAAAGGAAAACTTTCTTTTAGCTTGGAACGCCTCACGAATAAAGAAAATAACAGCATTAAAAAAATATGAAAGCAGCGGCACCAATATTAGAACGACCGATAAAAGTGAAACAGTATACTTGATGGCAGCTATTTCAAATTTATAACCATAAGCCGTGATAAATAAGCCATTTCTCTTTTGAATGCCAGACCCAGAATAAATTATACATGGTATACCCCACAAAAATATGCCACCTATGAAATTATTTCTGGGGGATTTTGTAGTAGCATTGCTACATCTGCATTCATCTGTTCTTTTTTGAGATGACAAGGTAAAAGAAGACTCACAGAGTTTTCAATTAAAAAGACAAACATTTTTTCTACAAATAAATTTTATTTGATAGTTTCATCAGCACAGAATAGGGTCCAAAATAGTAGGCATACAAGAATATAAATTAATTAAATTAAATCAATTAATAAATATAAGATTAAAGAGGTGACATTTGCATATTACATTAAGGAAGATCGACTTTATTACACAGCGGTGTATTAGTTATTGTTTATAGTGAGAGAATTATTTTAAGTGTTCTATTTAAGTTTATTATTTAATATTTAATAATAATTAACAAATAAATTAAATAAATTAAATAATTAATAATAATTAATAAATAAATAAATAATAATAATAATAAATAAATTAATAATAATAAATTAATTAATAATAATTAATAACCAATAAATTAATAATAAATAATAAATAAATTAATAATAATTAATAATAAATAATAATAAATTAATAATAATAAATAATAAATTAATAATAATTAATAATAATAATTAATAAATAAATTAATTAAAAAGATAAACATCTTCTCTACAAATAAATTTTATTTGATAGTTTCATCAGCACAGAATAGGGTCTAAAATAGTAGGCATACAAGAATATAAAGCAGATTTATTCGACTCGCAGATATGTAATATAGAAAAAGAATTGAGTTCTTGAGTTCCATTTCTTCCTGTGATGACATTGTGAAAGATGAGAGGATATATACAACATTTAGTCACAGCGAGGAATGGTTTATAAAAGGTTAAAAAACAGCCTTGGGCAGAAATGGAAAAAGATGTGCATGCACAAAGTGTTCTAATCACCCGTGTATCACTATGCAAGTCTGAATATGCCTGTTTTATCTTACTGAACTATGTACAAAACACCACGCAAGTGATTACATATAAGTGTATGGGCACGTCTTTTTGGTCTGTTATGCGTTTACTCAGATCGAACACACTAACCCAATTTCAATTACGCACCAGTTACCTGCCCTTGTCGTGAATTCCAGTTTGTCCAACAGGTGGCATTCTCTACTTCCTGTTTTGCTTCCTTTGTCTACTTCCGTTTCTCTCTCTTTTATTTCGAACCGTCGACGTGACAACATGTTCTTTCTTGTCTGACTGTCCATGCGAGGGACATGCTTTTAACACACGCCTTGACAGAAGCATAAACCTTTCAAGGTGAGGTATACACGATGAACATTCAACGCATCCAGACACACGCATGCACAAGAATATATACACAACGAACATTCTAACTTCATACACATGTGTACAATGAACTCATATGTATAACGGACAATTAACTTCATGTATGATATATATCTACACACACAGGTACACAGAACACACTCTTAATGTTCTCACTTTCGATAGTTAAATACAACATCTTGTATGTATATATGTAACTCAATTCTTACATTCTCTCTTTTAATGTTATCCTTTTAAATGTCTTCTTAAATGTACTAGTAAAACATGCTCTTTATTGTTGCACTGTCTCAGCTACAAACGACGACCTTCAAGTAATCAAACACACAACCTACAGATTGGTAACGCTAGTCCCTATAACTGATAATAAAACCCCTTACAAGTGCAAAAGAAAATAAATCTGAACAAACCGGGCGTGCGTGGTCCCGCTCTGGTGCTGCATATGAGATGACGCCACAAAAAAAAAACAGTGAAGAAATGATGAATGTGAGAAGTGTGAAGGGCCAACGTTGTCTTCACATTTTCGCCAAGTTTCAGAAAAATCTAATGGATGGGGCAAAAGTTATGGGGTAAAAAGTGTCATATTTTGCAATTTTGGGGCATTTGTGACCCCTTTTGAACTCCTAAGAATGTCGATTGCCACTGAAAATGGACAAACGGTGCAGTTTCATGCCTTAACACATGTATATTTTAGTTGACCCCATAAAAAAAAACTATATAGTCAGACATATCAAGCTTTTGTTGAGAAATATGAAAAAAAAGTCATGAAAAGGGGCGTTTTTAGCACTAAAAGTTCCCAGGGACGTGAACCAAAATTTTGCCAGGGTCACTCATACTGGATTTATATTAAGAACAATGGGTTCCACATTTTGGCCAAGCTTCAGAAAAATCTAATGGATGAATCAAAAGTTATGGGGCAAAACAAGTCATTTTTGGCCATTTTGGAGCATTTTTGGCCTTTTCTGAGCCCCTGGGGATGCAACGGGAATTTTTGCAAAAAATTTTTTTACTGTGCACATCTATTTAATGAAATACAATTTGTGGCAAAATCTCAGAAAAAACTAATGGACGGTTATCTGGCAATCCTTGAGACACGGACAGATGCACAGACGCCACTGAAAACATAGGTCCCTCTCCGATAAATCAAGGGACCAATTATGTAATTGCTATAGATTCATGGTCTGATACCCCCTGTATGGGTTGTTATGCTTGTAATTGTGAAGCAAGGGTTGCGCACACCCCAATCACACTATTCCTAAATCGGCACTGTTTGATTCTTTTGGCAAGGAGAAATCTGGAATGACTGAAAACAATGCTGAGATAAGTGGAGAGTACATACAGCACCTTGTATTCCCAAATGGTCACCCATTTTAGTATTAATCAGGCTCAACGTTGCTTAACTTTGGTGATCTAAAGAGAACCAGTGTTTCAACGTGATTACGCCCTATATGTAACCGTTGCACATTAATAAAATTCACAATTTTTTTTCTGCAATGCAACCATATTTGGAACAAACAAACTTCAATCTATGCCTGACTTGTCCACCAAGTTTCACTGATAAATGTCCAACAGTCTATATTTTATTCTTGTTTAATGATAAGCACACCTGGATACAACATCAACTTTGATACACTTCTCTCTTGACACCAACCTGATTTTGACTGTAATTGACCCATTCAATTTAAAAACAGTCTGGGGATTGTTTTACTATATATTATCTTTCAGATAACCCTACAGAGATAAATTTGGGATATTGAGTTCTGGTGAGTGTAAAGCCCATTTGGGATCACAGCTCTTACTGATAAGGCAATCACCAAAGTGTCCCTGCATAACACTGAATAGTGTAAAAGAAAAGTTGTTGAACATTTTTGATTGAAACTTGGTGAACAAGTCAGGGTCAGATTGAAGTTCATTTGTACCAAATATGGTTGGATTGCAGATAGAATTTCGGATTTTAATAACGATTCTATAGGCAGCACGCTTCCATAATTCTTTATTTACTCACCTCTTTCTGTCCGTCTTTGTCAAAGTCTACCAAGGCAAGGGAACAGACATTGTCACCAGTGACCTGTGTTAGAAAAAAAGAAAAGAAAAATGAGATAACATTAGAAAATAGGAATTTTCTTCTCAGCCATCAAAACTTGTAGAATGAAAAGACAAGAAGTCTCATTCTGACATTTAAAAACAACTTTATTGATCATCTTCATTAGTATGACTTGTATAGTGAAAGGGTTAGTTGTGGAAAATGTTCCTGTGTGGAGACGTAGATTAAAGATTAGACAAGGTTGTTAAAAGATATAGAGTTCATGGATGTGTGTGTCTAAAGTAGTAGTGGAACTGTGTGTCACGAATGATTAGAGACAGTACTGTAGGATGAGAAAGAGAGTTTGTGTGTGTATCGCATTGAAGTCCATGTGTGGAGATAGCTATGATGGCATGTTTGTATTCATGACTTAGTCGAACCCCAAGGCCAGGTGAGTTCTGTTAAATCCCAAGAGAGAAGTTGGGGTGGACAGGTCTGTTTCACATGAAGTTGTTGTCTGTCCAAGATCTAGGAAAAAAGAGAGAGTGTGTTGCCGGTTTAACCTTTTATGAACTCAGTCACGTGACTGAGAGCTGCCTTCTGATTGGACGTCAGGAAGGAAGTATATTCAAAATCTCCAGCCATGAGAAATCTCTCCTGTTTGTGTTAATTGCAATTTCGTTTGCTACAGACTTATTAGAAAGAGATGGAAACATTGCAGCTAGACACCATTTACACATGTTTCTGGTTGTCTTCATCTTTATTGTGACTATTTTATTAGATAATGAGTGGAAGCCCAAGGGGAAGGCATCCTAAAAGGAGGCAGGGGAGCCTAAAAGCAGAAGTTGGAAATCACATGACTTCTGCACAGAAAAATGTCTCAACCTCTCGACATTGATGAGAACAGACGCAAGATACAATGGTCTCCGTGTCAGCTGGCAGGGGCTGGGGACATTTGTTACAAGTGGCTAAATGTCAGTTGTCTAAATACGCAAATGATACCTCTCCCTCCAATTCATTCCTTTTAAATCTGTCTCTCACACACACACTCCCATACACGTGCATTTCAGTCTTTTGTTTTTGTTCTGTTTAAATAAAACTTAAAAACAAACCAGCATTCACAAGGTTTTCTATCAACAGGTGAGTTTAACAGTACAAATATTAACAATAGCCTAGGTTATAACAGAAGATGCATATATGTATAATGTTTATACACCCATAACAGCAAGTGGTATACAATATTTTCACAAGATTATGGTCATTGTATTCTCTGACATTCTTTACTACAGAATTTATTCAAGAATACTTCAACCGGCACCTATGTTCACATGATCGCATGTTTAGTAAGATGATATTTTGGGAGATTTATAAACCTATCCTTTGATATAATGATATGCAGAAACACTTTGGAGATTGTCTCATCGGTAAAGTGTGATTCTAAATGGACTTCACTTATACTGGATATCAGGTTTATAAATCCCCCTCTCCATAATATCATCTTACTAAACACATGATCAAATGGATATAGGTGTTGGTTGAGAGAATTTTACACAGACAATTCTATTTAAAGATCAAATTGAACTGTGGATGAAGCAATTAAGTAGACTCCCACTGATCAGATATCTTTTGCTAGTATATATATATATATATATATATATATATATATATATATATATATAAATGTAATGCCTGGAAGGATAGCCTCATAAAAACAAAACAGAAATTAAAGTCTCCCCTTCCATGGAAGAGAAGATATGTGGGAGGATTCGCTTCCCACTTTCCTTCCCCACAAAAAGTAATGTCTGGGAGGATGGTATCATGATAAATCAAGATATACTATGTTGACCCCTTTCCTTCCAAAAAATAAAAAGAGAGGAAGTAATGCCTTAGAAGATAGTACTGTACTGTACTGAAATGGCACTCACCCTAGACAGGTTGAACCGGCTTCTTCCAAAGGAGGAAGTTTCATGGGAGTATGAAATTCCCAGTTACATGTATATCCCCATTAGGGGAGATGATGATGTTAGGTTTTTGCAGCTCTTGCAGGAAGGTGTCAACGCCCCCTACAAACAGTCACCCATCTGGAACTGACTAGACACAGGCTCAATGTTGCTTGACTTTAGTGATCCAATAAGAACCGGTGTGTCAACATAGTTATGCAGTATATAGGAAACTGATCATCCTACAATATAGCTTTGTGCCCAGTGATAGCCAACACTAGAAATATAGATACAGCCCATGAGAAGATAAGGAAAAGAACCATGGCACATGCGTTTAGAGTAAGATGGTTAGTTGGAGGCATGGGTGTGATTGCACAAAAATATCTCATTTCACAATTAATATTAAAAAACATTGTAAATATTTGGCAGGTCAAAATTTTCGTACATTTTTTGCATAAGCTATTTTCTTGCAATGAATAAATAAATCAAATGATGTTTGGTATCATATACCTACACCAAAAATTGCAATAAATTTTTTTTAAAAACTCACAGTCCAAAACTGATCATCGCCTTTGGCGTCAAATCCTTGGATAGAACAATTCCCACCGATGATGGCCAATGGGTCTTGGAAAGCACCAAGCTTCCCAATGGTTATTGCATTCGCACCATCTGGAGTCTAAAACAAATGAAGAAAAAAGAAAAAGATAAAAAGATTTGATTGCTTGTTTGTTTGTGTTCAACAATCTTTCAGCTATTATAAGGTCATCTCAGGGTCAAACAAATATTGTTCTGCATACTTCAGACAATTTTTAAAATTTTAAAACGTTTCTGAATTTTTTGAGATAATGATTGTTGATTCATATTATTTGAATTATTCAGATTACTGTTCTCATCTTTGGTGTTATTTGCACAATGTTTTAGCTGATGTAATATCTAACCTTCTTTGGGTGTATCTTGTCAAACTCGGGAATCCTTGTGTCGAACTTAGGATCTGCACAGAATTTCGAATGAGATCCTTTACTTAATTCATAGGTAGCTCTAGTTCCATCAGGTTAGAAGTCCAAAGTAATTCGCAATTGTATTTTTAATGCTACCCACGCTGAGGATTGAAACTTCAACTGTGTAACTTAGAACTGAATTTTACCAAGTACTTTATCCATTGAGCTACATGCCGTCATGTGAATAACACTCAAGATCAGTAGTCCAAATAAACCAAATAATACAAGTTTTGACAATGTTGCTTCTTTATTAAGGTGTATAAAGAATGTTGGATTTATCTATTTGCAATATATGATTGTTTTTGTTTCATTTTTAGACTTTCGTATGTTTTTTTTACATTCAAAATATTATTGGGTCCATTCTTTAGAAGAGAGGTTTTTTTTAAAAATTGTTTGCTATGCAAATTAATTGATATTTCTTTCTTGTCATGTTATTTTGTTAATACTGGATTAAAATTTATTTGTTTATTTATTATGTAATCATTTTTTAAATATCTTTGTCCAAATTAATCGCGTTATTAAACCGTATTATTTTGAGGAAAAGCTATATTTTCAAATACTGTTTTATTGCTTATTAATTTGAAATATTTGTTGTATATATGTTCATATTTTTTGCATTTAATAAAGATATTAGATTTCTGAATTTTTGAGATAAAGACTGATTATTCGTATTATTTTGATTCTTCGGACTACTGTTCTCATAATGAATGTTATTTTCACAATGTTTCAGTCGATGTAACCTCCAACCTTCTTCAGGTGTATCTTGTCGAACTTGTGAATCTTTCTGTTGAACTCGAGAATCTACACAAAATTTCGAACAGAGCCCTTTATTTGATCCACAGGGGTAGCATGCTTTTGTTCTGTCAGCCATGATTAGGCAGAAGTTACAAGTAATTTGCAATTGTAGCTGGAGTGTTACCCACACTGAGAATTGCCCCTTTAACCTCCAGAAAAGTGTAACTTTACAGCTGAATTTTTACCAAGTACTTTACTCACTATGCCATGGATCTTTGTTCAAAGACCGGTGGCATGATATAATAAGTTGAAGATTCAATTCTCAGTGCAGGCAACACTCAAAACATAATTACAAATTACTTAAGACTTCTATCCAGTCATGACTGATGGGATGAAAGCATGCTATTCAAAATACCATGCAGATTCTCGAGTTCAACAGAAAGATTCACAAGTTCAACAGGTGAAGATACACCTGAAGAAGGTTGAAAGTTATATCGACCGAAACATTGTGAAAATTGCACTCAAGACGAGCACAATAGTCTGAAGAATCTAAATAATATGACTAATACGGGTTGGAACGATAAATTTGCCACCTTAAAGAAAACAACGCTACAACTTTATTTTAAAATCAATTCAGGTAACTTGATTATGTAGTAGAGCTGACATCTATTCAATGTAGCCGCCTTCAGCCACAATCATCACCTTAAGACAGGTCCAGAAATGGGAGCATGCCTTTTTCACAAGCACTAGCAGGAGCTCAGCGAATACTAGGTGGATGGTGACAATCAGGCTGGCTTTGGTGTTGTGGAAGGTCATATTGGTGATGTTCTCAATGTATGACCAAATGAAGTAGTCCAGCGGGTTCAGGTTGGGGGAGGAGGAGTGGGTAGTAAGAGAAGGGATACAAAGTAATAGCACTTAGGGTCTGCCATCGGCCACCTGATTGCACCATGGAATCACCACACTCTTTAGCACATTCAGGTACACTTTGGTGTTGACTTTAAAGCCGACTTTGAAGGTGTGAAGTGACATGACATAGCCCTCACTTAAAACCACACCAAAGACCATAACTGTGGCCAGAAACCTTGTTTTCATCACCCTGGGCATGTCCCTCCTATTTGTAGCAATCCAGCGATGTATTTTGAAGGTGCTGGCAATGGTCCTGTTGTCATAACTTGGATCAGTAGAGAGCATGAGTTGTACAGCGGCGCATCTCCAATCTCGCTCGTTGAACATTGTGTCACTTTCAGACATGATAGAAGACTCCTATCACTCTTGGAATTTGTACACAACTGGCCAATTAGTAGATGGCCTTTTTTTTTCTTTTTTTTTTTTACATGGAGTTCACCACTTATCAAGGCCCAATGGCCACTCAGGGATAAGGGTTAACTCAGGGATAAGGGTTAGCCTGCAATAAAAAAAGAAAACTAGTTTTTATCAAACAAAAATGGTATTTTCTAGGGTGACAATTTTATTGCTCCAGTCTGTACAAATTGCACCATGATACTTGACTTTTTCATTTTAAACTTAAATTCAAGAAGACATTATTACTGCACAAGCAGTAAGACCAGACATATAAAACAAACCATATGGTCTTTGATATGACAGGAGCGTGTTCAAAATAAATGTTTCTATTTAGAGTACAATTGAAGCATAATACTTGACTTTTTCATTTTAAACTTCAATTTAAGCCATTATATATAAAAATAATTTTATAAAATCAACAGCAGGTTCTCTACAGTGCAATGTAGACTACAATGTATTGTGGACTAAGTCACTGCAAGAGGCATGTGAAGTACCCTCCCAGTGCACTGCAATGAGTCCCCAACTAGAGCAGGCAAATCAATCGATTTGATTGAAAAATGGGTGATTTCATCAATTTTGATGACAATAAAAATATAGTAGTATATATATATATATATATATATATATATATATATATATATATATATAAAATGAAATAAGAATTGCAGTTAAGTTTACCAAAATAATCCAAATAATCCAATAATCCATTCACGTGCACCTTTTTCTTCGCCATATTCCCTCTGCTCCACTATTTGTTCCTATTTGCAATGTCTCTCCATGGGACAGAGTTAGACACCAGGGTCGTTTTTTGTAATGTGGAGAAAAGGAACAAAAATAAAAATTGTCTCAGTCGTGAAGGATTTCTCATCCACTGACAGAGAACCAGAAATTGATGTGCAGCATCTGAAGAACAGATACTACACTTTGATCTTGGCCCGAAGGCCAAGAAATCAACAGTTTTTATTACCAAATAAGATCTATGACTTACTTGTAGTTTCATCAAATACTTTTGCAAGCAAAATCCAATCCCGCATTTTGCTAAATCCTACCCTCTGATAAGAAGGAAAGTATTTCTTCGAAACTCTGCGGATTAAGGACTATCCACTTATTTTGTGCTTCCTTTTTATAATTAAATATGTTTCTAACTCTTTTTCAGAGTGTTTTTTAACATGTTTTATTAACTACTTATTCTTATATATATATATATATATATATATATATATATATATATATTCGAGGGTTTAATTAAAGGTGTCTTTTACCTAATTTATAATAATACTATGTTGCAGTATACGTTTCTTGTGGTCTCTTTGTCTTACTGTATTTCAGGACAAGAATTCATCTGGTCTGGTGGAGTATCCAGCTAAGTGCTGTAACATTACTAGAAAGTGCACTATTCATCATGTGAACCAGTGTATAGCCATGTTAATGAGATCTTATTTGGGTTTTTGAATACTATCTTATTTTAAATATTTGGTCAGGGTTTGTCGGGTGAAGTGTTCCTATGTCAGGTTGTCTTGTCAAACTTGTTGCATAGACAGACCAAAGACACTCGAGGATGGTGTCCAGTAAGTAATTCTAACTCTCCACTGCATGTGTGTTTGTTATATATTTAAATGATGATAAACCAACAGAATGTATAGATAATAAACATGGAAATAGAAGAAAAGAAAAAAACAAAAAATCAAATATGAAAAAAAACAAAAAAAAAAATTGACACATAGTCATGATTTGATTTAATATTTCACCTTTAGTGATGACTTTATCAAAAATAAACATGATGAAATAATAAAGTCAACATTGATGCATTCGATGCCATGGTGGAATTAACAAGTCCAAAATATGCACATTAGTAGAGTACGAGAGAATGTTAGGGTGGACTGTTTCGTTTTGTTGTTTTACTCTTTTTCACCCCAAACAAAAGACTAGTGGCAGATGCACCAGTCCAGATGTGACAACAATACTCCATGCACGGGCGAAGTGTGGCTTTGCAAAGATATAGGATACTCTTTGGCTTGAGTGATTTTCTAGTACGATAGAGGCAACCCACCTTCTTTGCAGCAGCCTTGGTAATGTCCTCAATGTCTTTGTTCCCATTTATGTTGCCTGTGAATGTTAAGTCAAGGAGTTTTGAATGATGGGCTCTTAGAAGAGACGTTGCGAGCCTGTCTCTGCTTTATCAGTATTTTCATGGCAAGTGCTCAGCTGAGTTTTAATCTATGGTCCCCTCTCACCAAACTTTCACGAAAAACACTCGTCTAGCCAAAACCACTATCAATAATTTCCCAAATTCTTTATCTGTGCCTAAACCTAAATGTAGATTCCATGAAGCATGCATTGTCCCCCGTGAGTGCACAGTGAATGGGGCATAAAAAAATTACTGAGTTCAGTATCCACCCCCCATTTAGCTCCAAAAGTCCCTAGGGGATGTCAAATCCTAGTGAAAATGAACAAACGGTGCAGTTTTAGGCCTTAACATATGTAAATTTGAGTTCTACACCATGCAAAAAAAAAAAAAAATGACTAAGTCCATCATTTGTAATTAAGCCCCAAAAGTCCCCAAGGCCTTTAACATATTTAAATTTGAGTTCAGCACCATACAAAACTGCTAAATAGACATACAAATACATACAAATATCGTAAAATAGTCCCCAAAATAGAGTGTTTTTATTAGCCCTAAAAGAGCCCCTGGGGTACACCCAAGAGTTATTGCGGAGTATAGACAAACAAAATCATATAGAAATCAGTTAGTTTCAACTTTTCAGAAAGTTTTATAAAACTCCAAGGTATCAACTTTTTTTAATAAGCACAGAAGTGTCAATTTTAGTTATTTTAACCCGAAGGGCACCCCTGAGGGGGCAACCGGAGTTTTCACGGAAAATCCGCTCTGTTACTTTTTTGCTCATATCATGTTTAATGTTTGTGCAAAATCTCAAAAAATTCCAAGGCGTAGTTATTGAGAAAAATGTGGACAGATGAACGGATAAACAGACGAATGGGCAAAAGTGAATTTACAGATCCACCCTCCTTTTGTCGGGGGGGGGGGGACCAAAAACCTATTTAAAAATAGTGCAGTACCAAAAATACATAAACACCCTTTTTACTCCAAACACTCCATCTAATATAAAACTATTGACTGTATCGTTCCATCAGATTTATTCTGTCATGTCAAATGGAAATCCAAGATTACCTCTCGATAGAAAAGATCCCTGTTTTGTATGACATCATAGGCAACCAAATTGGTATCCGTGCCAATCATTAGAACATCGTAGCCTAATGATGGATTAAGGTTTCCAGCACAAATGGAGGACACTTTTTGATTAATGTTCAACAGGTTGACATCACCCCCAGCACTGGTCAGCGTTGATTGGGGTCGGTTTGCTTCACTTATCTTGTGCGGTGTATGGATAAAAACCTGCAGAAGAAATTTTTTTTTAAATTAAAAAAATATGTATATTAGTAATCTTGCATAGTTACTGATCCAAGCGACTTTTGGTTTGGAAAACTTGACAAAAATAGATGGGGTTACTTTATCTGAGGATTGCATCATATTTTTCCATTTATCTATTTTAGTTTATTATAGTAAAAAGAAAAAAAAATTAATTCATATAGTTTAACCATGTTCAGCAAACATTCATGCATTTTCTTTTATATATATTAGAATACAGAAATAAATTAAAATTTAAACAAAATGCAAATTAAGTCGTAAATACACTGAAAAAAAATTTAAATAAAATAATATTGAATATAAACACAGGTCCTACATTATTAAGGTTAAATAATAATAAATTTTAAAACAAAATAAAAGTAAATTCAGGCCCTTTACAATTTCTGTGAAACTGCTTTCATTTACAATAACATTTGAACAAAATTCAAACATATATCTGAGGAAGGGAAATCTCCCGAAATATCATATAATACAGAACTTCCATCTGACCATACTGATGCAATAAGGCACACAATGCGAGTATAGATTCAAACCTATCCTGCATTAACAGAGTTCAAAATTGGCTTTATAACCTAGTAGATGATGACCTTTTCTCTTTGCTGCAACCTCTTTAACACAGGAGAGCCTATCTCTGCTCTATCATTATTTTCATGCAAGTGCTTGTCCCAATCTATGGTTTCCCCTGGCCAAATTTTCACAAAAAAAAAAAACACTCGACTAGTTACAACCACTATCAATAATTTTCTCCACTCTCTGTGCCTAAATCTAAACACAGATTCCATGAACAAAGCTTCTTTCCTAGAATTGCCTGCCTGTGGAACATTGTAGCCTTCAAGTCAAATGTAAACAAGTTCTTGTTGAACAGTTCCTTTAAATAATTGAAATTCTACCCAACTTCCACCATTAACGTTTACTACACTACCACCTTACATTCATTAACCCTTATCCTTGAGTGGTTTTTGTGCCTCGATAAGTGATAACTCCCTCATAAAAAATTTTTTTTAAAATAAAATAAGGAAAAAAATATGTCAATGTTGTATTAAAAGGTGAATTTGCACAGCTTATTTCACCGTTATATATTTTAATTAGCAAAAGTACCCGTTGTTGACTGGGTTCAAAAACAGCCTACAGAAAATGGACTCTGATTTATGAAAGTATGATAGATTATGAAAAGGAAGTGTTGTAAAGAGATAGCTTCGAATTTGGGGGTATCAAAACCAAAGTAAAATATGATGAAAGTAAAAATAAAATAGATAACCCCCATAATTTATTATACCATATCTGTTCACACTGAAACACTTATCACAATATTCTGTGGATCTATATTAAAAAACCTTGTTAAACTTTGTGACCTATTCCCATTCTATGGAGGCCAGACGCGAACAAACACCCCATAATTTTATTATACCATATTTCTTCAAACTGAAACATAATTATCAAAGTATACTTACGCAGATAGATATGAAAAGTCTTTATTAAAGTTTGTTTCTATTTCCATTCTATGGAGGCCAGGCACAAATGCAGACCCCACAATTTTATTATACCATCCCTATTTAAGTTAAAACATACTTATCAAAGTATTATTATGTACATCTATATCAAAAACTCTTGTAAAGGTTATTTTTTAAATTTTTTATTTCCATACTTTGTGGACAAGGCACGAACGCAGACCCCATAATTTTAATAAACCACCATTCTGCCGGATCAAGCATACCCATTCCTGTGTCTCGATACATCTACCATTATATGTAATCCGTTTTTTAAAATAGTCAACCATATAGGAGCCTATTCGTGACCAGACACACACACACAGACATTCAGCTTTATATTATAGATTTGCTTCAATTTGTGCCTATCCATTACACCTCTGCATTGTATTGCCTTCTATTAATTCCCTTTATATACATGCTAAACAATGCTTCAAGCAAACTACATTAACCTCTTGATTTATATTAATTTATTATATTTTTTAAAAAAATATTTTACTTTCAGTATTAATTTACTTCTGTCAATATTTTCTGTAAATAAACATCTACTAAAAAAAAATTCTGTAAAGAAAGATATTTATTTTTTATGAGCACTCCTTTACAAGGTAGAGTTTATATTTTTGGTTGAATTTGTCACTATGTTTATTCATGTATAGCTTAGTGTCTATATTATGATACTCATTATTCAGGACTTTGCATGCAAGGATGTTTTGCTTTTGATGACAGATGTTAGCCAATAAAGTGAACTGTTCCATTACCTGTGGGTTTCTGTTTACCATTCACCATCTTGTTCCTCCCGGTGTTCCTTTTTCCAATCCCCTAGGTAATAATTGTCTAGAGCAGGTTATTGCACTTTCATTAAACTTTAACTGTACATTACAGTAATGAAACATTAGTTTTATTTTCTGGCTGTTGTTGCTTAACAAGAAAATCAGGATGAACAAAATAACTTAGTAGAATTAGCTGTGTTTGGCTGCATCAGACCGAAATGGAATATTCTTCCTACTGGTGTTCCCTTTCCCCGTCCTCTAAGTAATAATTTTTTAGGGCAGGCTATCACTCTTTGATTGAGCTTTAGTGGTACATTACACATATCGCTTGACCAAAGTTGGTTAAAATATTAACCACTGTCTAACTTAGCACGGATTTAATTTGAAGAGATTTAGGTCAAAGGCTATATAAAGTCATTGTAAAGGTCACACTTTTGATGATAACTTTCGTTCTGCTCATAATAGAGATTCACTACTTGGCACATTTTGTAGCCAATGAAGTCCTGCATCTTATATAACTTTGAGCTTGACTTTGATCTTGTAAAGTTTAGTAAATGCTGAAATTTTGACAGAATTACAATTTCAAAATTTGATGTATGGATCTGATACTCTGACAGCAAACATCCTGCAAAATTGCAACATGATCCAATAAATATTTTTTCGACTTATCAATATTTCCATGGCATAAGTTTTTTATCTTATAATAATTGGATATATATTTTTTAAAATAATAAAATTTGACACTTTTCTTGTTTGACTTCTATTTGTGATGTTGTGAGAGGAGTTAAAGGAGAAACTTTATGGAATTCCCAAAAATATTAAAAAGAAAATAATGTAATATATTTTAAATTGTCTTAAAAATGGTCATACATCAAATATTTATGAATTACTGGATATAATGTGATAATTTATTTGTCTAAACCTACTCCCTCTCTTTCTCCATACATACCATATTTTGTTGTTATATTTTAATGCTAACTGTATTACTGGTATAATTTGGCTTCCTTGGGCCTTGGAGAGTTTCCTCTCCTACCTATGTATTATTGTCTCATTGTTTAGGCGTACGCCTATTGATGCTTCCGTTCAGTCTTGAAAGACAAAGGATACCCTCTGTAGGGGCAGCTGCGCATGTAATTGTGTGGCAAGGGTTTCACAATCCCCAACCACACCTCTTCTTTTTTTGTTTTGTTTCTTTCGAATGTTTCACTTTTTATGTATCATTTTGCTGATTTCTTCACTTGGTGAAAAACCACTGCACATCGAAATTACGAGTTCCTTTCTCACATGATTACAACAATAACCATATATTATCATTATTATAATGATATTCGAAAACAAGGCTAAATCAAAGGGAGGTAACTCTCATATTCTCGTTTAGGGTTACCAGATTGGCCCTTTCAAGGCTAAATTAAATGAATTTGGCTTTTTTAAAAAGCAATTTGGCCTTCAAAAACTGTATTTGGCCTTTTTCAAAGCATAATGTATAGGCTAACTAAGGAAAGAACAAGCAAAATATTATTATTAACTAGCGGCTGCACCGCGTCGGCAAACACAACGCCAAGTCAAACACAAAATTGAATACACTCAACATCAAGTACACTCAACATTGTCTTACCATCAACGCTTACACTGTGAACTCGGAGTATGAGAAAATCCCATATGCACAAATCAAAATCACTGAAAAAACAAAAATACCCTAACTAAGAGTAAGGATAATGAGTAAATGTTGGATAAAAAGATGGTTAAAATTATTACAAACTTGCCAGGATTCGAACCTGGAATCGTCTGATCCGTAGTCAGACACATTATCCATTGCGCCACAAGTCCTGTCCGTATGCTGAAAGATGTTACTGCGACTGTATACAGACAGTGCTAAATTTCGTTGACATGGGCAGGTAACTTTTTCAACATGCACGAAACGGCCCCAAAACCCTTATTTCAGGCTTTTTGTGTGACTCAGCATCGTTCATTACGAAGCATTTATAGATAAGGAGAATCTAGGGACTCACACCTTTCAGGGAAAAAAAGAAATTTTCAATTTGGTGCACCTCTTCGAAAGTTTTATTGGTATATAGATACACAAACACACATAAATAAATAAACATTTAGAATTTTATTAATAGTATAGATGATGATGACAATAATAATAGAAATAGTGATACCAATAATAAAATCAATCATATGATTAGTAATAAAAATAAAATAATAATACCTTGTCCCCATTTGTTGCACAAGTTAAAGCTGGGTATTTACCAAAATAATTGCCGATGGTCACCTTGTTAGGCTTAATTTTCATACTAAGTTTCAAAGAAAAGATTGGCATCAACATGATGATTCTGAAAAGAAAAAAGCAATATAAAAATTTGGGGGAATTCATTAGATACATTTGTAAGGATAACGAAGAAGGCGTCCATTTTGTAGGCTTTATTTGGTAAAAAAATAAAAGGAGTTATCATTTTGTTGTCATTGATAGAGATTTATCGGCAGCTTTAATATAGACAATTTTGAGTCAGTTTTATTCATACATCACATCACCAGCAAATAAAGGACCATGAATAAGTTTAAGTGACAAGGGGTACCATAGCATGCTGAGTCATATAGGGGAGGAGATCTAGTTCCTCTAAGAGGACGTTCTGAAGTGTTATTAAAATATCCGAGAATGCATTCTCCAGTAAGGGCGGTTCAGGTGACTGATAATAAACTAATCCTCCTCTCCCCAAAAAGATTATGGCCAAACTAAACCATACCTTATTCAAGATTATATTTACTATGGTTAAAACAGTATCCATTATGAATTCTTTGGCATTTATGCAATATTAAAAAAAAAAAGAAAAAAATCCATTCTTTAGAGTTCATTTAAAAAGAATCGAATGACCATTATATTTGTATATATTGTTTTTAAATTTAGCCACTTGATGTAAAGAGCTAATCCTAGCCATAAAAAGGGAGAGAAAAGCAGAATCATTTCAAGACAAATACAGTCTGAAAGAAACAGCATCACCAGCATTCAATCCACTGGACAGACTAGCCAAAAAGAAGCTCTCCAAATACTTAATAAAGCAATAAACTTTGAATTAAAATAAATCACAGAAAAATACATTTATTATACAAATATGCAGTTTATTCCAAAGATTTCTTTTTTGCATTTATAATTTAAATACGATTTTGGGTATATAGCCCTGTAGCTAGTCCATCTATGGCATAATCTAGAGATCCAATTTTCACAAATTCTATGCATTAAATTAGGGGTTATTTCAGCAATAACACATCGAATGGTGTCTTCCAAGTGGTCTAATGTGTCTGGCTCCTCGGTGTAGATATCAGACTTTACATATCCAAAAGAAATGGAGTTAAATCATACAAACGAGGTGGCTAGTTGAAAGGTCCATTTCATTTATTTGTTCATAAAATGTTTCTCTCAGTAAATTGATTGTATCATTTGCAATTTGAAAACACTGCTCAGGCATCAGTTTCTTCATGATGAATAGCCAAACCAAGCTGAACTTAAAATAACCAATAGTTGCCAAATCTGCAATTAAAGAAAATAGAGTTGTCAATTTATTGCATGTACTTGATGAGTTGGGTTTTGCATTCACTT
Organism: Euprymna scolopes; assembly: GCF_053919585.1. Classification (NCBI taxonomy): domain Eukaryota; kingdom Metazoa; phylum Mollusca; class Cephalopoda; order Sepiida; family Sepiolidae; genus Euprymna; species Euprymna scolopes. Next base: position 39,058,190 of record NC_136510.1, read on the forward strand.
GTCTTGTTGTTCAGCTAAGGTGGGAATATTGCACGCCTCTTCAGCTTGACCTCAACACATGTAACTGACTGAAAATCAGGAAAATAGCATACAATGCAAAGTGTCCTGATTGGATAATGTATTAATTAGTGTTGGGACGACTGATCCGAGTTGGAAAAATGATAACTTTTTAGAGTATTGGAATCAGTATTGGAATTAGAAAAATATTTAGTCGAATTTCTGATTTCCAAAAGGATTCTTTTACTTTTTTTTTTAAAAAACTCAGAACATGGCCTACTATACATATTATTATAGTAGGCCATGCTCAGTAAAACTAAAATCTATATATTATGATAACGGATTTAGGTAAAAATGGCACCGGAAGAAATGTCACTGTAAAAATAGCACAGGTAAGCATGATACAGGTAAAATGTTATGAACGGATAAATAGAAAAATAGGGCACAAGTGAAAAATATACACAATGAGTTCCTATTTACTTTGCCTCCCCACAAGAGCAGAGTTAGACGTGTAAATGGAGGGGGGAGGGAATTGTCTCAGTCATGAAGGATTTCCTCTCTAACTGATAACAAAAGATTGAGGTGTAGTATCAGAAAAGATATTAAACTTTGACCTTAGCCTGAAGGCCAAGAAATCTTTTATGGGTTTAGTTTATCAATATCAATGAGTTTATCAAATAGCTATAGTCAATTAATTATAAAGAAATGATTTGAGAAAAAAAATGTTAGAAAAATCTACTTATGTAATATATGCACCCTCACCCCCCGTGTACTTTTACTTTTTGTGAAAATATATGTCTACATTACATGAGTATCAAGGAAAATGTCTACATTACATGAGTATCAAGGAAAATCCGGAAATTAAGAAAACATCAACTTTATAACTAAATATTTAGAAATATGAAAAGTATCGGAAGCGATAATGATATCACAACTGGTAATTAGAACCAAAAATTACGGCAAAACTGGCAATTGTATCAAAATCAGGAAAAATATTAGAATTGCTCCATCTCTAGTATTAATCACTCTTCAGTGTAGAGCTATTCTCATAATAGAAAAATGTATTTGTCTCAAGCTAAAAAAATTTAAAAAAAAATAGCAGCATAAATCTAATCAGAGAAGTTTTTTCCAAATAAAGAATTTGTAGCAACTGAAACTTGCTACAATCACAGGCAGGAGCTAATTCTCAAGATTTGAAATCCATTTTCTCTCTGACTTGTCCAATCATAAGCCAGCTCTCAATCACGTGACTGAGTATATAAAAGGCAAAATCATAAATCCTCTTCCTCTTTCTTCCAACTCTGCCAGGCAGCAGACTTAGCCTGGGGATTTGGCCCCAGGTGGAATGTGAATACAACAAGCTAACAATTGTTTTTTTCTAACTCACATTTGTTTCCACGTGCGGTACCCAAACTAACTTTATTTATCATGCTACAGAACTATCGTCGATCCACCGACACACACCCATGACAACACGTAGACACACTGAATACAGTTCCCTTTCTTTCTCCTTTAACCAGCCTACTTTGTCTCGACGACTACTGGCTACAAACACGTGTAAACTGAACTATTCTCTCCTTCAACAAGCCGGCATGATATTAAATCTATCTTTACACACAAGAACACTTCCACCTACTAACCCGTTTCTCTCTTTTACACACTACTAACAAGGATGACAAATAATGTTGTTTATTAAATGTTAAAATGAGACTTCCTTTCATTGTCTTCATTATCAACTAAAAATTCATCAGTCAGGATCAGCAGAGCTTAGTGATCTTCTTGAATCAAGACTAAAGTTCACTGAAGTATTTAAAGATATTCAGTATATTTTATAAAGTGGTTCTGGCATTTGATTGGTCCGTTTTTATCATCCATTATTATAAATAGAATCGTCCAAATGTGTGTAGTTATAACCTCTCAGTATGCGAAAAATATTGTTTACAAACAATCACTCTGCATGGAAGAAAACACAAAAGAAAATAGTTTATCACACATATCTGCTATACATTCATTAAACTTTTGTTTTATTGTTGAAACAAAGTAGATACAGAGAAAATTTGCATGACAACATGAATTACGTGATAGTATGGGTAAATTTGACTTCAGTATGATTAAATCTGAAGCCTCAAATTAACGTCTGACTGTGATTTAGCTGAATAACCAATTTATATACTGATCCAATTTGTAACCCACATGCCTTTGGTAAGTATCGATAATCGAACACGTGATGTTAACAAGTGCATTTGAGAAGTTTTATTACCACAAAGCAGAAAGGTCCAACATATAAAATCACCAGTAGGCTCTTTGATATGACAGGGGTGCATTCAAAATGAATGTTTCTGTTTAAAACACAATTGAGCCATGATACTTGACTTCTTCACTTTAAACTTAAATCCAAGCCACTATCACAGCACATATGCACAAAGGTCAAATCAACAGTAGAGTCTTTGATAGGGGTGCATTCGAAATGAATGCTTCTGTTTAAAGCACAATTAAACCATCATACTTGGCTTTCGCATTTTAAACTTTAATTCAAGTGATATATAAAAATAATTTTATAAAATCAACAATAGGTTCTTTACAGTGCAATGTGGACTACACTGTACAGTGAACTAAGTCACTGCGGAGAAGCATGTGGAGCTTCCTCCATGTGCACTGTAATGGGTCCACAACTAGAGCAGGCAATCAATCGATTTGATTAAAATGTGAGCAATTTCACTGATTTCCATAACAATAAAAAAGATGGGGATGTGAAACATTCGTTGAGCATTCAATCCTGGACAACGTCGGGTCTCCCTGCTAGTTATCTATATAAATAAAACAGTAGATGTATGTGTTCGTCTGTGTATATATATTTAACCGCCAAACTCTTAAACTATTCATCACATAACATGGAATTAACAGAAAAAAAAGTAATCATACACCAAGCATGGTTTATAATGAGTAAAATCTTTTGTTTCTGCAATTAGCATTTTTTTTTTTACGACATAGCCCAGCATAGTACAAACACTCTCAACCTCCTCATGTTAAGAACAGCTTTCGGGATAACCACCCCCTAACCTCGAAACTATACTACATACTAAAACATACTATAAAAAATTATGGGGGTGAGAGGTGATTCTCATTCAGGTCCGCCCTATTCTGTACTTTCACCTAACAATTTAATAAAAAAGGCATCATAAAACTTAAACTTGAAAATACTATTCAAACATAGCATGGTTCAATAAGTGCACAAGCACTTTTCTTTTTCTTAACGCATAGTTACTGTATTTATTTCAACAAATTAACAAATCAGGTTTTACAATGTGTACAGAGTATTGTTGTCACATCTGGGCTGGTGCATCAATCACTAGTTCTTCCCTTTTAGACAGAGTGTGAAAAATGTGAGCCATTATTGGCACTCTGAAAACACATGTTTTTGTCGGTTTAACTTACCAACTCGACATCACTTGTTTTTCGAACCAAATAAAAGCTTTAAAAGATGTTAAAACATACAAAACTTATCCAGGTAAGTAAAACAGTGACTTATGTTGCTTTATTAACATTTATTTAAAATATATATTAGTGATGGGACGACTCCAATATTTTTCCCCGATTCCAATACAATTACCGATTCCTTACTAAATTCCCGAGTCTGATTCCGATTCTTTATAAATCTCTAAATATTTAACTATAAGATTGTTATTTTCCCCGATTTCTGTAATAAAAACATGTTAAATATGCAGATATTTTCGTAAACATAAAATTACACTTGTGGAGGATGATCTATAGATTTTAGCTTTACTGGTATTTTAAAATCAATAAATATTTATTATTTTATCATTATTACTAGCAGTGGAAGATGTTTCTTAAATTAATTAAAGGAATCGGTTTTAGCATTAGAAAATAGGCTAAAATTTTTCCGATTCCGATACCCCAAAAAGCTCCGTTATTTTTCCGATTCCGATTAATCACCCCAACACTAATATATATATATATATATATATATATTAATCTCTTTTCGTTTGTTGTCTTCTCTACTAAAATACCCAAAACATGATTTAAGTAAGAACAAATGAAACATGCATAGTCCCCCGTGGGTGCACAGTGAACGAGGCATAAAAAAAATGACTAAGTTCAGCATTTGCCCCCCCCCCTAGCCCCTAAAAATCCCCAGGGGACGTCAAACGGTGTAGTTTTAGGCCTTAACATTTGATTTCTGCACCATGCAAAAAATAAAAATAAAAAAAATAACTAAGTCCATCTTTTGCCCCCACCTCCATTCAGCCCAAAAAGTTCCCAAAGCCTTAACATATTTAAATTTGAGTTCAGCACCATGCAGAACTGCTAAATAGACATACACAGAACATTTTGGACAAATATAGTAAAATAGTCCCAAAAATGAAGTGTTTTTATTAGGCCTAAAAGAGCCCCCCTGGGCACACCCAAGAGTTATTGCAAAGTATAGACAAATAAAATTATATAGAAATTAGTTAGTTACAATTTTTCAGAAAGTTTTATGAAAATTCAAGGCATCAATTTTTTTTTAATTAGCACAAAAGTGTCAATGTTAGCAATTTTAATCCGAAAGACACACCTGGGGGGGGGGGCAACCGGAGTTTTCCCGGAAAAGCAGTTCTGTTACTTTTTTTTACTCATATCATGTTTAATGTTTGCGCAAAATTTAAAAAAAATTCCAAGGCGTAGTTATTAAGAAAAGTGCGGACAGACGAACGAACGAGGGTGGTTGGTCAGCAGATCCACCCTCCTTTTGTCGGGGACCAAAACAGTTATTGGGGGAAGTAATGCCCAAAACGCAATTCACTAAATTCTAAAATAATTTAGATGACGGGTTTGTATTACTGTACACATAGATTCGAAAAAGTTGTCAAAAAAAAAAAAAAATAAATAAATAAATATATAACAAATAAATGTTATCAAAGGCAAGATAAGTTACTTTTCTACCTAACTGGATATATTTTTCGTGTTTTTATTCAATGTAACATGTTTATTCAGCTCGAAAAGCATACAGTGTTTACCGATGTATGTATTGGAAAATTCAAAATGGCGCCCGACACTCTCTTTAACACGGGAAGTTCAGGAAAAGGTGTTATAAATAATAAACTAGACAAAATACTGTTAGAAATTCGCTCATTATATGTTACTGTGACATAAGTTTACATATATTCGGTGTTTTTTTAATAGTATTTTATCTAGTTTATTATTTATAATACCTTTTCCCAAACTTACCATGTTAAAGAGAGTGTCGGGCGCCATTTTGAATTTTCCAATACATCGGTAAACACTGCATGTTTTTCGAGCTGAATAAACATGTTACATTGAATAAAAAACAAAAAAATGGATCCAGTTCGGTAGAAAAGTAACTTATCTTGCCTTTGATAATATTTATTTGTTATATATTTGTTTTTTGACAACTTTTTCGAATCTATGTGTACAGTAATACAAACCCGATTTTCCTTGCTTGGAAAAACTGACGCTACACAATCTTACACAGTTTTGGAACTTTCTAACAAATCAAAACATTGAGACGTACGTACTCATTTAGCTACTAATTTGTTTTTAACCTTTTTTCTTTTTAATGTGGACTATTTAAGTCTATGTTTGTAGTTGATGTCACATTAAATTTGAATATTTTTTAAATGCGTATCTATTTGTTTGTTTGTTTGTTTGTTTCCCCCCCCCCATTTTGCGAAATTGAAACCATAAGTGACATTTTCTTTTCTTACCGTTTTTACCAGAAGATCGCGTCGTCACCTACGCTACGGCAACGCTGAACAGCCGCGCACTGAACGAAATGCTTGTCGCTCATTGGATAAAAAAATAATTACACCACGTGATCTTCTCAATTTTGTTGGTGTCGAATTATACAAAGCAATTTTAACAATTTAGATAAATATTACTTTAAAATGAACTTATTCATAAAAATATCGGTACTTCTTCGTTATTAGAACGAAAATCGAAATATTGAATTTCAATTAAAACCAATGGTATCTACTTAACTGTCATGTCGAAATTAGTAACATATCCAAAAAGTGCGAAAAACGATAAAGTAGAAAATTAATGACTTTGACTTTGACTTTGACATATAGATGTTTGAGGTCCAGGTTTTGGACCTGTTCATCGTTCCAAGGGAAACATTTCCTAGACAACTTTGCGGCATGCGTGGCACAGAAATGTCAAATTGGCACTAACAGCGACAGCTAAAAGTAACGGAAATACAAAAAAGTCTGTATGATGTACTTATTCGTTACAGAACGAAGATGTCATATTCCAAAAATTACAGCAATCGATCAAGTAGTTTTTTTTAACTAAGAAAATCAAAATTTACGATTTTTAGCAATTTCACTACTAAGCTGTATTGAGCATAATGCTGATTTTTTATCTCAACACTTCAATTTGAGTTATCTCCCTTTTATTTATTTCATCGGATTTCATCATGCCTGATGAAAACAAATCGCTTAGCCGTAAAATTTGATTTTCTTGTTAAAAAAACAACTACTTGATCGATTTACGTAATTTTTGGAATATGGCATCTTCGTTTTGTAACGAGTACCTGCACGATATAAACGTTTCTGTATTTTCTTCACTTTTAATTGCCATCAGAAGTTTGTGCCTATTTCCATTCTAGACCCCACAATTTCATCATACCAACCTATTTAAGTTAAAACATACTTATCAAAGTATTATGTACATCTATATCAAAAACACTTGTAAACGTTTTTTTTATAATTTTAAATTTTTTATTTCCATACTTTGTGAACCAGGCGCGAACGCAGACCCCAGAATTTTATTATACCATCCCTATTTAAGTTAAAACACACTTATCAAAGTATTCTTATGTACATCTATATCACAAATACTTGTAAACTTTTTTTTTTAATTTTTTATTTCCATACTTTGTGGACCAGGCGCGAACACAGACCCCCCAATTTTAATGAATCATCATTCTGCCAGATCAAACATACCCATTCCTGTGTCTCGATTCATCTTCTATCATTATATGTAATCAGTTTTTTAAAATAGTCAACCATATAGGAGCCTATTCGTGACTAAACACACACACACACACACACACACATTCAGCTTTATATTATATATATACTAGCATGGGTGCCCGGCGTTGCCCGGGTGTTTGGAGGTGTATGCTGAGCAAAAAAAAGGGGTAATTTTTTAAACTTTGACCCCTATTATGACCCCTGAAAATTTATTGTTTTGGCCTCAAATCAAGTTATTAAGTTAGATCTATGTCCACGGAACCTATATCTAAAATTTCAAGGGTGTAGACCCAAAATTGTCGGAGAAGTTTGCTAGAGTTCTCAAAGCTCAAATCGTTGAACTTTGACCCCTTAATCGCCAAATTTCTGGCTAAAAACCGATCACATAGATTTTTCCAAATCTCAGTACCCTGTATAATTTCGAGTCTGTAGACTAAAAATTGACAGAGTTATTTCGTAGGGAAATGTACACAGACATACACACACACACACACACACACACACACACTTTCACTTTTATAGATATGTAGATTTAAAATTTGAGTCTGACAGAATGACAAAGTGATATTGCAAACCGATATATTAAACAAACGAACTTCAAAGAGACAAATGAACACATAAGTAAAAAAAAAAAAAATGTATTAGAAAACATTTCTTGATTATTCCACGTTTTTTTTACAGACCTGACGACTGAGGTTCGCTCTTAATAAAAATTGTTTTTTATAGTCTTAATTTTGACTTCCTTTTTCATAAAAAACTAAAAGAAATCAAGAAGGAAAAGAAATTTAATTTTATTCTTTTTTCATTAATTTCTTTCTGTGCAAAGCAATTCTTTCAAACTTAATCTGTTTCCAAAATGTTTTTATTTCATTCCCCTCCCCCTTCATTCATTTTCCTCCGCATCCTGGCAAGTATTAAAATAAACCATTTATAATATTTATTTATGGATTTATTTACTTATCATTTCTTTTGTATCGGTAAATGAATTCTATGCACCCACCATGTTTAAGTTTGGGAGTAAAAGATGTACGATGAACAGAAGGATAGGGAAAATAATGTATATAAATACGCAATCATAGGTCATTATAAACATCATATACATTTACAAAACTTCCAAATTGGATTGAAATAAAGAACACGATGATTTATACTGAAACTCATCTAATATTAATAATAAAAAAATAATAAAAAAAACACAAGTTGTTTGTTTAAGTATTATAAGCAATTAAATATTTCGTTGTATTATAGATTTTAAAGATTAATTTCCTTAATCCACTGGGTTTCAAAGAAATGTGTTTTTCTCATCAAAGAAAAGATATTATTAGCAAATGAATATTATAGCGAAGGTATGAATTTGCTGGTACTGGCATTAATTGAAACAGCATTACATGAAAACTAGTCATAAATGCAAAAAAAAAAAAGAAAAAGGGTTTATAAAACGAGGGGGAAAATTTAAGAAATCAGAGGCTACATTACCAGTGAAGATTTAAAAAATAAAAAAGATGAAAAAATATGGCGAGATCCAATATTATCCATACAAAAAGATGATAGGAAATAATGTTCCCATCGGAAAATCCAGAATTATGCTGTTGACACGCAGAATCAAAATAAAAATCAAGATTGTGCGTAGTAATCCAAAAAGATTGTAATAATTCAAAAAGTTTGTAATAATCCAAGTATGTATAATTCAGGTTTGCAGAAACACGCGCGCGCGCACACACACACACACACACACACACATACACACATATGTAGTAACAAGGAGCGTTCCAGTTGTGCATACATCTGTTATATACCCTTTCGTTAAAAATGAAGACAATGAAAGGAAATCTTATTTAATAAACAACTTTATTTGTCATCTTTGTTATAGCATTAGTAGAAGAGAGAAATGAATACAGCCAGCCTCGGCCCAACCAGGTAGTTTTGGCCGGGCGCCAGCGCTGGCCCCAGGCCTTTTTGGCCTTCGGATCAAAATCAAAGACCATATGTGGGAGAAACCCCACATATAAGACCATTGTCCTTGTGGCAATCAGTTATTGGTCAATGTAGGGGAAACCCTTCGTACAAATTGTCACTATCCAGCTCCCCTACTCCTCGGGGAGCTGGTCCCCATTTCCCCAATCTCTTCACATTAAAAAACAGCCTTGTGCCTAATTTGCTCAGTGGGGAAGCAAATAAATAAACAGTCCCAGTCGGGAGCGAGCGGAGGCTCCTGAAGCGACGACTGACGCTACCAGTCACGTCGACCGAATTCACCAGCTGAAAGATTCCCAGTGACACCAGCCGTCTCACCAGCAGTTCAAACAGCCCTTATCAGGACTAATTAGTTTTTCTGCTAATGTAATTCACTACTGCTTGCCTCCAGTCTCCTGCAGCTTTCCAGCTCACTCCAGCGACTTTCGACCTTGCTCCTCCAGCCTGCAACCTCGCCTGCACCTCACTCCTCTGGCCTGCAACCTCACTTGCACCTCGCTCCTCCAGCCTGCATCCTCGCCTGTACCTGGCTTCCTAGTGACCGTCTGTTCTTTAACACTGATCCTACGTTCTCAGTGTCCACCGTCCGTTCCGGATCGCCCTGACATCCAGCCGGTCGTTTCAGACCCCAGCAAGCAACCCTAAACCACGCTATGTCTAAGGTACCTGTTCCAACCCTCCAGACCTTAGCCTCTGGTGACGTGTGACCCTCCGGACAACCAGCATCCAGATCATACGATTTTTTGCTTCCTTTGCAAATAAAAGGTGAAACGTCGTCTTTAACCAAACTACCTGTGTCTGCCATTCTTCTTTGCTTTTTTGCTGTGTACTTTTTGCCTGTGTCTACCTTGTTAGTTGTTGGGTGGATTGTCCCTGGACGACCAGCCCCGCAACAATATATATATATATATATATATATATATATATATATATAAGAGCAAATAGTTAATAAAACATGTTAAAAAAACTTTGAAAAAGAGTTAAAAACATATTTAATTTGAAAAGGAAACACTAAATAAGTGGATAGTCCTTAATCCCTGCCGTTTTGAAGAAATACTTTTCTTCTTATCAGAGGGTAGAATTTAGCAAAATGCAGGATCGGATTTTGCTTGCAAAAGTATTTGATGACACTACAAGTAAGTCAAAGATCTTACTTTATAACAAAAAGTGAAGCAGAGGGAATATGGTGAAGAAAAAGGTGATTTCACGTGAATGGATAGTCTGGTGAAAAGTAAAGTATCCAATGACGGTAAAATACAAAAATGCAAATTCAAGATAGTTAGTTAAATTTCCATTCGCACAAGTAAAATCCAAGGGAATCGTGTAATTGGAAGATGGTCCAAAATAATCCAAAAGGCTGAAATCCGTGGAATAATTTACAAATAGGTACAAGAAAAAGGGGAGAGAATTATTTTGATTTTATATATATATATATAGATAGATAGATAGAGAGAGAGAGAGAGAGAGAGAGAGAGAGAGAGAGAGAGAGAGAGAGAGCGCAACTATATACACAAGTTCCAAACATAGCTTTTATGCCAGGATTCTTCATTTTAAGAACATATCTGCGTTTTCACAAACATTGGACTTTTTATCCATTTATTATTTTCCTGCTCGTTTGTTGCATCGGCACACACATTAAAATACGTCAACAATAAAAGCATGATTCATTTTTCCGGGCTATTTTAAATAAAAACACATACTGTTAATTTTTATATTCGACTTTGTTTTGATGCTGATTTTAACCCCCCCCTTTTTTTTTTTAAATATTTTGTTTACGTCGAGGGATTAGAAAAATGTAGTCTCATTAACGTCGTAACACACACACACACACACACACACACACACACACACACACAAGAAAATGCGTATCATACACGTTTAGGAAACCAAATCACAATGCGGAAATAATCAATATTTTTTTTACTTGTTTGAAATTTATATATTTCAGTGCATCGCCATCTTCAGAATTTTATTTTTTTCTTCTTCTTTCTTGCCATGTTGTTAGATGGAGAAAGAACATCAGTCTTTTTGGAACGGTGCATACGCAAGATTTGTGATTTGAGTTCTGTTATGGGAGTGTTGATTATTTTATTTTATTTTTTTTTTGTTCAATTTTCACCCCAAACAAGGTACAGTGCCACTTTGAAGTAGGGGGCTACTATTGGGGACATAAGTTGCAGGGATATTATGAAGGGAGATGAGTAGCAAGATGTTTATTCACATTACACTTGAACTTCTGCATGTCAGTACAGTTGGGAAAGCAGAATCCCGGAAAGGGAGTTCCAAAGTCTAGCAGTTCTAGGGAAGAAACTATTGGAGTCGAAGGCTTTCTTACACCTAGAGATCACTACTTTGTAGGTGTGGGATTTAACTGCTTGTCGGGTTTGTCGGGGGCATTCACATTGAGGGGGTACAAGTGCTTGTAGTTTGTCAGAGTATTCACCATTAAAGTACTTGTAGAACAGGCAGAGGATGGAGTATTTCATTCATGGGACAGAGGCTGAAGTCTAGATGACAGTTCAGGACCTATCAAATTGGTAACTCTCTTTTGAACCCTGTCCAGGAGTGAGAGACTAGTAGCAGATGCACCAGCCCAAATGTGACAACAGTACTCCATACATGGGCGAATAAACGTACAGGATACTTTCAGGAATAAGTAGCTTTCTAGCACGGTAGTGCTGAACTGAAAGATCCCCGAATGCAATTGGCACTAAAGATGAGAGCAGTAGTTTGAATAATCCAAATAATATCAGATTGACAAGAAAGTTCTTGCAGTTTTTAACTTTTCAATTTAGATGAGCATGTCTCAGCTAAATCAAAAAATTTATTGATCGAAATAAGCACTATTAAAATCAATACATAAGTGTATTTAGGCCAGTAACGTGAAATTTTTGCATTCTTGTGGCGTTTTTTGATATCGTTTAGGTTTTTGAATCATTTCCAATGCAGAAAGTTATTGAGATGCTTGAAAAAGTGGTAGTCTGTAGGTGAGAAGTCTGGAGAGCATGGTGGATGAGGCAGAGTTTCATAGCCCAATTCGTTCAACTTTTGCAGGATCAGGTTAGCAATGTGTGGTCGGGCATTGTCATGGAGGAGAATTGGGCCTTTTCTGTTGATTAATGCTGGGTATTGTTGTCAAATTTTCTGATCATGCATTACATCCATTTGTTGACAGTACTTCCCCGCTGTAATAGTTTAGCCTGCATTCAAAAAACTAATGAATCAGACTCGTCACAGACCACCAGTCAGTATGACCTTCTTTTGGTGCAATTCTGGCTTCCAGAAGTCTCGTAGAGCTTTGTCGGTGTCTAAACACTGAGCTGAATGCTGCCACTTGTCGTCAAGAACCCACTTTTCATCACAAGTCACAACCGGGTTGAGAAACGAGTCATTCTTGTTGTGTAAAAAAGGAAAGATGACACTTCATAACGGCATTTCTTTTGGTTGTTGTTCAATCATGAGGCACCCATTTATCAAGTTTTTTTGTCTTTTCAATCTCTCTCAACTGGTTAAAAATCGTTGTATATGTTACGTCTAATTCAGAAGCAAGTTCACGAACAGTTGTGCATGGATTGGCTTTGACTAAAGCTCTTAATTGATCGTTGTCAACATCTGATGGGCGATCATTATGCTCATCATCTTTAAGACTCTCGTCACTGCCATGGAATTTCTTAAACCACCATTGTGCTGTGTGTTCAGTAATGGTTTCTGGGCTAAACGAATTGTAGATATCAAAAGCTATTTTAGTAGCTTTTCAGCCTAGCTTGAATTAAAATAAGAAAATTATGTGAATTTACTTTTTTTGATCTTGTATTCAATGTTCTGAAAAGAAGACATAATTGTTTTAAAACGATTGTAATTTAAACGATTACAGAGAGCGAAACTCCCTCTTTAGAGTGAAAAACGCTCTTTAAAATGATATATAAAGTTTTTTTTTTTTAGTTTTTTTACAAAGATTTACATGTATACCCTATCAAGGTATTATAACAAAAACTTATTAGAAAATATATCATTTGAAATCATATTAACAAGCGAAACATCCATGGTCCCCTGTGAGTGTACAGTGAACGAGGCATAAAAAAATGACTAAGTTCAGCATTTGTCCTCCCCCCCCCCCATGTAGTCCCAAAAGTCTCCAGGAGACTTCAAATCCCGGTGAAAAATTAACAAACAATGCAGTTTAAGGCCTTAAGATATGTAAATTTGAGGTCTGCACCATGCAAAAAAAGAAATGACTAAGTCCATCATTTGTCCCCCACCATTTACCCCCCAAAATTCCCAAGGCCTTAACATATTTAAATTTGAGTTCAGCACCATGCAAAACTGCTAAATAGACATACACAGAAAATTTTGGACAAATATGGTAAAATAGTTCCAAAAATAGAGTGTTTTTATTAGCCCTAAAAGAGCCCTTGGGGCACACCCAAGAGTTATCGCGAAGTATAGACAAGCAAAATTATAAAGAAATCAGTTAGTTACAACTTTTCAGAAAGTTTTATAAAAATCCAAGGCATCAATTTTATTTTAATAAGCACAAAAGTGTCAATTTTAGTCATTTTAAACCGACTAGGGGAGCAACCAAATTTTTCTCGGAAAATCTGTTCTGTTACTTTGTTACTGTTACTTTTTTAATTGTTGTGTGAAATTTCCAATAGATTCCAAGGTGTAGTTATTGAGAAAAGTGCAAACAGATAGACGGACGAATGGACAAGGTTGAATTTACAGGTCCACCCTCCTTTTGTCGGGGGACCAAAAATTCTACAAGAACTTTCTCTCAACCTAATACGGATTATCAATCCTCATCTAAAAACTTTAGAGACATAATACTTTTTGTCAATTATACCATCGTGCTTGTCTTGATTATTAGTGGCCTGCATAGGATTCGAAATTTACGTCATTAAACAAATAGAAAAAAATGTTTCATTCTAGCATTTATGTCAACTTTATTGGCCATCGTCGTTAAACGTGCGAATATAAAGACTACAGTGGTGAAAAGTTAGGGTTAGGCGCGAAGTTGAAAATGCTCACACACATGCAAAATAAAATCTATATAAATAAAACTGTAGACGTATGTATGTCTGTCTGTCTATAATGAATAAATTCCTAAACTACTGATTACATAACACTAAAATTATTAGGTTGGTGCAAAAATAACAAGAAATAGTAATCATACACCAATGATGGTTTATAACTAGTAAAATCTTTGTTTGGATGAATAAATAACTCATATAGAAGTCGTAAAGTTGAAATGAACATTTTTATTATAGCTAAAAGTGGTTTAATTTTATAACTATTTCAGTTACCTAAATTATCTATATAAATAAAACAGTAGATGTATGTATATGTGTCTATCTGTGCATATATTTAACCACTAAGCTCTTAAACTACTGGTCACATAACACTGAAATTAACAGGAAATAGTAATCAAACAACAATGATGGTTTATGACGAGTAAAATCTTTGTTTAGATAAATGAATAATTGCGTACAGAAATATGTCGGCAAGTTGAAATGCAAAATGCCGACATATTTCTATTACTTTAATGCATGCGCAAATTCATTCATAGCTTGAAGTGGTTTGATTTTAAATCTTTCTTATCTGGACCCCCACGTTGTATGCAGACGGTCACAAGGAAACAAAGACAGGGAAAGAATTTGACTCATTTTCTTTCAAGTTGAAACAACAGACATTTGTTTACAGGTACTTCCAAAAATAATCCTTGTCTATTGTTCAAAAGTCTACTCATACTCCAATGTTCTTACCAAGACTCTGTCGTGCCGAACATGTGGTACTCTTTCTTTGTCCGCCCATAGTAAGGATGTGTCTTTTCCTGTCACATTCAGCCCACATGTGTAACATGTCCATCTCTGTATTTAAAAAAATTTTTTCTTCCTCGTTGTGACGTCACATCACACAAAGCTTGGTCATTTGCATATGTTGGCTGTTGCTGCTTCTGCCATATGCACATCCAATCTTTGTTTGGATGGATGAATAATGCATAGAGAAATATGTTATATGCTCTGTTATAATAATATTTAATAAAGAATTGGCTCTGTAATATGAAATCTGCATGAATGAAAAATTATTTTAGCATATTTTACAACCGAACAAGGAAGATGTCCCCTCTCTGCTAGTAAATAAATAAAAAAAATCTGAATCTTGAATTGTATTGACAATTCTCTAAGACAAAATGACCCCCGTATTTAAGAATTCAGGTGATCGCTCATCTCCCTCTCAGTACAGGCCAATAAGTCTCCTGTGTGTCATAAGTAAGTTGCTGGATTCTGTGTTAAATAGAGAAGTAATCAACCATCTCAGCAAAAATAACCTTCTTAGTGACATGCAATATGGTTTCCGTTCTGTTAGATCTACAGCAGATGTGCTTACAGTTATATCTCATAGGATTAGCGAATCTCTTGACGGAGGCTACCTTTCTAGGGCAATTGCTCTTGACATATCAAAGGCCTTTAATAGAGTATGGCATAAAGGTTTACTTCACAAGATCTCCAGCTATACCGTAGCTGGAAATGTCTTCCCAATTATTAAATCATTTCTCTCTGATAGGTTCATAAGAGTAGTAGTTGATGGGCAGAAATCAGAAGCTCTCAGTATTAATGCTGGAGTCCCTCAGGGGTCCATCCTGGGCCCAACTCTCTTCCTGATCTACATTAATGATCTTACAAATCACATCCTTACATCATTCGTAGACATTTATGCTGATGACACTACCATTTATGGTAGCATATCTAAGACCGTAAATGACCAAGTTCTCTCTGATTCTCTCTCCTCTGATCTTGAGCAAGTGGTACAATGGGGAAAGAGGTGGCTTGTTACTTTTAATGCATCTAAAACCAAGCTTTCATCTTTACATCATCAACGCTCTGATCCACATCTGGCATCAATTGAAATGAATGGCTCGCGTCTTGAGGAGGCCTCATGTTTTGACAAGCTTCTGGGCTTGACCTTTACTCCTGATCTTAAATGGAACACATACATTAAAAAATGGTGGGATCCTTCTATCGATCCAGTATATATCTCACTGCTGATGCAATTTTCTTTCTATATAAGAGCCAGGTACGTCCAAGGATGGAGTACTGTTGCCACATCTGGGCAGGAGCTGCTAGAAAGGACTTATCCTGCCTTGATAGAGTTCAAAATAGACTTCGTAGCCTCGTAGGGGATGTCCTTTTCTCTTCCCTGCAATATCTTTCTCATAGAAGAGATGTTGCGAGTTTGTCTCTGCTTTATCGTTATTTTCATTGCAAGTGCTCGGCTGAGCTCCAATCTATGCCCCCTCCCCTTTCCAGACTTTCACAAGAAACACCCGTCTAGCAGAAAACACTATCACTAACTTCCCCTCTCTTTATCTGTGCCTAAGCCTAAACGTAGATTCCATGAACAAAGCTTTTTTCTTAGAACTGCGCGCCTGTGAAATTATCTTCCGTTTTCCTACTTTCCAGCTGACTACAATATGGTTGTCTTCAAGTCTAACGTAAACACGTTCTTGATGAGCCGTTCCATATGTTAACAAATTTACCGAATTTCCATTGTTAACGATTACTATAATGTCCAATTTCTACTGTACACTTTTAACATTTATTCTCGAGTGGCCTCTTGGCCTTGATAAGTGGTGATGCCTATGTAAAAAAAAAAAAAAAACTCTCAAAATGTCAGACTCTCAAATTATAATTAACAACACTCCAAAACAAAACGACACCAACTTTCAAAAAGTCAGACTCTCAAAAACACACATCTTGTTAATTGCATAAGCAGATGCAAATGAAGCCAACTTTACTCTGCCCCAGGAGGAAAGTTCCTACTCGTTTTATTGCATAATGTATAAGTGAGATCTTGTCAGCATACAAAAAAAAAAAACACAAAAAGAAAACAAGATTCTATCTTATAAGCAATCCTTTATCAATAATATATGGTCCAATCTTCACTCTTTTTCTATTGTCAATAAAAGAATAATATGTTTAAGAAACGAGGAAAAAGATTGAAGAATCCATTCTAAAAATTATTTTATATTTTATTTCCTATAAATACTATTATGGTATGTGTTCTTCAGAATTGTCAGATCTATTTCCTGCTTCCTTTGTTCCAGCTCGTTTGACTCATTGGGTCTAGTGGTCTCGCTGTTTTGATACTTCATTATAATGCAGCTTATTCCAATAGCTTCTTTTCCTACTATTTCCAGCCTTGGTCTTTTCATAACTAAAGTCAATAAGCATCTCCTGCCTATACGGTCATCATCTTTTGTCTTGTTAGCCCCTTACATCAAATGGCTTCATGCCTTGTTTGAAGCGATTTTCATAAAAGAAGGTGTAAATGTCGTATTTGTAGGAAACAAAGAAGATATTGTGTTAGTATAATGTTCTTGGGAGAAAGCCCATACATATATACGCTAAGTCAAAGGCCAGGCGATTTCATGTGTGGTTTATAATTGTAAGTGCGTGTGTGTGTGTGTTGTAATGGTATAAGTAATGTGTTTGATTTAGAAACCTTCTTATGAATACTAATTGCCGGTCGTTTAAAAGGTGGTTTTATGCTTCAAGAGAGGAATGGTTGAATTCAATGATGTGGGTTGATTACACAATAGGGGCTGCTTGCAGCTAAAGTCAAAACATTTTGGTGAGCACTCACTTTTATAAACTTCAGAGACCAGTGCTCTGCTTGCATGAGAGATTGTTTCTGATTGGTCAAGTCAGAATTGAAATTACATGCTAGTTTCAACTAGCACCCATCTTAGTAGTCAACAAATATTTCAAACATTGTTAACATCAATTCTATGAAAATATTCAATCTCAATTGGTTATCAGTTATAGAATAAAAGACAACGAAATGGAATTTCATTCTATATTAATAAACAACTTTATTTGTTATCTTTGTTAGTAGCGTGTTCATGAGAGGAATGGGGGCAGTAGGTGAAAGTGTTCTTGTGTAAAGATAGATTTAATATCATGCCATCTGGTTGAAGGAGAGAATAGTTCCATTTACACATGTTTATAGCTAGTAGTCATCGAGACGAAGGAGGCTGGTTAAAGGAGAAAGAAAGGGAATGGTATTCAGTGTGTTTATGTGTTGTCATGGGTGTGTGTGTGTGTCAATGTATCGACGAGAGCAGTTCTTTAGCATGATAAACAAAGTGTGTTTGGGTACCGCACATGGAAATAAATATGAGTTTGAAAGGTTGCCATATTTACTTGTTGTATTCATGTTGAAGCCAGTGAGAAAGAGAAAGAAAAGTTTGTAATTTCGCCTTTTATATACTCTATCGCGTGATTGAGAGCTGGCTTGTGATTAGACAAGTCAGGGAGAAAATGGATTTCAAATCTTGAGCTGCGAGAATTAGCTCCTGCCTGTGATTGTAGCAAGATTCGGTTGTTACGCATTATCAGATTTCAATCAAGCAGAAAGACCCTGAGAGTTCAGCATTGGCGATATAAGCAAGAACCCAAGCACACCAATGGACTTCTAAATATAGTGACAGCTTACACATATCGTCTCACGAACATAGTCAAGCACAACTCAACACATATACAGACAAAAACACTTTAGTTATAATATTTGGATTTTTTTAATTGAAAGCCATGTTTAATTTTAGAAGTTAGCTAATTTATACAAGTTCGGAGATTAAAGATACGGTTTTCGGTGGGTAGCTAATTTATATTAGTCTTGAAGTATAAAAGTTTGCAGACAAAGAGGAAAGATCCTTCTTGTGTAGACATGAAAGATCATGTGTAGGAATTCTAACAGATTCAGTCTTTTTATGGAGCGATTCCGGTTTCTGGTTAGTTGCTAGCAAAATGTAGCTCTTTTTGATTGGTCAGTTCCTATTGCCAGTGTCTATAAATAAAACTGTCCAACTTTTTTCAATCATACCCCATCACTAGATCACTATGATGGGATGTGTCTCCTAGCGGCTTCGGCTGCAGGGAGACAGGGTAGTACAAGTCAAGGATTCGTCACTTGACACTCAGCCCAACAGGTGAGGGGCCGAGAACCGGCCCAGCACCTGTTGGACTAAGGTACACCGCCTAGGTAATACCCAGGAGGTCCACCCTCCCAGGCCTTGCCACCGGGCTTTCCGGTGGGGCAAGTTTATTGCTTGCTGCCTGAGGCGCCCCGACCGGGGAATGCCGACAGGGTTACTCAGGCAATTTTTAAAATTGCAGGAGTGCCCCTTCTTTAGGGGAGCCTGCGGGTATCCCACTTTCCAGGCCTTGTGCCAAATATTGCCGATGTGGGCGGCAATTAAATATATACCCCATTATCATATAAAAAAATATTGCAACAGGATTATTCGAACTACTGCTCTTATTTTGAGTGTTTTTGTCACAACCTTTCGACTAATGTAGCTGCCAACCTTCTTCAGATTCATTTTGTTAAACTTAGCAATCTTCCTGTCGAACTTCAGAATCTGCAGAGAATTTTATTTAATCCACAAGTGTAGCATGCACTTGTTCCATCAGCCATGACCAGGTAGAAGTCTTAAGGAATTTGCAATTGTTTTCATAGTATTGTAGTGTGTTATGCAAAAAAAAAAAAAAAAAAGTCTGAATTCCTATACACCAACTGTCGAATTTTAACCAACTAAAAGGGGAGGGGGAGAGGCGTTTCTGCAACTCAACGGGTTAAACCAGAACTCGACGTAGAAGGAAAAAACAATAAAACCCTTACCTGACGTGGTGAACCTTTCATGCCTTTTCTTGATCAACAGGAGTTGCAACGAATTGCCTCGTTGCTTACAACGACAGATCGTCTTCGTAACAGTAACTATGAAACGGGTTGCTGGACTAAAACAAAAAGACCAACCAACAATATCACCAATATGGGGTGTTTTTATACCCACTAGTCGATTCTATGCAAATGTTAAGTCCGATACACGTGAGTGGACAAAAAAAAACAAACACTATTATAAAAGCAGTCGACCAAGCACTTTCAAACCTTTTGCTTGAGCGACTGCCACACACAATTCCATTGCTTCACCCTTCCACATCGAGTCCAGGTAAGTAAAAATTATCACACATTCCCATATAAAAAAAAAGAAAAACGAAAAAAAGAAAAAAGTATATTACAGGAGGTGAGATGGGGAAAAGAGAAGGGAATTCATTTTTTAGTCACAGTTTTTAAGGTCTTGCCTGAGATCTGCACCAGAAATTTCTGGTGCCTTTTAGACCCCTAACAAACTGGGTCTACCCCGACGCCTTGGCCTGCACGTTGGACAATGCCATTCTTCTTCTGGGGGCGCATCTACTAGGCCCACACAACCAAAATGGAACCAGTCATTATACTGGTAACAAACCACCATTAGTCTGAAATCTTCTAGTTTATTACATGCAGGGCAAATCCAGATCCTAACACTCTCATCAGGTCGGGAAGATATATTTTGGTCTGGCACATGCTCTGGTTCATGAAGAATTTCCTCCATATTTTCCGAACAAAGGCCTGTAAGAATGAAGATACACTCATATCTGGGACTAGTTCCATGTGAACAGCTCTGATAGACATGCAGGTAAAGATGAGGATATACATTTTATAGTCCTTCACTTCTCTCTTAACCCAGATGTGACTAGTGTAATCCACACCGGTATGGAGATATGGTCTTACTAAATTTACTCTAGAGCTAGGAAGGTCTGTTGCATTCGGTGTCAAGAAGGCAGTGGCATTGTATCTTTTGCACTTGGCACAAGTACTCACAATTTTTTTTACAGCCTATCTGGCCTGTGGTATCCAATACCCCTGTAACCTTATTTCATTTAAGGTTGTTGCCAAACCCAAATGTTGGTTTCCCTGATGAGTGTCCTTTATAATTAAACCTGTTAAATAGTGTTTTTTACCCAAAAGAATTGGATTCTGCACCTCTCAGGTATGCCATTCTGATCCACCTAGTTTTGGTGGATCCAACAAAAAATCTAACTCTGAGGTAAAAGATTCCCTTTGCATTAATTTTATCAAATAAATTTTTGCCAGAAGGTGATTGTCCTCACTTCTCTTCAACGTTTTGTTGATAAACTTGAAAACCAAAGTCATTACATTAACTAATCTGTTGAAGTTGGAAAATCTTTCTACAGAGACTATAGGGGGACTTCCGTTTTTATGTCTCATAAACAAATTCATTGCAAGATGAACGCATTCCTTTTGTTCTTCGGAGAGGCAACCTAACTCGCCCCTGTTCCACTGAATCTCTTCCTGCTTTATCCATGCAGGGCCTTCATACCAATAGGAAAGATTTTCCTGAAATTTTTTAAAGGTTAGTCCTCTTGTGATGTAGTCAGCTGGGTTTTCCTTAGTTGGCACGTATTGGAAACTCAACTCCAACCTCATCTCCGACTTGATTGTTGCCGACATTTGCGTTATATCTTGCAGCCTGTTGTGCGCAAAAATGTTTTTGTGGTTATCGATTTGGCTAGTATCCAAGCCAATACCACTTGAGCGTCCGTTAGAACATATACTTTTTCTATCAGGGAGTTCTTTAAGGCTTCCTTTATAAAGGGAAAACATTTCAATGCCAGGAATACTGACAAAAGCTCCAAAATGGGGAGCGATTTACCTTGTAAGGGTGCTACTTTGGCTTTAGCAAACCCTAGTGCTGACTGTCCATCCTGTATGGCATATGCTGAAAAGCTGTATGCATTTTTGGAGGCATCACAAAATAGGAACAATTTTAGTGGCTTATTTTCGTCTAGGACTCTCCTTGGAAATGATATAGAGCATGTTTTTTTTGACTCCTCTGGAACTTCATCATCCCAATCCAACTTTTGCCTCCAAAGTTCTCCTATCAGCATTCTGCTCCTCGCTGTTACTGGAAGACAAAGGGACAAGGGATCAAACACTTTGGAAGCTTCAGACATCATTTTCCTTTTTGTTGATGCGGTTACATCGCATTGATGTGTACAGACCTTCATAGTATCATGTTGGGGCTGTACAAATACCCTAAAACTTTTTCCACACCAGAATCAAACCTTGACAGAGTTCTGTCTGCCGTCATCTTTTTTCGCAACACTGCACTGTTGGAGTTACAGGATTGTATCTCAAAGTTACCCTCTTGCAGTCGCTCCTTCACCATTGTGTACAACGTAGATAGAGTATTTACGTCATTTCCTGTTTTCACCAAATTGTCCACATAAAAGTTCGATCTGGGAACATTCATCTGATGGAAATTTTTCTGCATGATATTTCAAAACATAATTTAATATAAAGGGACATTGAAACCGAATAAGATGGTAGAGTATCTGTAACAATGCAAGTTGTCACCTTTCTTTAAAAAGAAACAGAAACGATTGCGATCCTTTTCCAGGTCTAGACGAATTATAACGAATGCTTTCCTTATGTCAGCCAATAACACATATTTGTTGGCCCTAAAGCGAATCAACAGTTCCAACATGTCTCCCATTAGGTTGACTCCTGGATAGGCTGCCTCATTCAGAGATATAGAATTTGCCCCCTTGTAGGAACAATTGAATACAGGTCTAACCTTCATGGTCATCTGATCAGCCAGTTTGAGTACCAGTCTGTGCGGAATCCATATATATAATTTTGAAAGTCTTCTGAAGTCACTGTTATTTCCTCTATAATTCCTTCGTCTTCCTGTTGTTTAAAGACGTCCAAATATTGACCATAGAGATCTTTCTTCTCCAGGTCTTTAACTACTCTTTCTAGTATTCTAAGAGCGGCATTGTGGTTAGAAGGTACAGACTTCACTTTGTCTTCATATGATGGCAGCTGTACATCGGCCATCTCTGTAGGATATAGTGTTCCTAAACTTCTGTACCATCTCTTCATCCACGGTGGAGAATTCTAGCACAGAGATATCCAAGTAGGTCCTTTGGCTTCCGGTGTTCAGGAGACAATTTATTTCCAACTGACTATTTCCCTTTCCTACCACTATGCTTATTACTGGCGACATGAAACCGTAGCTGTAATCATTCGTATGTAAACAGGTGTCCACACGCACCTTGCCTCTCTTGTCTGGGCACATTGCTGTCACGTGGCCCTTAACAGTGCAGCTGCTACAGCTACTATTTCTAGCTGTTCTCAAAGGACACATCCAAAGGTCCTTGCACCTTGTAATCCGGGCTTCATGGGAGATGTAGTAGGGACAACTTTCCGAAAGATGCTCATGCTTCTTGCAAAACTCATATTTTTGTGGTTTTGATTCCACTTTGGTATTGAAAGCCTTCAGGGAGGAATGGGATTCTTTTTCCTTTTCTTTCCTAAGTCTTGGTGGGGGTCTCAGCTTAGCCATAGGGTGCTGTTCAGGTTTCTTAACAATCAAAAACCGCTTAATAATTTCTGGTGTCTTTAACAGGATTACTGACAAGGTTGGGTATGTTTTTCCAGCAATCCTGATCAGTTCATTTTTTTATGTTGGGTGGTCATTTTGCAAACAATACCTGAGAAATTATTATGGCACCTGCCGACATGTCATCATATAAATCACAGCTGTATGATGCTCTAAGTTCCTATACATCCGCCTGCATTTTTATCATGAAGTCCTTCAATCCCACCAAATCTTTAGGATTCTCCAAGTGAAAATCTACTATACCTTGGATTATTTCGCCGCATATTTCTTCCTCATCCAAGTATTGTTCCTTCAACAATTTTAGAGCCACTGGATAACTGTCTTCGGAAACTGAAAGGTGGTCAATAAGTTGAAGGGCTCTACCCTCAAGAGAACACCTAAAAAAGTACAGCTTTCCTGTTGCTGATGGTATTGACATCGCACAATTCTCAAACTTGGTGAGAAAGTCCTTAAGACTTCTTCTATTTCTTTCAAAATCCCTTTCACTGAAATGTGGCTCTTTCAGTTTGATTTTAAAAGGTTCTACTGAAAAGGAAGAATGTGCGGTTGGGTTGAAGGACTTGGTTGGGTCTGGGATACTAGTGGCTTCCTGACTATGAGGGTTGAAGGTTGGTTCAACGTTGGGGTACCTCCTATCTTTTATAGGGACATCTGTAGTATTTCCTTCACTGATTGCCTATACAACACCCTGTCGTTGTCGCACCTCTCTCTTAAATTTAAAAGAAGCCTGAAATAGTTCGGCAAGCAATTCAGCTTCCTCTTTGGCAGCAAGTTGACACACCCTCTAGCTCCTCTAGCCATCCTTCTATATCCTTTTCAAAGGATAAAAACACATTCAAGGACAGAGATTCTTCTTCCATCCCCACCACAGTCATCCTTATTTTTCTTTGAAGAAGGTCTAGCCTTTTCTCTAGTTCCCTTCGAGTAACAGGGTCGTTCATTTTTTTTTTTTTTTTGCGATTCGTTGCAAAGTGTCGGAGTTTAACCGACTAAAAGGGGGAGGGGGGGAGGCGTTTCTGCAACTCAATGGGCTAAACCAGAAATCGACGTAGAAGGAAAAACAATGAAACCCTTACCTTACAGTGTGAACCTTTCACGCCTTTTCTTGGTCAACAGGAGTTGCAATGAATTGCCTCGTTGCTTACAACGACAGATCGTCTTTGTAACAGTAACTATGAAACGGGTTGCTGGACTAAAACAAAAAGACCAACCAACAATATCACTGATAGGGGGTGTTTTTATACCCACTAGTCGATTCTATGCAAATGTTAAGTCCGATCCACATGAGTGGACAAAAAAAACAAAACATTATTATAAAATCAGTCGACCAAGCACTTTCAAACCTTTTGCTTGAACGACTGCCACACACAATTCCATTGCTTCACCCCTCCACATCGAGTCCAGGTAAGTAAAAATTATCACACAACTCAAACTACACCACCAACCCGTAAGTCTCTTCTTACTCTCAGCTATCAAAAATTTGACTCACTTTCCTCTCTAATTTGGTCTTTTTATAACCTCTTTTTTCCCAAATGAATGCAACATGTATGTAACTAATCCATAAACTCTCATTTATTTTTCTTCCTGTCTTCTCTTTCAACGGTCGAAACAGACGCGATGTCGCTTGTAAGTAACTTATTTGAATGTAGAATTTTTATTTGCCTTTAAATTTTAGGCAACACGGTTGAAGGTTCAATTCTCAGTGTTTTTATTTTGGTTGTTCTATCAAGTCTTAAATAAGAGTGATAAAAAAAAAAAAAAACGAATATTTTAGCCACAAAATACTTTCAGTACACAAATGCCTATTTTATTCAGAAACTAAAAAAAAAGCAATGTGATGGCGATCTACCCTATTGTGCCACTACATGGACTCTTCATGAGACTATAAATAGCTGTAATAAAGTTAAGAGTCGTTAAGTCTCTCACTATCCATTATTGCTGTACTTTCTGTAAATAATACTATTGTTAATTCTACCTCTTTATTGTTTTATTACTTTCTACCCACAGTATAGCATTCATAAATAAATACTTATTTTTTTCTCACAGAGAAATGTCCCTGCTAGGTGATTTGGCCATCACTGACCAATTAATTAGCTTACAGGGCGCATTTACTCAATCTGTACCCTGAAAAACTAGTTCAACCTGTTTAAAAATTACTGGTAGTTAGCAGAGAAAACCCTGAAAGAAATCTACTCTCTCTGTCCACTGAATATTCCATGGCAAGTGCTCGTCTGAGCTCCAATCTCTAGTCCTCCCTCGCCAATCTTTCATGAAAAACACCCGTCTAGCTGAAACCACTGTCAATAATTTTCCCCACTCTTTATCGGTGCCTAAATCAAAACGTAGATTCCATGAACAAAGCTTCTTTCTTAGAACTGCACGCCTGTGGAACTCTCTTCCTTTTTCCTGCTTCCCAGCTGACTACAACTTGGTTGTCTTCAAGTCCAATATAAACAAATTCTTGATGAACCGCCCCCTTAAGTAATCCAATTTACCAAATTCCCATTATTAACGATTACAATATTATCCCATTGACTACTATAACCCTTATCCTCGAGTAACCTCCGGGCCTTGATAAGTGGTGACTCCCTATGTAAAAAAAAAAAAGCATCGACTATCTCCGCTTGAAGAAAAATGCTGACAGACATTTGACAGCCTAAAGAACTTTCTATCTTTCGTTTCTTCACTTAGATACAGTTCAGCTTTCTTCTACAGATACTGAATGTAGGTAATTAGATAAATAGGTTATTAAATTCTTTTATTGTTGTCATAAAAAATAGTTTCGTTTTTCCTTTTATGTGACAATTTTTGTTACATATTAATAAAATGTAGGAGCTCGTCTTAACACCTCATATGAAAGGCCAGCTCTTATAATAGCAAACAATATTTAAAATAAAAATAAGCCTTAGTTTAATTGCATTTTACAGTTCAAGGTTGATTTTATACAAACTTGTATTTTTTTTTTCTTTTAAATTTAAATGATTTAAATTCTTTTTGAGGAATTGTAAAATAGGTTTTTACACCACCACCCCAAATAAAATGAATATCTCCATTTCTGATTATTTAAACTCGTCAAGCCAGTTCCACATGCGTTGTGTACAACTCCCGTAACTCTCGCTTCTCCCCATTTGTCTCTCAGTCTTTGTTTAGAACGAGTGATTTTTCTGACAAAGGGAGAAGAAAAAGCTGTATTCTAGGTTGGCAGTATTTTTGCATGAGCAGTCGCCTGATATGTCGTAAATTTTCTGTTTCTATTTCTATCCTTGTAGCCAAGTCACTAATAAGGGTGCTGACACTATCTGCCTGATCATCAGGGACCTGAACCTTGAAATAACCACTAAGGAGGTCGTCCTAGCAGCAGGTGTAAAGTACTGGAGCTGCTGTATTGCCATTTGGTGAATGGAGTTGGGCCATGCAGTAGCTTCTGGTGGGGCTTCTCGATGCCATATTAGTGGGTAATTTTTACGGCTTTACCTTATCATGGTCTGCAAAAAAAAAAAAAAAAAAAAATTCTTCACTTTTTTTTCTCCCTTACTTTCTCTCTCTGCCCTGCTCTAACAAGTCTGTTGACCTATTTCACAAATCCTAAAACTCCATCATGAAAAGTCTCCAGAAAGAATACACAATTAAACCTAAACTATAACTTCCAACATAGACCCCCATTCACATGTCTCCTTCTCCAACACTAGGAGTGTACATTCCATCCTTCCAGAGGTTGAAATCCAATTACAGGAGACGAAACCAGACCTATTCTTCCTAAGCGAAACTGACATTGGACCGATTATTTCTCTGGATGAGTTCATAATTAAAGTATATTGTACTATAACATCCAAATCTGACTCTCAAGATAGAATATGTGACTACATTAGAGATGGCTTTCCATGTGGTAGGGACATCTCCAGAGAAGACTCTAAATTACCTTATATGTGCTTTCGGATTGCACTTGCTCACACTACTGCATTTGTATTTGCCCTCTATCGCCCCCATAACAGTGGAGTTACTATATTTGAGAAAATTAACCACATCCTGTCTGCTCGTCCTTTGGCTAACATTCACATCTGTGGAGACTTCAACATTCACAATGTGCATATTGCGCACAGGAATCACTATTTCTATTGCTTCCAATGTAATAGATGTACTGAGACTAAAGCCTCTTTCAGCAACTACTGTAAAAGAGTAATAAAGAACGCGAGAGAGTTGTATGCTCAGTCCATCATGACCAAAGTAGCTGAGCAGTGGCTTGGTTCCCGCCAATTTTGGCAAATAATAAACAGGGTTCTGAATGCTCTATCCCAACCATCATCAATGGTAATCTCTTCAGCATCGGGCAAAGCCAAACTTTTTGTCAAGAACTTTGCAACTAATCTACCCTAAGCGATCAGGGCCATCAACCCCGTGTACTTCCTCCTGTGTCTGAAAATGCACTATGCAACATACAAATATCTGTGCATGATGTTGCCAAGCTAATCAAAAACCTCGATTCCAGTAAAGTGACTGGCTCTGATGGCAGTCCTATTATAGTGTTGAAAAAGCTTCAACCAGAACTAGCTCCCATACTTACAAAACTGTTTAAGCGTTGTCTTAAGGAGAATTGCTTCCCAACATGCTGGCTAACATCATCAGTATGTCTCGTATTTAAGAATTCAGGTGATTGCTCATCTCTCTCTCAGTACACACCAATCAGTCTCCTGGGCATCATGAGTAAGTTGCTGGAATCTGTGTTAAATAGAGAAGTAGTCAACCACCTCAGCAAAAATAACGTCCTCAGTGACATGCAATATGGTTTCCGTTCTGCTAGATCTAGAGCAGATGTGCTTACAGTTATATCATAGGATTAGTGAATCTCTTGATGGAGGCTTCCTTTCTAGGGCAATTGCCCTTGATATATCAAAGGCCTTTGACAAGGATTGACATAAAGGTTTACTTCCCAAAATCTCTAGATACGGTATAGCTGGAAATATCTTTTCAATTATTAAATCATTTCTCTCTGATAGGTTCATAAGAGTAGTAGTTGATGGGCAGAAATCAGAAGCTCATAGTATTAATGCTGGAGTCCCTCAGGGGCTCATCCTGGGCCCAACTCTCTTCCTGATCCAAATCAATGATCTCCCAAATCACATCCTAAGATCATTCGTAGACATTTATGCTGACAACACTACCATCTATGGCAACACTTCAAAGGCAGTAAACAACTAAGTTCTCTCTGATTCTCTCTCATCTAATCTTGATCATGTGGTACAATTGGGAAAGAAGTTGCTGGTTCATTTTAATGCATCTTAAAACCAAGCTTCTATCTTTCTATCATCAATGTTCTGTCCCTGTCTGGCATCAATCGAAATGAATGGCTCTCATCTTTGAGAGGCACCATGTTTTGACAAGCTTCTAAGTCTGACCTTTACCCCTAACCTGAGATAGAACACGTACATTAAATCCGTTGTCAAAGCTGCTGGAAAAATGTTGGGACCGTTCTAATGCTCCAGTAGATATCTCACTGCTGATGCAATTCTCTTCCTGTATAAGAGCCAAGTACATTCAAGGATAGAGTACTTTTGCCACATCTGAGCATAAGCTGCTAAAAGCAGCTTAACTTGCCTTTACAGAATTTAAAATAGACTTCGTAGCCTAATGGAGGATGTCCTTTTCTCTTCCTTGCAACTTCTTTCCCACAGAGGAGGCGTTGCTAATCTATGTTTTATTGTTATTTTCATGGAAAGTGCTCGTCTGAGCTCCAATCTGTGCCCCCCCTGGCCTGACTTTCACAAAAAACACTCGTCTAGCTAAAACCACTGTCAATAATTTTCCCCGCTCTTTATCTGTACCTAAACCTTAATGTAGATTCCATGAACAAAGCTTCTTTCTTAGAACTGCACGCTTGTGGAGCTTTATTCCATTTTCCTGCTTTCCAACTGACTACAATATGGTTGTCTTCAAGTACAATGTGAGCAAATTCTTTAATCCAATTTACCAAATTTCCACTGCTAACGATTACTACACCATTTTTCCATTGTACACTCATCATCACTTATCATCGAGGAGCTTTGATAAGTGATGACTCTTTTGTAAAAAAAAAACAAACAAAAAAAACTCTTTCAGTTACAATTAAATATCGTCCTGCACTGCGACTGAACAGACCAAACCTGCAACAATATTCATTCATATTACACCCACTGCATAGTCACACTGGTGTTTGCTTAGAGATGTACAAGCAATCTCCTTTTGCATTATGTTCTGCAGTCCTGAACGTGCTGCCTCAGAACTATGTGAATGAATATTATTTTATTAATGAAATTTTTTGAGATAAGTAATTTATATATTTATTTATTTTATTTGCCAACTGTTATCCTCATCTTCAAAGCTGTTGCTTCAAGCAAGTTAAGACGACAACAACTATGGAAGGCAGTAATTACTGAGGATACAGTTAAGAGACTCAGCATTCCTATCCCATTGCGGTTAACCATCTGACGAAGTCCAGAGGAATAGTTGGCCGAAACGTTATGAGCCCTTTGGGGTCCTAGGCGCAGTGGATAGAGGCGTTGAGTCGCTATTGTTCCAGGTAAGCATTATCTGAAAAGAGTGGTTTCAATCCTACCCAAAGCCTGTTAGAGGATTAGTTGACCCAAACGTGGTAAGACAACAACTATGGAAGGCAGTAATTATTGAGGATACAGGTAAGAAACTCAGCATTCCTATCCCATCACGGTTAACCACTTGACGAAGGCCAGAGGAATAGTTGGCTGATACATTGTGAAAAAACAAATATGAAGATGGGGATAATAGTCCGCAAATAAAAATAAATATGTGAATGAACATGTATCACTGTCACATTTTCAGAGTGCTGTATTGTCTAACTATCGTGATGTTCCTAAGTTTCATGCATTCCCTAATTAGCTCTGTCTATTGCTAACGGTTTTTATATTTTTAATTTAAAAAAAAAAAATCAACTTGTTACTCTTTTTAATCATTTTGAAAAATTTTACTAAAACTTGGTTTTAAGTAACAGGCCGCCTGACGTTGCCTGGTCATAAGATATGCTTAAATATGATATTTTAATTCATGCAGATTATGTATTTATTATTGTGCAGACAATTCTCTATCGGTTATTGTATTAAACCTAATATATAGTTGTGAGATAAAAACTAAAATATAGCCAACAGCTAGAATCGAAACTGAAACATCTCATTCTTTAGCCTCTTAGGCACGCTCATATGCATGTATATCTATCTATCTATCTATCTATCTATCTATCTATCTATCTATCACCTGGTGAGATCGACAGGATAATTTTATTGTCCTGTCTACTGAAACAACTTGTAATTATTTAAGTAAAAACCCCCGAGGTTGAAATAATAAAAACATATTTAGCTCTGCTAACATATTGAGCACTTTTCCCTGTTTTTTTTTTTTTACCAAATATACCTCCTATATATATATATATATATATATATATATATATATATATATATATATACATTTCAGTAGAAATATATTTTCTTATAATATATACCAATCCTTATTTAAGAAGCTCAATGTAATTACAGCACAGTGAATAAATGACAAAAACTATATTCCAAAATTCATGATGTTGACCATCTTATAATTTATTCCTTTAATTCAGTTGACATTTACAATTCTTGACAGTATCTGTTTTGTAGCGCAAAATCAATCACTTAATTATTATATCAGTCAGCGAATCTATTATGCCCTGAACTCATCAGAAGAAATAGCAACAATCAATCTGTCAAAAAGAAATAAAGCGTGATTTCACATGATTAAAACCCGAAAATTGGAAGAGAAGCTGCAAATACCTTATAATATGTTTCCATTATGCCATTTTGAAATTCAAAATGGTGTAATGGAAACATATTATAAGGTATTTGCATAGGTGATTTGGTTACATACTGATTAGTTACTTGAAATGATGCTTTTTATAAAAGTGATAGAAGGATGTAGTTAATTACACACACTGTTTAGTATAGGTGTGAGAAAGTTGGACATTGTCCAAGTGAAAAGATCCAACAATTGAAAATTCCTTGGGTTTCAGCAGTTATTATCCTCATCATATCGTATGAATCTGAAGAGTCTATCATTGGCATTGGTTTCCCCGATATTTTTCTAATTAGAATTACTTTTAGAAATACATCGGGGATTATGGAAGGGGCCACGTGAAGGTTGCCAACATCTTAAGTGAAAGTGATTTTTGTGGAATGAACTGGATTTGAACCTGGGATACTCAGCTTTTCAATCTGTCTCATTAACTACTAGACCACTGTCACCTCTCACATTCAGAAGAAGATAGTTAATGCTTGAATGTCCAGTGGACAGGAATAGGAGAGAGAAAATAGTTTCTTCCTGGATTCTCTCTGCTGACTGACTATGATTCATAAAGGGACCGAAGTAGTTCTTCAGGGGACAGATGAAATCAATCTGCCCTGCAAAGTAATTAATCAGAATGTAACCAAATCGCCTAGCAAGGACATTTCCTCATGAAAGAAAATAAGTCTATATTTATGACTGCTACAAGCCTTTCTCTAGCCTTTTATTATTTTAATACAAAGTGCTCGACCGAGCCCCAATCTCCAGTTCGTTGTACAATTAAAAACAAGAGTCTCATTCTAACATTTAATAACAACTTTTTCTCCACATTAAAAAACGACCCATGTGTCTAACTCTGCCCCCGTGGGGAGGCAAAGTAAATAGGAACAACTTTATTGATTATCTTTGTTAGTAGTTTTATATGAAGAGAGTTAGTATTAGAAAGAGTGGTCAATGTGCACTAGTTGTCCAACCGCCAAAGCGTGTTTATTCTGAAAGCTGTTCTTAACATGAGGAGGTTTGGGGGTGTTCATTTCGAAAGGCATTTTCTTATTTTCAACCTCCCAGTAATCAACTTCTTAAAGGTCCTCCAGTGCACTCTCACCAAAAGGATTCCCTTTTTTTGATTCATTTTACTTCAGTAAGTTTTAAAAGATCAAGGGGATCCCTCCTGGAGCTAACACTTGATTCTGTTATGATTTAAATTTATATCCGAGAGCTCTTTTAAGAATAAATACTGTTCCCTTTATGGCTGCTATTTGTATTTCGTTACAGCTTGGTCTTCCAGGGATTACTTCTAAGTATTTCTGAAGATTCTTTTTTATTAAACCAGTTGCTCCTATCACAACCGGTATAATGCTTATTTCTTTCAGAGACCATGTCGTTTTTAGATCATTTTTTAGGTGCTGATATTTTGTTATCTTTCCCGTTCAGCTCTGTTAAGGCCAAAATCATTTGGGACTGTGACATCGATAATGAGCGTAGTTCTTTCAGGCTTGTTCCATATTACAATATCTGGTTTGATGGCTTTCCGCCTGTATGTCTTTGTCATAGAACACGGTCACTTCTGTGTAATGATGTAGATGAAAGATTAGACAGACCCATTGAAAGAGAGAGTGCATGGATACGTCTTGAAGTTAGTAGCTAGAGCATGCACTCATGTATGGATAGAAACAGAAGATTAGAGAGTCCTGTGGGAGAAGGAGATTTTATGTGTGTATCGTATTGAAGTCCGTGTGCAGAGGTAGCCATGTTGGTTTGCTTGTATTCAGGTCTTATTCGTTGGAGTAGTAGTTGTGGATTAGTTTGTGCCACATAGAGTTATTGTCAGTCCAAGATCCGGGAAGAAAGAAAGAGAATTGCTGTGTGTTTAATCTTTTATAAACTCAGTCACTTGCCTGAGTGATGGTCTTTGATAGGACAAGCCAGAAAGGAAGTCGATCACTGCAGCCAATCAGTAATCTTCTATAATATAAATCTCATCTGTCTGTTTAACATCGTTTGCTTATTCTTTATTTTGCATCACGTTCGTTGATTTTTTTTTGTGTGTTTTTTCTTTTATAATATTTAAACAGGGTTATTACGTTCGCTTACTCTCTATTTTCCATTTTGTTTTGATTTACCCCCCCCACACACACACCCTGGCAACGCCGGGTACCTCCGCTAGTGATATTATAAACCAAACGTGTTCAAAATTTTAAACCGCGAATATATACTGCTCCTGCTGCTACATCTTTCTTGTAAAATATTCACAACAAAAATTCTTCTAATCACAATTGAAAAGAGCTTTCCTTTCTTCCAGTCAGGCAGATTTTTCATAAACGGTTTTTTTCCAAAGAAAAAAAAAATCTCCGTCCATAGAATACATTGCCACGAAAAGGCTTCTCTGCATACTACAACAGTTGTTTTTAAATTCAATGTCAAAAAATACTTGTCATAAACCGTCTCTATAAGTAATCAAACTTTGTTCGTTCTATTTTATTTGAATTCTTCAGACTAACAATTCTCATCTTGAGTGTTATTCTCACAACATTTCGGTCGATGTAACTTCCGACCTTCTCCAGGTGTTTAGTTAAAAATGAAGACAAGAAAGAAGTCTCATTCTAACATTTAAAAGCAACTTTATTGGTTATCTTTGTTAGTAGGAATATAGGAGAGAAACGAGTTGTATAGAAAAAGGGTTAGTCATTGAAAGTGTTCTTGTGTGAAAACATAAATGAAATATTAAACAGGCTTGTTGAAAGAGAGAAGAGTTCAGTGCATACGTGTTGAAGTTAGTAGTAGGAACATGCGTCCATGTTTGGACGAGGGCAGTCCTGTAGCACGAGAAAGAAAGTTTGTGTGTGTACTGCATGTAGAAATAGCCATGTTTGTATTCATGCTAGCCCGAGACCAAGTGGCCCGGCAAGGTTGTGCACCAATGGAGAGGTGTGCTGTCAGCAAGAACCAGGAAGAAAGAGAGAGAGTCTGTTGCCAGTTTCATGTTTTTTAAGAATTCAGGTGATCGTTCATCCCCCTCTCAGTACAGGCCAATAAGTCTCCTGTGCGTCATGAGTAAGTTGCTGGAATCTGTGTTAAATAGAGAAGTAATCAACCATCTCAGCAAAAATAACCTTCTTAGTGATACACAATATGGTTTCCATTCTGCTAGATCTACAGCAGATGTGCTTACAGTTATATCTCATAGGATTAGCGAATCTCTCGACAGAGGCAACCTTTCTAGGGCAATTGCTCTTGACATATCAAAGGCCTTTAATAGGGTATGGCATAAAGGTTTACTTCACAAGATCTCCAGCTATACCATAGCTGGAAATGTCTTCCCAATTATTAAATCATTTCTCTCTGATAGATTCATAAGAGTAGTAGTTGATGGGCAAAAATCAGAAGCTCACAGTATAAATGCTGGAGTCCCTCAGGGGTCCATCCTGGGCCCAACTCTTTTCCTGATCTACATTAATGATCTTACAAATCACATCCTTACATCATTCGTAGACATTTTTGCTGACGACACTACCATCTATGGTAGCACATCTAAGACAGTAAATGACCAAGTTCTCTCCGATTCTCTCTTCTCTGATCTTGATCACGTTGTACAATGGGGAAAGGAGTGGCTGGTTACTTTTAATGCATCTAAAACCAAGCTTCTATCTTTACATCATCAACGTTCTGATCCCCATCTGGCATCAATTAAAATGAATGGCTCTCGTCTTCAGAAGGCCTCAAGTTTTGACAGGCTTCTGGGCTTGACCTTTACTCCTGATCTTAAATGGAATACGTACATCAAATCTGCTGCCAAGGCCACTGGAAAAATGGTCGGATCCTTCTATCGATCCAGTAGATATCTCACTTCTGATGCAATTCTCTATCTATATAAGAGCCAGATACGTCCAAGGATGGAATACTGTTGCCACATATGGGTAGGAACTGCTAGAAATGACTTGTCCTGCCTTGATAGGATTCAAAATAGACTTCGTGGCCTGGTGGGAGATGTCCTTTTCTCTTCGCTACAACCTCTATCTCACAGAAGAGATGTTGCGAGTTTGTCTCTGCTTTATCGTTATTTTCATGGCAAGTGCTTGACTGAGCTTCAATCTATGGTCCCTCCTCCTCGCCAAACTTTCACAAGAAACACTAGACTAGCTGAAAACATTATCAATAATTTTCCCCACTCTTTATCTGTGCCTAAACCTAAACATAGATTCCATGATCAAAGCTTCTTTCTTAGAACTGCACGCCTGTGGAATTGTCTTCCGTTTTCCTGCTTTCCAGCTGTCTATTATATGGTTGTCTTCAAGTCCAACGTGAACAAGTTTCTGATGGACCGTTCCACTTAAGTTAACAAATTTACCGAACTTCCATTATTATTGATTACTATATTGTCCTTTTGACTACTCTACACTCTTTAACCCTTATCCTTGATTGGCCTATCGGCCTTGATAAGTGGTGACGCCTATGTAAAAAAAAAAAAAAAAAAAATACAGTTGCTCACGTAACTGAGAGCTGACTTCTGATTGGATAAGCCAGGAAGAAAGTGGATTCAAAATGTCCAGCTGTGAGAATTCGCTCCTGCTTGTGTTTGTTGCGATTTTCGTCTGCTACAGGTGTATCTTGTTGAACTTGGTAATTATTTCTGTCAAACTCATAAATCTGCACATAATTTCAAATGGAAACCTTTACTTAATCCAGAGGGTTAGCATACTCTTGCTCTGTCAGCCATGACCGGGTAGAAATCTTAAGCAATTGACATGGTGTTGCTAGTCTCAGTCTTTTCTACAAATGCTATTATGGCATATGTTCCCCAGAATTGTCTGATCTATTCCCTGCTTCCTTTGTTCCAGCTTGTTTGACTCGCTGGTCTAGTGGTCTCTATCAATTCGCTGTTTTGATACTTCATTGTAATACAGCTTCCTATTCCAGTAGCTTCTTTCCAAGAACTGCAAGGTTATGGCTCGCTTTTCCTGCTCACTCTTTTACTTCTACCTGAAGCTTTGACCTTTTAAAGACTAAGGTCAATAGGCATCTTCTGTTGTTATGATAATCATCTTTCGTTCTTGTTAATTCCTTACATCAAGTGGCTTCATGCTTTCTACTTAAATATAAACACAGATTCCATGAACAAAACTTATTTCCCAGAACTGCCCGCCTTTGGAACACTGTTCCACTGGCATGCTTCCCGGCTAAATACAACATGGTGGCCTTCAAATCTAATGTAAACAAGTTTATGTAAAGCATCCTCATAAATAATCAAATTCCACCCAATTTACATCATTAACGATCACTTTCTTAACACCTTACACTCATTAACTCTTATCCTTGAGTGGTCATCGGGCCTTGATAAGCGGTGATCCCCAAGTAAAAAAAAAAAAAAGAAAAGAGATTTCCATAAAAAAAAATGGTATTAAACCTTTACTCTCCAGTAGAGTGATACTTACAACTGAATTTCACTTAGTACTTTATTCATTGCACCACAAATCCTTGTCTACAAATACAAATTAGCAATCCTCATCTCAAAAATTCAGAAACAATTTGTTCGTTCCTTGCATCATTTTCAATCTTCTCATAATATTCTTCATCATTCATTGGATTTTTTAACTGATAATTCATTCATCTCATTAAACCTTATCCTCGAGTATCTTTTAGCCTTTATATGTGATGACATGTCAGAAAAAAAAAGTGGATAGAAATGAAACAGCAGTGGAGTTTTGGAGTGGATACTGTCTAAGCATATTTCTTTTTAAGTTCTTATTCAGAATTTCGTCTATATTAAAAAAAAAAAAATTAAGAAATCTGCATGATGTACGTACCCATGACGAAACAAAAATATTATTCTCTAAAAATTATGTTCATTGATCAAGTAGTTCTACTTTTAACTAAAAAATCAAATTTTATGAGTAAGTGATAAGGGACTGTCTTGCATCGCCATCTTGAAGAAATAAAGGGAGATAACGCAACAATAATCCAAACTTGCGAAATCAAATTTGTAATGCCTACGAGTTCCCATTAATTGGTCAAATTCGCTGTAAAATGATTTTCCTTATAAAAATAAAACTGCCTTGATCAATTTACGTGATTTTTTTTAATATCATCTTTTCATTTTGTCACGGGTATGTACATCATAAAGATTTTTTTCTCTGTATATATATATATATATATATATATATATATATATATATATATATATATACTAGCAAAAGTACCCGTCGTTGACTGGGTTCAAAAACAGCCTACAGAAAATGGACTCTGATTTATGAAAGTATGATAGCTTATGAAAAGGAAGGGTTGTAAAGAGATAGCTTCGAATTTGGGGGTATCAAAACCAAAGCAAAATATGATGAAAGTAAAAATAAAGTAGATAACCCCCATAATTTATTATACCATATCTGTTCACACTGCAACACTTATCACAATATTATGTGGATCTATATTAAAAAACCTTGTTAAACTTTGTGACATATTTCCATTCTATGGGAGTCAGGCGCGAACAAACACCCCATAATTTTATTATACCATATTTCTTCAAACTGAAACATAATTATCAAAGTATACTTACGCAGATAGATATGAAAAGTCTTTATTAAAGTTTGTGCCTATTTCCATTCTATGGAGACCAGGCGCGAATGCAGACCCCCACAATTTTATTATACCATCCCTATTTAAGTTAAAACATACTTATCAAAGTATTATTATGTACATCTATATCAAAAACACTTGTAAACGTTTTTTTTTTTAATTTTTTAATTTTTAATTTCCATACTTTGTGGACCAGGCAGACCCCACAATTTGAATGAATCATCATTATGCCAGATCAAACATACCCATTCCTGTGTCTCGATACATCTTCTATCATTATATGCGATCAGTTTTCTATAATAGTCAACCATATAGGAGCCTATTCGTGACCAGACACACACACACACACACACACACACACACACACACACACACACACAGACGTTCAGCTTTATTATAGAAGATATATATATATATATATATATATATATATATATATATATAATTTTTTTTTTTTTTTTTTTAAATATAGGGGAAATTCTGGAACGACCACCGTTTTATTTGTGTTTTTCAATAGTGTGTTGCGAGTGATCTCCCCTTGATCTTTCATTAATAAAAAGGAGATCGCTTTTTTTCCTCCTTTTTTAAAAATTTATGATCGTGTATTTCGAGAAGTTTGGAAAGACGAAAAAATAAGGAGACCAAAAAAGAAACAATAACAAAAAAAAAGTAAAATAAATAAATGTTTGTTTGATTCGTGCGAGACATGACTAATCGCGAAGGACAGATCGTTTGCCACGAAGCCAATTTTGCCTGTCGTCGATTTTGCCGATGATTTCTGTGCGTTTGTTATTTTTGTATTTTTTCCTCCTCCCCTGAAAAATAATGGCCGCCCCGTGAAATGCTGGCCGCCCGATCCATGCTCAGATATGGCGTGATTTCCACCCTTCGTTTGATTACGTGCAGGAATATCTTGGGTGCCACTCCATACCGACAGATGTGGGTGAAATCGAAATTACAAGGGCTTTTCACTTTGTTAGCGAGGTGAGACATTTTTTTCTTTTTTACTTGTTTGTAGTTTAAAAAAAGAAAAAACAAAACAAAAACAACAAAAAACAAAACGGACGTAAAAAAAAAAATACGTACCTACACTTTTTATAATATCACTACTTTTCTTTTTAAATGTTTTATTCAGGTTATATATATATATATATATATATTAGATGTGTGTGTGCGCGCATTATTCGGACTACTATTGTCATTTTGGTTTATATTCAGCAGCGTTTCGGCCGATGTAACATACAGTCTACTTCAGGTGCATCCACCCAGGTTCGCCTAGATTCACCTGAAGAAGGTCGGCGATTACATCGGCTGAAACTTATACTATTTTCACCATGACACGTAAGTACGTAATGTTTTAACATGCACTGGCTTAAAGCATTAAGCAGATTTTGCGAGTCGTAATAACCAAAATAAACAGACTTGTTCGAATAATAGTATATATATATATATATATATATATATATATATATATATATATATATATAATCATTCGCAGCTCCAAACCGGGCTTACATATTTTGGGGCAGTTAAAAACGAATATGGTTAGGGTTCCGTCCTCAGGGCACCCGAAAACCCTATAAAACCACTTGATTGAAAAATAGGAGCGATTCTTTAAAATTACCTAAAAATTAATCCACCCTTAAAGGAAGACACCAAGAAAAACTAAGCATTTATTTTGCTATTGCTGTGATTGGTTTTATTTATAACGAAAAATAGAATGCCTTATTCTTTTTTGTGTTGGTCCGTCATTCATGCGCGTGTGAAAACAAACATGGCGATCAGTGAAAATAATGGGGAATACATTGAATAATAAAGGTCCTCATAGCATAATAAAACTACTTGTCGGCGACAATTTTAAATGTGATATGCGTTCAAAACAGATCCGAATACCTTTAAAAATCAATTATTGAAAGGTGAGCCTTTAGTTGGTACTCTAGCGCATATTGACCGATCGCTTAAATTTTGCGACTTCTTTGTTAAAAAAAAAAAAAAAAAAAAAAATCATCAAATCGATGTAAATGTCACCCCCCCCTTTATATAACTAAAAATATAAATTCTTTAAACACGACATTAGCGCACGCACGACGTTGTTTTCATTTTGATTTCGGAGCACAAATGAGATGGAATACTATACACGTTTTATGCAAAAAATCAGAAATGGCATTCTAATCCAATTTAAAGACTTAAAAATTAATTTCGAATACATGTCGGCCGTTTGTTATTTTCTTTTGGCCCTGTCTGTGGTTGGTGTGCGTGTTTCTCGTCTTGTCTGATCTCGTTATTAATACATTTGTATTTTTGTGGTCCGAGATTATTAGGAATGAAACACAAGTAATCTTGACGAATTGTTTACTCGCTCCTAGACAAACTATTTCGTTCGGCCGAATAATCACATCTGAAGTAAACAATTAGTCAATATTACCGAAACCTGTTTCGCGATGTGTAACCATGTTATGCTTACTTAATTCTAATTCATGAGCACTGTTATATAAATAGTGTAAAGATTCTCCAGATTTTTACGTACCCTTTGGCTACAAACCTTGCTTTATCAAAGAGGAAAACTGAAAAAATTGTGTGTGTGTGTGTGTGTGTGTATATATATATATATATATATATATATATATATATATATATATATATATATATATATATTATACTAAAAAAAAAAAAAAGTATTAAATACTCATTTTCATAGCATCGTTTCCATCCCCAAACCGGTTACCTGAGGTTGGTGGTAGGGTTAGGGAAAGGTAAAACTTGCGGAGAATGCTCTGTTTTACGGCTGTTGTAAAAATGGAACGGAAATTTAAATCTTTTTTTTGTTTGTTTGTGCCCCCCCCCAAAAAAAAACGAAAGTAATCGTATTATCTATCACGCATTTTTTTTTTTTTTTTTTTTTAATCTAAAAACCAAATTCGGGTTTGTATTACTGTACACATAGATTCGAAAAAGTTGTCAAAAAAACAAATATATAACAAATTAATGTTATCAAAGGCAAGATAAGTTACTTTTCTACATAACTGGATATATTTTTTGTGTTTTTATTCAATGTAACATGTTTATTCAGCTCGAAAAACATGCAGTGTTTACCGATGTATTGGAAAATTCAAAATGGCGCCCGACTGTCTCTTTAACACGGTAAGTGTGGGAAAAGATGTTATAAATAATAAACTAGACAAAATACTATTAAAATACAACCGAATATATGTCAACTTATGTCACGGTAACATATATTGAGCGAATTTCTAACAGTATTTTGTCTAATTTATTATTTATAATACCTTTTCCCAAGCTTACCCTCTCCGAGAGAGAGTCGGGCGCCATTTTGAATTTTCCAATGCATCGGTAAACACTGCATGTTTTTGTGGGGGATTTATTAGATTGGAGGCTTTCTTTTTAGACTTTGTCTAAAAGGGAGAGACTAGTATTGTTTATTGGAAGGCCTCTTAAGATAAATAATTTAAAATATTGTCAGGTTTTCAATTTTTATTTTGAAATGAAAGTTAAAATAAAATTCCCAATATAAAGTCAAGTAAAAACAACAAAAAAAAACCTGTCAACTCGGTATTTTTAAAAATAGGCCTACTCATGTTTTACTGCAAGAACTGTGACACCGGAGTCGGAAAGTGGGATTGAGAAGTCCGCGCCCTCGAGAAGGGACACTCTGATCTGCAAAAAGCGCCTGAATAGCCCTGTCGGCCTTCCCCGTTAAGGGCACCTCGGGCAATTATAATTAAACTAACCCCCTTCTCAAAGAGAGAAAGCAAAGCCTAGGAGGATGGACCTCTTAGAACTGCACAGAACCAGCGTTACACAACAATAAACGGGGACCAGATCATTACAGGAATGGTCTAACCTCTGTTGATTTTGGGGGCCGGGGATAAAAATCCCTAGCCTCTTCTTATATTGACGTCATTATTTTAACGCCGCTGTAAAACGCCAAGTAACTCTAACAAGTCGAAATGGATTCCTTTGTTTTTAAATTTGCTATCTAGAAAATTGCCAATAAAAGTAAACACCTTTTTAAGCATTTTCAGCAATAGCCAATAAAACAATAGGTTGAAAAAAAAAAAAAAGGTACTCCTGCAGAGAGTGATCCGTGCTGAAATAATGTTATTATTTAAAAAGCCATTCTTAACATGGCGGGGAGGGTATTTTGTATCTATTCTGTACTTTAACCTTACAATTGAATAAAAAAACATAAAAAACTTTAATTAAACGTGGAAATACGAGTTAAAAAATAGCGGGAATCACTCTCTGCATTAGCACCAAAAAATTAAATAAACAATAAATAAATGTTAGCAAAACTAGTGTTAAGGCTGAGTTAAAATGAAAACAAACGTCAGTTTCATCACAGACATGTCGAGCCGTGATAATCGCTAAAAAATCGAAAATTGAACCATATTCTCGTAAGAGACACATCCAATAAATGTCCTTAATCATGTGAAAAGGTAATGTTTTATTAGTATTTTTAAATTTGGAGTGAATATCAAAGCTCAACATGGCTCGAATGAAATCGCATTTTTTTTTTTTTAATTTAGATTTGTTATTTATCTTAGTATCGTTAGTAACTATGCACATCACACCCTTGACAATATTCCAGAAGTAATTTATTTGGGCTGGTGCATCTGCTACTAGTCTCCCACTCCTGGACAAGGTTAAAAAAAAAGTCGCAAACCTTATAGGTCCTGAACTGTCATCTAAGCTTCAGCCTCTGTCCCATCGACGAAATGTTGCATCCCTCTGCGTTTCTACAAGTATTTTAACGGTAATGCTCTGAAGAACTACAAGCATTTGTATTCCCATGATGTAAACACCGCCGATAAACCTGACAAGCAGCTAAATCCCACTCCTATACAGCAGAGACTCCCAGGTGTTGAAAGCCTTCTATTCCAATAGTTTCATCGCCCAATACTGCTAGACTTTGGAACTCCCTTCTAGTATTCTGCTTTCCCAACTGTACTGACATGCAGAATATATATTATTCCTTAATTGCAATTCATTTTTGAGATAAGCATTACATATATTAATTTATTTTTATTTCGGACTATTATTCTCATCTTTATTAGTTGTTGTTTTTCATCTTTTATTGGTTTGTTTATTCACAACGTTTCGGCCAACTATTCCTCTGGCCTTCGTCAGGTGGTAACTGCGACGGATAGGAACTTCGAATCTCCTAACTGCATTCTCAGCCATCACTGCTATCCGTAGTTGTTGTCGTCTCACCACATTTTGGCCAAGTAAACCTCTGGCACGCTTTTGGGTGGGATTGAAACCGCTATCTTCAGACAATGTTCATCTGGAACTGTAGAGATTCAACGTCTCTATCAACTGCGCCACGGGGCCTGAAGGGCGATCAAGGTTGGATTCTTTGATCTTATAAATCCACGTTTATTTATTATCTGATCTTCCATGGTCGGGTCCGTACCGATTGGTATATATATTATTCCTTAATTGGAATTCATTTTTGATATGAGCATTATATATATTAATTTATTTTTATTTCGGATTATTATATTCTTATTATTGTCTGAAGATAGCGGTTTCAATCCCACCCAAAGCATGCCAGAGGTTTACTTGGCCAAAAATGTGGTGAGACGATAACAACTACGGAAAGCAGTGATGGCTGAGAATGTAGTTAGGAAATTCGAAGTTCCTATCCGTCGCAGTTACCACCTGACGAAGGCCAGAGGAATAGTTGGCCGAAACGTTGTGAATAAACAAACCAATAAAAGATGAAAAACAACTAATAAAGATGAGAATAATAGTCCGAAATAAAAATAAATTGACATGTAGAAGTGTAATGTGAACAGACATCTTGCTGCTCATCTCCCTTCATAATATCCCTGCAACTTATGTCCCAGATAGTAGCCCCCTACTTCAAAGTGGCACTGTGCCTTGTTTAGGGTGAAAATTGAATAAATAAAAAAAAAAAAAAAAAAAAAAAAAAAAAAAAAAAAGGAAAGACGAAAATAATAAACAGTACAGACCCAAGAACACTTCCCTGAAGGATCCCACCAGTAATGTCGGCTGAACTGGACACATGACTGTTTATGGACGCATGTTAGGTTCAGTCTTGTAGGAAGTTGGTGATGAAAGGCTATATTTCACTTCTGATGTCGTAACTCTCTAGTTTGCTGACAAGTTGTGTATGTGGCACAGAATCAAAAGCTTTAATGTCCGGATATATTGCATTAATGAGACTTCCACCATCTAATATTTCGGTCCATTCAGCTAGATATGTGAGTAGCTGGGTCATGCATAATCTTTCCAGGAAAAATCTGTTGTTCATCATGGAAAAAAGATTGTTCGTAACCCCATGATTAATCACTTATACTTTGATGATACTCTCCACTGCTTTGCTCGAAATAGAACTTTGGTGCCATCAGATTAGGCTGTCTAAAGATACCGGCTTCCTGACCTATAATGCATCAAACGTTTTTTTCTTTTCCCTTTGCAAAACTATGTCAAAGACAAAACCTCTTCCTTTACAAAACAACCAAACTAAACTCCATGAATAAATATTTGAAGATGTAAAGAACTTGAAGCACAACATTTTCTTTTTTTTTTTTTTTTTTTTTTTTTACTGAATTCTGTATAA
Organism: Euprymna scolopes; assembly: GCF_053919585.1. Taxonomy (NCBI): domain Eukaryota; kingdom Metazoa; phylum Mollusca; class Cephalopoda; order Sepiida; family Sepiolidae; genus Euprymna; species Euprymna scolopes. The sequence goes on from NC_136510.1 coordinate 39,102,447, forward strand.
AATAACTCAAAAAGAGTTAATATACTGTAAAACAACCAAACCAAACACCATTTGACGATATAAACAACTTGAAGCATAAAAACTTTTCCAAAATTACTGGATTCAGCATTGAATAATCCAATCTATTATTAATTTAGTTATCATTTGATTGACTTTTGTAAAAGCATCCAATTACAACTTTGTTTTTTTTTTTTCTAATTTGAACATTTGATACTTGTACAGTTTAGTCAAGACATTAAAAAATGAAAATATCGAAAAAAAAGGTTATATTGCATGTATCCGTTATGGAACGAAGTTCTCTGAAAAAAAATTTCACTTAATTTCATCAAGTAGTTTTTTTTTTTTATACAGTGAGAAAACAATTTATGATATTGAGCAAAAGGTTTGATTTTTAGGAAGAAAAGCTAGAATTAAAGATGGTGAGGGAGTATTGGCGCTTTACATGGAGTTATCTCCCCGTAGCATCTTGTTCAGCAAATTTCATAATGGCTGACGCGCTCTCATAAGAACATGTTTTTTCGCTGTGAAAAAAACCTACTTGATCAAATTAAATGAAATTTTTTTTTCGGAGATCTTCAGTCCAAAACGGATACGTACAATATAACCTTTTTTCGATATTTTCATTTTTTTTTGTCTTGATTAAACTGTACAAGTGGCGAACATTTTTATGCACTGATTCTTTAAAGTTTTTATATTTACATTATCCACATTAAAATCTTCCATCGCATATAACTGTGAAAAAATATATTAAAAAAAACAAGCCGAGCATGCAAGGTACCCTTCCACGAGTGAAAAATTTACTTTCACCATGACTAATGTTTGTGCAAAATGTAAAAAAATCCAAGGTGTGGTTATTGAGAAAAGTGCGAACAGATGAATGATTTTGGGTCAATTTTACTCCTATAATATGGGGGCAACCAGAGTTATCCCAGAAAATCTGTTTTGGCAAAAATTTACTTTCACCATGACTAATGTTTGTGCAAAAGTTTTAAAAAATCCAAGGCGTGGTTAATGAAAAAAATGGGAACACACGAATGGACGAATAGGAGTGAATTACTAGATCCAATCCCTCCTTTGTCGAAGGACCAAAAAATCTGTGTCATTCTTAGTGAAAACTATTTTACTAATTAGTCGTCTCCATCAGTTACTAATTCTATTACACTCAACTTCACTTTACAGTTTTCCGACTTCAACTTCGTGAATGCCATAATATATGGTTTTGTTCCTTCAAACTTTTGCTCTAAGTCTGCCATTTTTGTAATTATATCAACATTTAAGATCTTTAGTCCACACTTTTTAAAACTATTTATGTGGGGATGGTTCATTATCTCGCTGGCTCCCGTCTATTATATAAATCTCACCTGTCTGTTTAAATGTATGTATGTATGTCTGCCTAAAACTTTTGACAGGCGACGGATTTTCACGAGATCGGTATCGCTTTGAAGCTCGACCCTTCGGACGACAAATATAAAAAAAATTAGCTAAAAAAATTCTAATTTTTTTTTTTTCTTTTAAACAGGTTTTGGCGGGTGTTAATTAACACTTAATTACCTAAAATAAATAGAATCCCATGTTTTTTTTTTTTTTTTTTTTTTTTTTATTGCTGAGGATGTTAATTTACGAATTTTCCAAATACTGTTTAGCAACTATTTCCTTCTGGTATCACTGTTAACTTACTGTTATCTCAGCTGACATTTTAAAACCTGATATCAAAAATGTATATCGCAAGAGTAAACAAAAAAGCGACCTTTGTCAACCTGAACCATATTTAGAAATAGTGGGCAGTTATTACTAAAGGTAATATGCATATATAGATATGAAACACATATCCCATTCTCACTTAAATATAGTTGAACTACATTTTAGTTCTAAACCAAAGCCAAAAGTGTAATTTTATCTATGTATGTGATGAACAAAAGCAATTGTCTTGCTTAACTCTGCCCCCTCCCCTCCTCAGTCAAAAGAACACAATATAAATTATTTTCTGCCCTATATTATTAATTTTATTTTATTAGCCCCCCCCCCCAAAAAAAAAAGATTGCTTTGAAAAACAATAAAAACATCTCAAGTTTTAACGATTAACAATACTGCAATATAGTTAACAAGAAAAAAAGAAGAGACGTTGCGAACCTGTTTCTGCTTATTCTTATTTTCATGGCAAGTGCTCGTCTGAGCTTCAATCTATGGTCCCCCCTCACCAAACTTTCACAAAAAACACTCGTCTAGCCAAAACCACTATCAATAATTTCCCACACTCTTTATCTGTGCCTAAACTTAAACGTAGATTCCATGAACAAAGCTTCTTTCTTAGAACTGCACGCTTGTGGAACTCTCTTCCGTTTGCCTGCCTTCCAGCTTACAATTTGACTGTCTCCAAGTCCAACATAAACAAATTCTTGATGAACTCCACCCCAAGTAATCCAATTCACAAAATTCTCACTACTTATGATTACTATGCTATAATCACAATAACTAATGTATACCCATTAACTCTTATCCTCAAGTGGCCTCCAGGCCTTGATAAGTGGTGAATCCTTTGTAAAAAAAAAAAAAAAACTTAACAAGAAAAAAGGGTTAAAAAAACGAGCAAACAAATATTGTACTTAATATAAGTTCAATTAACATATTTAAGGGAAAGAATGACAATTGGTGCCCATTTCTCTAACTGAAATAAGGAAGGGACTTTTTTTTTTATTTTGCTTACCAGAATTCACTTGGCAAAGTTTGCGTATGTAATAATTAGGTCTACTCACCTTTTATCCTCATGCCATTCCTGACTTGATTTTAATAAACTCTGTTCTGTTTGCCTGCTTTCCACCTGACTACAATATGGCCGTCTTCAAGTCCAACATAAACAAGTTCTTGATGAGCTGCCCTTTAAGTAATCAAATTTACCAAATTTTCACAACTAGCGATCACTACGCAATTGTCCTAATAACTGTGTACAATCATTAAGCCTTATCCTCGGATGGCTTATAGGTCTTATTTGAAGAAGTAAAATAAACAAATTTATTTAAACACAAGAAAATTTACTTTCGTACTTATATAATTTTTATGTGCATTTATTGAATGTAAGGTTTATCTATGCATTTGTTATCATTACTTTTACTTAGCCAAGCTAATGTGCTTTTCATAATGGCTGGCAATTTTGCTGAAACTTACTTGTTTGTGAATTTCTGGCTTAAAATTTTTAATTTTTTTAAACAGGTTAGTAAAACCATAAACGTAAGTCCAAGGGTAGTAGTCAATCGGATGAGGATATTTAAAAAATGTTTAAACTTGTCTAAAAATTTCCAATATAATCCTTCTATTCTCTTTTTATGCTCAAATAAAATAATGCAAATCAATGTTTTCCATTTCAACAAAATAAAAATAACAAACAGGTAAATATTTTTGAAATAGTAGATTACACTCAAGTAAATCACCTCTTCAAGACCTGAGATTTTACTTTTTTGAGGGATTATGAGTGAATGTCTTGAAAAACTATGCTAAGATGAAGGAAAAAAAACACAGAATTTAGAGTAGGGGATCAGTTTTTTTATATAAATTTAATGTAACATGACCTCGCTCTCTCCTGAGCCATTTTAACTTTTTAAGGCAAGTTACTCATTTTTTACCACCAACCCTAGCAAAGATGTAAAACCACAATATAATCACACAAAGAAATCCCCTAAATGCACAGAATTTATTTTCCATAGCAAAATAAAAATGGGTTAACTCCCCTAAAACACTGGAATAGCCCTGAAATGGTTGTTCATTTTATGTTAAATTTGTATGAGTAACTGACCCCACCCTCTACTTTAAATTCTTAAATAATTTTTTTTTTTCAGTGCTTGCTTGTAATCCTCTAAAAATAAAGTAGAATTTCATTTTTTTTTTTTTTAGGGAGGGGGTTGTAATTTAGTGGAGGATATTTAATTTACCTCTTTTTTTTTTTTTTTTTTCCCATTGCACCAAACTCTCTACTGATTGGTTTGTTTGAAATACCCCCTCCCTCCCCCGAAAAAAGCTTATACTGACTACTTTAGATAAGTTTTGACCTCAAATGCCTGCCTCCTTTGCTTATGATTTTTTTTTTTTTTTTTTTTAAATGTTCATTTTCATGTCTAGACAATGAAACTAAGAGGTGGGGTCAATGTCCGGGATCAAGACATTTTTTATTTTAAACTAGCAGGGAGACCCGACATTGCCCGGGATTGAATGATGATCAACGAATATTCCACACTCCTATATTTTTATCGAAATCCGTGAAATCGCCTGGGAGGAAGCTTCACATGCCTTCATGCAGTAACTTATAGTCCAAAATGTTTTTCTAGATTGCGCTCTAGAGAAACTGCTGTTTCTTTTATAAAATTATTTTATACAAACTTCTTTCTAGTGAACGAAAAAAAAAACATTAAGAAATTTATGTGTGGACCACATCATGCAAAATAACAAAAAAAAAAAAAAACGCTATCAACTTGCCCACAGTAGAATTTTCATGGGCTGTTGTTCTATCATTGTTAAGTGACATGGAAAAAAAAATGGCTTTACCGATGATAGATAAATTAAAATAACGGTTTTGATTATATCGATAATTACGGGGGGGGGGTTATTCTGAGACAAAACTCCTAGACTTATACACTAAAATTCTGTAAATTTTTTAAAGAAAATCTTTTCAGCCATTTCGGAGTCTATAAGAAATGAACTCGCGCACACAGACACACACAAACACAGTTGCATTTATATAATTGTAAAGATATATTTTAGGAGTCGGCCTTCTAAGATTTAAGTGTAGTTTTGTTCAGTTTTAGGAGGCTATCCTCCAAAACATTACCCTTTCCTTTAAGTGGAGCATGAGTTTGTTTTATCCTCTGCCAAGTCCTAAATGGGAACTATCCAGGTTATTTTTGTTCGTAGTTCTGAGTGCTCCTTTTTTGTGGGGAGCTGGATTTTCAATGTTAGCAGTTGATTTTCTGTCAAACTTTCCCCTCACAGGGAAGCAAGTTAAAAAAAAAAAACAAACTTTAATTATGTCATTCCCCCATCGACCTACTGTGTGTTTATTGTTTTGAAGTAGGAGAATAAAGAGATCCTCCTCCTCCCCTTCATTATTATTGTTATTTCCTCCTCCTCCTCCTCCTCCTCCTCCTCCTCCTCCTTCTTTCTTGGAGTTATCACACTGTGATCGCTCATTGGCAAAAACACAGTGTTCCCTGGAGTCTTATTAACATGTTCCCCAAATTTCCAGTACTCTGTTTCTTTTGATCGTAATTGCAACTCACTTAGTGCATCTGAGCTGGCTGTTTATTATTGATTTCTTGCCGATGGCATCTGTTGGATTTCTCTGAAATTTGAGTGATGGCAAACCTTGTTAAGATTCCAGTGCTTTCTGTACCTTTCCAGTAGAGGTCTGAATGGTGCTCATCCTCTTCTGTCTTTCCATCCTCTGAGACCCTTCATAATCATTTTCTGTGGTATCTACTAATATTGGTGCCACCGTTAAGTTTTTTTTTTGTAAGGGAGGTTATTTTTCTATATCCCCTCTAGCGATTTCAACTCTCTTGAGTTTATCTTTTTTTTTTTTTATGTTTTATTTTTATGTTTCTAAATTTTTGAGATGTGGAGATTGATGATTTGGATAATTTAAAATGGATTCTTCGGACTACTGTTCTCATCTTGAGTGTCATTTTCACAACGTTTCGGTTGATATGCCTGAAGAAGGTTGGAGGTTGCATCGACCAAAACGTTGTGAAAATGACTCAGGATGAGAATAGCAGTTTGATGAATGCAAATAATACGAGTAACCTCTGACCTTCTTCACGTGTATCTTGTCGAACTCAAATCTTTTTGTCGAACTTCGGAATCTGCATGGAATTTGAAATGGAACCCTGGGACCCTTTATTTAATTCACAGGGGTCACATACTCTTGTGTCGATATAGAAGGCGTAAGTAATTTGCGATTCTATTTTTAGTATCGCTCGCACTGAGGATTGAACCTTCAACTTCCAGAAGAGTGTTATTTAGTATCATATTTGTTATGCCATATGTCCTTGTAGAGAAATGATATAAATAATTGCTTTCTATTTTCACTTGAATCTAGCAGGAATATGAGTTTTTTTTTTAGAATTTAACTTTTTTAAATTTAGAAAATGTAGATTTCTGTTTATATTGTTGGAGCCTTCCATGGATATGAGTTCTTTGCACTTTAAAAAAAAAAAAAAAAGCTGATTTCTGTAAAATCACTAGAGCTTTACCTCCTTATTTTTTTTTTGTCATTATGTGGTTGAATTTTATTTCTTTTCCTCTCTCTCTGTTTATTCTCTGTCTGTCTTACCTAGATTTGATTTCCTTTTTTTCCTCTCTTATCTCTAAAAACTGAACATGTTAATTTTTCCATTCAAGGCTAAGAATTCAAATGATTTGTGATAGAGATAGCGGAGTTTGATGATTTCTTTTATCAATGAATGATCCCCCCATACCCCACATACGTGAGCTTTTCTCGTAGTTTTGACTTTCTTAGTTTAAACTGATTGGAGAAAAAAACTTAGTGTTATGTACTCCTTCTTCCAAACCCATTTCTACAACAACAACCAAGAGCAGGTCACTCCAAACGGACTTTCCTTTATCATGGACAAGAGGAGATAACTCAACCTTCTCAACTCAGAGATTAACAAATGTTTCTTGTATTGACTACACTACCCCATATTACACAGCGGGTTGCACCTCCTTATTCCAATTCCTCGAAGTTAATCATTTGACTATGTGCTGGATTTTTTCTTATTTCATCTGTTCATCTAGAGATTACAGAAAGATGTGTGCAGAACAGGAGACTTTGATGGTATGGCCACATTGAAAAAATAGGTTCTTGGGTTAATAGATGTGGAACAGTTGAGGTAGCAGGGTCAGTTCACACGGGAACACAAAGGAAGTGAAAAACATGGATCCGTGTTAAAGATATAGATCTGGCTAAAGATAATTTGGTTTTCAAGTAAGTTTCTAAAAGCTATCCAATGCATGCCACAGAGCTTTACATTGTGAGTGAAACAGTCACATTTGTGAGGGATTTGTTTTCAAGTACGACTATAAATAATAAAACACTTATGTTTTGGTGACTGTGTTTTTTTTCCGCCGACAATCTTCCCAAGGTTCACTGCTGGTGAAAAATGTCTAGCCTAGATGTAGCCTAGTAGAGGATGCCTTTTTCTCTTCCCTACAACCTCTTTCTCACAGAAGAGACGTTGTGAGCCTGCCTCTGCTTTATCGTTATTTTCATGACAAGTGCTTGTCTGAGCTCCAATCTATGGTCCCTCCCTCGTTAAACTTTCACGAGAAACACTCGTCTAGCTGAAAACACTATCAATAATTTCCCCCACTCTTTATCCATGCTTAAACCTAAACGTAGTTTCCATGAACAGAGCTTCTTAGAACTGCACACTTCTGGAACTGTCTTCTGTTTGCCAGCTTTCCAGCTGATTACAATATGGTCGTCTTCAAGTCCAACGTAAACAAGTTCTTGATGAGCTGTTCCCCTTAAGTAATCCAATTTGCCAAATCTACACTACTAACGATTCCTATGATATTGTCCCATTGACTACTGTACACTCTTTAACCTTTATTCTGGAGTGGCTTCTGGACCTTGATAAGTGGTGATTCCTTTGTAAAAAAAAAAAATTTAAAAAAAAAAAAAAAAAAATTTTTTTTTTGTCGAAAACAAATAAACAAACCTGAACCAAGTAGCCTCCTAATGTGTATGTATGTACACTACGTGTCAAATTATTAACGAGATAACGAAAAAATTTTTTTTTTTTTTTTTGTTTAAATAAAATGAGCAAAGTCAAATTATTTAAACAAAAGTTTAATAGGACAATATACTCTTTTTAACGAAGGCTGTTTAAAAAAAAAATAAACATCTGAAGAATTTCGAATCTCAACAAAACATATGGTGCAGGTTTAGAATTACACTTCTTTAAAAAAAATACAAAAAAATCTTTAGTGTACGTACTCATCATGGAATGAAGATGTCATATTCCAAAAATCGTGGGTTTGGCTAGTAAACGAAAATATTTAATTGTCAAAGGTCAACTAAAAATAAATTTGTCCATAGAGCCCTGTGTCAGTATGTGAAATGGACGTTAAACCAAGCACAATGATAAAGCAAAAAATGACTAACATGAAAAATTACATTACGCTGTGGCGGTGATGATTAAAATAGATCACGCATTCTTAAACACAAATTTTTTAAGATACATTGCCCAACTTTATAAATAAGATTTACTGTAAAAGTTAATTATTGTTGCGTGACATATTTTATCAACACGGTGACTAAACACAAAGCAACCATAACGGGAGTCACCAATGTAAGTAACATTACAGACCTACTCTGCTATTGTATCAGCAACACTGACTTTTCTCCAAAAGGTAAATGCCATTCAAAATCTAACAGTTGTGATAGGAGCATGATTCAGCGTGGAGGTAAGTGCTAGGTCCCAACCCAGTCCTCACTCGCTATGATCAGATTATATATGCAAGGTAAGTCTGATCACTCTATGTATCAATTCTGATATGTGAGGCTGAATATACTAAGGTTTGATGAATGACTATTGATGAGTCAACTATGTTGGTTTGATCATGTCGACTCATGAATTTTGCATAAGAAAATAGAGACCTTGAATTGAAGAGCTGGAGAAAGTTGGATGACCCAAGAAAACTTGGATGCAAATTCTCAACAAGGAGTTTAGATAGTGGGATTTGAACAGAATCTTAAAACTGCCAAGCTTAGAGACTAAAGTTGCAGGTCATCATAAAATTTCAAGAGAAATAAGATAAAGTGGATGATAATGAAACATTATATATATATATATATATATATATATATATATATATATATACTCGGGGTTTTTTTTATATTCAAAAGTAATGGACTAATGAATTCAACGAGGTTGTTAGATAGTGCTCAATAAAAAGAGCTGATAATACTTGTTTATTGTTATATAAACATGCTCACATCCCGCTGCTACAAATAGCCAAATGTTTCAATCAAACAACAGATATCATCAGGCAGCGACTTGACTATTCAAAAGTTCAATGAATAATGGATTTTTATTTTAGGTAGGAACTCTTTAGAAGTTGGAGTTAAAAAACTTAAAACACAGGACTTTAATTAAATAAAAAAGTAAAAAGGGAGAGGCAATTTAAATGAAGTTAAAAAATTACAATGGGGAGAGAGTGATTGAGAAGAGAAAAAAAGGAATAGAGACAGAAATAGAGAAAGAAAATATAGAGAAAACAAAATAGAGAGAAAAAGAAGAGAGAAAATATATATATATATATATATATATATACACATACATATATATACATATATATATATATATATATATATATATATATATATATATATATATACATACACATACATACATATACACATATATACATGATATGGAGAAGAAAAAAAAAAAAAAAAAAAAAGAGAAAAAAGAAATAAATGGTTATAATAAAGAGAATAAGAACTAGAAGGAAAAGGAAAGAATAATGAGATTTAGTTAAATAGGGAAAGAGAGAAAGTAAAAATTTGACAGTATATAGAAAAAGAAAAAGAAAAAGAAAAAAACCTGCGTGTCAACCAATTTATGAACAATTATACAATTCAGTAATGAAACATATTATTACAAATACAAACAGAAGATACAATCCAAGTGTCAGAAATGAACGTGTCAAAAAAGGCAGTGAATGTATTCGGCTAGCATATTTATCCTCTTACATACGTCCACGAGTAAAATCAACGCAATTCAAACATACGTCTACCATTAATTAGGCCCTTTATGCTAAATGATATAAGTTTAAAGTTTTCGCGTTTTTATTAGATAAATATATGAATAAAAGAAGAAAATAATGATAAAACAATATTAAAATTATTATTAATAACAATAAACATAATAGTGATAATAATAATAATAATAATAATAATTATAATAATAAAAACAGAATAAAATTAATATTTATTATCTTTTTAATATAACATATTTAGCCATAAGAGGGGATTAAATAAATTAAATAGGTCCAACAATTATAAATAAAAAACTACTAATATTTATGTATATAAAAAAAGAATACAATACAAATATATATATATACACACACACACATATATATACCCAAATATACACACACATACACACATATATATATATACATATATATATATATACATATACATGCACATAAGTAAAGGTGTAACTATACTATTAAGTTGGAAGTTTAAGCTATTTAAGTATAGATATAAAGTCATATTAAATCACAAAATAATACATTCAATACCAGATTACTAATAACACAGATACAAGTACACTTACCTATAAATATATTCAGGCAAAAGAAGTAATTAAATCAACGAAATACTCAAAAATAGCGACGCACAAGTAGATAGTACCCAAATTAAAAATAAGATACATATGTATATACTCACAGAGAACCAACCGACATACTAAAAAGCACATATATATATACATATATATATATATATATAATCCTATGTATACACATACATACAAAAAATACACAAATATATGCACACAATCATATACTAATAAACAACAACGCACACACACATATATACACACACATAAATATGTATAATTTACATAAATTATATATATAGAAATACATAAGAATACAAATAATTTGGCAAGGGTACAGATAGATGCATACACACATAGAAACATACAAATGGATTGAATAAACATGGGAGGGTATACCAAATAATATAGAAATATATAGATCTAAGTACACACGGTCATAAAATAAATACATAGACACATACATATACACATAGACACACAGGTATATAAGATAGGAGAAGTAAAGAATGAAATCAGGAGAGGAGAAAGTATATTAATAGAATATTAATAAATTATAGAAATCAGTGACAATTTTTAATTTATTTAAATTTTATATCTAAACTAAATTACTTAAAAGATGGGTTTTATAATGTTTGCAATTAATTGAATTTTCGTGCTTCTTATTTAATAATTTATCTCTTTCTCTAAAAGTAAGTATAAATAATTTCTCATAAAGACATAGGTAACAAGGCGAGTTTAAAGATGAACAGGTTTTCGCTTTCTTTAAAATTTTCCAATTTACTATTGGGGAGTAACCTTGCTCTATTAGTTCATTGTAATATTTAGACAAGGAAGTTCTATTTTTGTACTCATTATTTTCAAAAGAGCACTTGTGACCGGTAAATCTTTCTTTAAAATTGTTATTTGTCATTCCTATGTAATATTTTTTTTCATTCAGATTTTCCTTAGTAGAAATAGTTGCTTGGTACACTACAGAAGTAATTTGACAATTTCCTTTAAGAGGGCATTTTGATTTAATTCTACAGTTACAACTTTCGGTAGCAATGGGTGTGCTATTTTTGTTTAATATTTTGTTATTATGTTTTTTAATTATTTTTTCAAGGTTTTCATTACAGCTATAACTAAGTTTTATTGTATTTTTATTGAAAATTTTATGTAGTATATTATTAATAGGGAAGTGCTTTTTAATTAAGTTTAAGAATTTCATTCCTAGATTTGTTTTAAGTTTCAGATTAAAAGGGGGATTGTACCACAGGATTTTTCTCTTACGGTTTCTATTTGTATTTGTGTTTGGGTGTGTTGGTTCTATGAACTCAATTTGGGTGTTTTTGTATCCACTATCCTTAAGGGCCCTGTTATAGAAATATTTATGTTTATTAAATGTTTCAAGATTGGAAGAATTGTCACTGATTCTTTTACTAATGGATTTGGGGATATGCCTAATGATAGATTTTGGGTGATTTGATAGGGGGTGTACATAAATTGGGTTTGAATTTTCCTTCCTATATGGTTGGTAGATGCCTTTCCTTAAATCAAAGTTCACATCCAAAAAATTTACAGTTTTAACATCTGATATAATATCCACTTTTAATTTAATTCTACGGAATTCATTTAAGATAATCTTTTTGGTTCTTTCACATTTAGGGCCGTTGGATTCCTTGATGATCATCAGTCCATCATCACGATACAAGCCTGTATCCATGACATTGATGTCTTTGGTTAAGTTGTATAGTATGAATAGACCTACTAAGTCTGTCATTTCAGCCGAATCCAAAGACCCCATGGAAATGTCAAACAGGTCATTTTGATCTTTTTTCAACCACTGATCATTTCCACTAATTAATGTAGTATTTCTACATGTCCGTATAATTTCAATTTCAGTGTCTTTTATATCAGACAGGAGTTTAGCAAACTCCATCACCTCTTCGAATAGTTCCTTGGATATGGAGGGATAGTAATTCACAATATCGAATTGTAAGAAAGTACAATTCTTTTTATTATGTATATTGGAAAACCATTTAATGGTATCCGCTGTGTTAATCCATAGATTTAGCTTATATGTTGATTTAATTTGATAGTTAACTCTTTCTAGTATATTTTTACTTAATTTACCAATTTCGGGTTTCGTAGGATTAATTAATCTAGTTGTAGGTTTATTGTCAAAATTTATCTTATGGTCTTTAAGCAAAATATATGACTGTTTTTTTTGTAAAATTCCCACTCTATTACTAATTTTAAGTCTGTCAGTTATTTCTTTACTATCCTTGTCAATTTTTTTGCAAATATCTATATTTGATTTTTTGTAATTTTTTGTAATATTTTCTTTAATAAGCTTGTTATATTCATGTGTAGTTAGTTTGTAGAAATTTTGCGTCTTATCTGCTTTAACGTAAAGGTAATCCGAGGTGTTGATTTTCTTAATGGTAAAATCCAACTGTTTTTGAAAATGATTCTTTTTCCCATGGAAAGACAGGCCTCTAATAAGATCCATAATGTCTGCTTCAAAAGCATCCAATTGGTCGATATGTGGTGCCGAATCTCGATTTTTGAAACCATGGTAATCCTTATTCTTGTTGTCATTTGAATTTCTCAGGAAGAAAAAAGCTTTCCACTTCATTCTCCTAAGTAGCTCCTCAGTTTTTAGAAGGAGGGTCATCTGGTAATTCCGATTGGTGGTGGTAGGAATATTTTTCAGGGATGTTTGGAAGTTGATTTTCTCCATGTTTAGGTAAAAACAAATCCAGCGTATAATAGTGCTCAACAGTAATGGAGCGACGATACTCGGGTTTTTTTTTATATTCAAAAGTAATGGACTAATGAATTCAACGAGGTTGTTAGATAGTGCTCAATAAAAAGAGCTGATAATTTTTTTTTCTTCTCCATATCATGTATATATGTGTATATGTATGTATGTGTATGTATATATATATATATATATATATATATATATATATATATATGTATGTGTATATATATATATATATATATATATTTTCTCTCTTCTTTTTCTCTCTATTTTGTTTTCTCTATATTTTCTTTCTCTATTTCTGTCTCTATTCCTTTTTTTCTCTTCTCAATCACTCTCTCCCCATTGTAATTTTTTAACTTTATTTAAATTGCCTCTCCCTTTTTACTTTTTTATTTAATTAAAGTCCTGTGTTTTAAGTTTTTTAACTCCAACTTCTAAAGAGTTCCTACCTAAAATAAAAATCCATTATTCATTGAACTTTTGAATAGTCAAGTCGCTGCCTGATGATATCTGTTGTTTGATTGAAACATTTGGCTATTTGTAGCAGCGGGATGTGAGCATGTTTATATAACAATAAACAAGTATATATATATATATATATATATATATATATATATATATATATATATATATATATGTATGTGTGTATATATATATATATGATGGCAGCAAATTCGTTCTCGAATATTGTCATTACTTGATATAGCATTACAAAATTGAAACATGAAGACAGATCAGTGATGAGCCGCACGAAAGTGGCTTTTAAGCCCGGCAAAACTCTGCCATTCTTTGACACACATGGCGCAGACATGAGTGCCACTAGTGGCATGTGCTTGATGGTCACGTCTATGAACATTCAAAAGCCGTTTCAAACCGCCTGCTCTTTTGCACGTCCGCCTGCAGTTGACACAAGACTGTTTTGTGGCCCATTGTGCTGATGAGCAGTCTGGTGGCTTATTAGCCCAGCTCTGCTCAGACATAATCTCCCGCACGCCTCACACTCCAGACCAATTTGGCGCCCCAGCTCATCAACTGCTTCGTGCACATTCCCTTTCCGAATATCACTCTTCAGTCGCTCATACTGGGTTCGATCAGTCTCAAACTTGCCCACACCTCCCCGCAAGGCCCTTCTCCACGATTCCAAGCAAGACTCTCCCAGGTTTTATCACCCATCTCACATTTTTTCAAGGTAGACCTCAAACAATCCTTGAACCTCATTTTAGGCTTTGAGCCAGACATCTTCCCTCAGCAAGCTCGCCATAAAGGAGTTGTTTGGAAAGTCGACTGTCTCACATCTTTACCACGGGACCACTTCATCTCAGTCTATGTTTGATAAGAGCTTCAATGCTTAGACATTGTGTCCGTTCAAGAACCTCAACATCACTGACATACATTTGCCAGCACATACCTAAGATTCGCCGTAGGCACATCTGGTGAAACCACTCGAGACGTCTCAGATGCTTCCTGTATATTGTCAAAGTCTCACAGGCATAGAGAAGAGCAGAGAGAACGCATGCAGCATAAACCTTGATCTTTGTTGGTAGCGAGATTCCATGACAGTTCCACAAATGGTTGTCCAACTTTCCAAAAGCATCACTTGCTTTGCTGATCCGTAACAATACTTCATCATCCAGGGCACTGGACATACTTAGTGTGCTATCCAAGTATACAAACTTAGCGACAACCGCTATCTTCTACTCATAGACATAAATTGATGGTTCATAGTATGGCATGTTTGATGCAGGCTGATACATTAAGACAGTGTTTTTCAGACTGATATATATATATATATATATATATATACATACATACATACACTGCATATCAAATTATTAACGAGTTTACATTTTTTAAATATTTAAGGAACGAGTGAATAAAAATCCATCAAACTTTGAGATAGTACTTACAATACTATTCAGCTACTCCAGTCAGAAAATAAAAGTATTTAAAGCAGTATTAGGGAAACTATGGCAGAAGATAGAAATATCTGTTGATTTCAGTGTGTCAAGTTATTAACGAGGTTGAGAAAAAAACACAATATACCCATAACTTTTTTATTGAAATAATTTTCAAACATAAAATGAACTAGGAAAAATATTCAGAGCACAATAACTACATAGTAATCTCTACGTTAACATAATTAGTAGGAGATATGCGATTCTTTTTTATGAATGACTTGTAAAAGACGTTGGTCTACAGAATTAGTCAAATTTGTGATTTCGTCAAGTTATTGCTTGCGATACCTCTAGGTGGGCATCCTACAACTCATCTTTGCTCTTAAATTGGCGTCCACTTGCATAGAGGCGTCGCTTCATGATACTCCAAAGGTTCTCAATTGGGTTCAAATCTGGTGAACTCGCAGACCACTCCATCTTCCATAGCCCAGAGAACCCCAGTTGTTGCAGATACTCTTTGCTTTTGTTTGCTGCATGCGAGCAAGCATTATCCTGCATAAAAATAATGGTTCTTCTGAACGTCAACCTTCGCTTCTTCAGCCATGGTTCAAAGTGCTCCTTCAGAAAAGCTATGTAAGCATTTGACGTCATTTTTACGCCTTCTGGGACTCTCCATGGGCCAACTAAAGTACCTCCGATAATCCCAGACCAAATCATTATCCCACCACCACTTTGTTGCCGCCTTAAATGCTGATGATGATGTCGTCCATCTAGGACCCATCCCTTGCTCCGGCCATCTGGGCTATAAAGAGTGACATCCACTTCATTTGTGAACAAAACTTTGGAAAAATCCGTTTTCATGTTGTCCTCTGCCCATTTCAATCGGTTTTATATGTGATGTTGCTTTAATGGAGGGTTTATCACATGCTTAACAGACTTTTCCACTTTAAGAAGGCGACATCGAGTACTTTTTGAGACATTCTTCAGTCCGGCTTGGTCAAAGACTTCTTGACTTGTCTGCCCAGGGTTCTTAACAACTTCACGTTTAATTTGGAGTAGAGAACGGTGTGAAACAACTCTAAATTTACCTTTATCAGCTTTGTTACGTACCTTTGTGGGGTCCTTGACAAAGTTCTTCAGTTTGATGGTATCTTCCTATCATTTTCAATATTTCGAGGGTAGTTTTACCTTTTGCTAGCTGTTCTGTAATAGAACTCTTTTCAGAACTACTGAAACCACCTTTACAACCCATTTTATTGACGAAACAAACTGCCTTGTTAATAATTTAACACTCCTCAAATACCGTGGATTCAGCAATTACGATGGCAAGTTGTTTACATTGCACAGAACAGTACGAAAATTTCACAGTACACGCAGCTCAGCATTGCCAACGTTTTCAAAGCTTTTGATACAAAACTACTGGTAAGTTTCTGAAACTGGTAAAGAAATGTTATCTCGTTAATAATTTGACACGTAGTGTACATACATACACATTAGGAGGCTACTTGGTTCAGGTTTGTTTATTTGTTTTCGACAAAAAAAAATACAAGGATCAGTTTATAGCGCCTTAAAAAAAAAAAGCAAAAAAAAAAGCATTCTTTTCACAATAATAACTTGGTTTGTCCCATCAACATCCTGCTCTTAGATGAGGCCATCTCAGTTAAAAGGCAATAGACCTTTCGGCTCCTTCCTAAAAGGTCTGTGCCACACATGGTCCTTGTTACAACATTGACGTAGTGATAAATTTTTGAAAGTATAAAAGTAGCCGTCCATTTAAAACACAGAACTAGAATGCGTATGAAGGAGAGGGTTTGTCCATAGAGACCCCCACATCCTCCTTCCTTAAGTCTGAATTGTAGATCTGAAATCTTCTGTAGAAGCTGCTACGTGCACCTACTCTGCTGCCACTAATTATGTGTTCTGATCAACACCTTTTAAATTGTAGACAAATCTACTCCCATTATTTGCATGTGCTCTTTGCTTACTCACACTTAACAGGTTTTTCTGTTGGGTTACACACACACTAGCATGGCTACTTGGCGTTGCCTGGGTTGGCATGCAGTTCCATTTGGAACACACCTGCTATACTAATCATTTTCATCATGGGCAATGTGGATACCACCCAACAACAATTTCAAAAATAAAAGAATGGATAAAAACATGTAAATGTAATCGCCCCTAAAAAGAAGCACCTGATACTCTCTCTACCAGATATTTCAGCAGAAGGGATACAAAGAGAAGAAACTATTCTCCAGATGTTGAGCACTGGAAAGACAACTTCCCCCTAAAAAAAAAATAAATAATTACTTTTGTTTAAAAAAAAAAAAAAAAAAAAAAGCAAAAAAAAAAAGCAAAAATTGCAAATAAAAACAAAATTAGCCAAGTAGGCAGGCTCGAACCTGGAACGCGAATAAAGGAAAAAAGGGAACTTGGGAACTGTTTTGGTCACTGTCCTAGAAAAACGATTTTGGGAACCTAAAAAAATAACGTTTATAAGCATTAACATGTGCGTTTGTTTTTTTTATTTTTTGTAAGGCTACTTTTTTCACTGGCTTTTTTTTGTGACTAAAGGAAATTTTCGATTTGCTTTGTTTTGGAGGGGGGTTCGATTTACTTTTTTTTTTTTTTCTTTCTGTTTTTAAAAGTGTGTGCTGCAAATTCAAACTTAAGTTTGAATTCAAAGCCGTCAAAGATTCTGTAGTAATTTTTACGATGTGACCCTAAGAAAAATGAAGATCTACCAAAAATTAATTCCAAAAACAATTAGATGAAATTTTTCATCATTTTATATTTCTACTATAATCCCCCTCCCTCCAATTGAGTTTGTCATATTTTGCGGTTTGTTTTGTTTATGCAATTGTTAGGTGAAAGTACAGAATGGTCTCATAAAAATGAATTAAATTTATTGTTATTTTATGTTTCCTGCCCCCCCCCCCTCCACCAAAAAAAAAAATGTATTTGTTGTGTTCCAATTCCCCCTCCCCCCCATCGCCAAACTGGAAAAAATGCTAGAGATGACATGTCTCGTTGAACGTTTTGTAGCCAACAAGTGGATGCTCATTTTAACATTACTTTTATATAGAAAAGTGATCCCCCACTCTAAAATGTTAAAAGTTATTTTTTTTTTTCTTCAGAATTTCTTTCATATTATTTATAAAGGCTGTTTAAACATATTAGGCCCCCAAAAAGTGGATCTTCATTTTTTTTTTTTTTTTTTTTTCTTAGGGGTTAAACTATACTGGATCACGTCGTAAAAAATTACCTTTTTTTTCTTATATAATTAGAAAGTTAAGTTTGTAATCAATGAGATTAATGTGAAAAGAGAAAAAAGTGTAAATTGTGGAATTTAGAGGATGGGTGCAGTAGATCTTAATTTTTTTTTTTTAAGTGTTAAACGACGCTGGTCATATCGTAAAAGTTTTCCGATTTCTGTATAGCCATTTAAAGCCATTTAAAGAATAATAAAAACAAACAAATAAAATCTTTCATTTTTTTTTTTTTTTTGTAAGTGTTTTTTGAATATTCAAAAAAAATCAATAAAAGCCAAACATTTTTCTATCTACATGGAATTATTTTTCCAGCTAAAAACTTATTGAGATTACCAAATTATCTTATCTGGTGAGAGTTTGTTTTTTTTATTTTTAGACTAGCCTGGGTGCCCGGTGTTGCCCAGGTGTTTAGCGATCTATGTTGAGCTAAAAAAAAAAAGTGTTGGCAGGCAGGCAGGCTCGAACCCTTACTGCGAAGGAGGAAAAGAACGTGAAAAAGTAACGTCTTTGCCGTTGCATCCATTGTCAAACCGAAGGTTTAAAAATCGGAAAGAGGGGATGACTTTCGAAAATATTAGCGAAAAAAGCAACACCTCCATGTAGAAAAGTATCCAGTTGAGGGTAAAAAGGAATTAATGTTTTTAGCCAATATTTCAATATTTGTTGTTTGAAGGTGCGAGCTTCAAAACGATATTGATCGTGTGAAAATCTATCGCCTTTGTCTTTAAGCAGACATACAAACATACATAGGTACATTTAAACAGACAGGTAAGATTTATATAATAGACTAGTGGGGGTACCCAGCATTGCCCGGGTGTTTCGAACCCGTGGCGGAAAAGAAAATGAAAGAAGAAAGAGTTAGTAGGGAGGCTTGAACCTGCGGAGCAGAAAAGAAAGGGTAAGAAAATGTGACGTTTTACCGCTATGCGAGGTAGATATAGGAAGTGAAACGTGTTTAAATTTAGTGATATAAATCAAAAAATTGACTTACAGAAACGAACGTTGGCTGGAGGCCAGTTTAGCTTTCCACCGTTTCATTTATTTGTTTCCCCACGATGTTGGGGAAAACCAGCTCCCGACAAAAAGGGAGTGGTCAAATGAATAGCAATTGTATGATATGAGGGGGTTTCCCAAAGATTGATCAAAGCTGATTGCTTTCTGGACATCCCGGCGCAAAAGGCCGGGTAGGTGCCTTCGCTTTTGGTTTAGTTTCGCTTTTATATGAAAAACACACACGCAAGAGGAAGAAATAGCGCAAATTTTATAAAAGTCGATGTAAATAAATGTAGATATGACACCCCTTCGCAAATCCTAGATATTATGATCTAGGGAGTATATAAAAAGTTCTAAAGAAAAGTATCCCCCCTCCCTGAGAAGCCCGGCGAAAAAAGCCTTTGTTGGACATACAAAAACATGTACTGCCGTTTTGTCTTTTATATATATACTAGCGAGCGGTACCCGGCGTTGCCCAGGTGTTTGGAGGTGTATGTGTGGAAACTCCGGGGGTGGGGGGGGGGTTGTTAAAGAAAAAGTAAGTATGAGGATCGAACCCGAACCGTTGACGCAAAGTTGTAAATTAAAGTGTGAAAAAAAAAAAAAGTGCGACGTTAACCATTGCCCCACCGTGATATGCTAACGGAAACACGTTTGAATTTATTTAATTACTTGGATTTGGCAGGTGCCCATTTTAATGAGTTAATGAGGTCAAGTTTGACTGCGGGATAGTATTCATTTACTGCGGAACGCTTTCTTTTATTTTTATTTTCCCAAGATGTTATAGGAAAAAGACTAACCCACATGCGGCAAGCGACAAATGTTGAATATTTATCTTCCCAAAATCGAGCAAATTAAATAAACAGGCGAGCTTCGTTGTTAACTGTGAGATATTACGATTTATATGTGATATAAAAAGTTTTAAAAAGTTGTGAAGCGACCGACCGCTTCTCTGAAAAAAACCTTTTGTAGACATACGGGAAAAGCGAACACACACACACATACATACATACATACATACATTTTCGCTTTTATATTTATGGATATAACTAGCATGGGTACCCAGCGTTGCTTAGGTTGACATGAAGTTCCGTTTGAAACACACCTGTATACTAATCATTTTCATCATGGGCAACGTGGATACTCCCCCACAACAAAAATAAAAGAACGAATGAAAACCTGTAAATGTAATCGCCCAAAAACAGAAGTATGTGATACCCTCTCCACCAGATATTTTGGCAGAAGGGCTACAAAGAGAAGAAACTATTCTCTGGATGTTGAGCACTTGAAAGAACCCCCTCCAAAAAATAAATAAAAATAGATCATTACGACTTCTGTTTCAATATAAAAAGCAGCAAATGCTTGTGCGATCGCAAAAAAAAAAAAAAGATCTATCAAAAATTAATTCCCAAAGCCAATGAAATTTTTTTTCATTTATATTTTTAATGTAATCCCCTCACCCCCAAAAAATTGAATTTGTCATATTTTGGGGTTCGTTCTGTTTATAAAATTATTAGGTGAAAGTACAGAATGGTCTCATAAAAATTAATTAAATTTATCGTTATTTTATATTTCAAATGTAGTTTCGGCCCCCCACCACCAAAAAAGTAACAAAAAATTGTATTTGTCATGTTATGCCCCCCCCTTGATTGGCAAACTTGAAAAAATGCTAGAGATGACATGTCTCATTGAACGCTTTGTGGCCAAAAAGTTGGTGCTCATTTTATGTTAAATTTATATAGAAAAGTTTTCCCCTATGCTAAAATGTTACTTTTCTTTTCAAAATTTTTTCTTTCATATTATTTATAAAGACTGTTTATGAGTATTAGGCCTCAAAAAAGTAGGTCTTAATTTTTTTTTTAGGGGTTAAATGATGCTGGGTCACATTGTAAAAATTGACCATTTTTGATTTAAGATATTAAATAAATCAAAGAAAATCTGCTTTGCAGGCAATTAAACACAATTGCTATGGTATAATTATTATAATAAATCCTGGGCAACACCGATTAAATTTTATAGACAAAAAAAAGGAGCAGATAATGTATCGGATGATGGATTTTGCTCAGATGGAAAATTAACCCTGTGTGTGACTAACTCTGCCCTCGTGGAGATGTAAGTAAATGAGAACATTAATTTTAATTATTTTTCTCTAACAAATAAAAAAGGTTACTTAAAATTAAGAATAAGCGAAAAAAAATTCTTCCGCATTAAAAATAATAATTCAGTTTAGAAGAATATTTCGAAATCTATTGCAGAAAATATTTAATAACATGCTCCGTTTTTAAAACAATTTTTCAATTAAACTATCACAGTTATCTCCCCTTTTGTTTTCTGGTTTGAAAATTAAACGGTTTCAGATTTCAGATAAAATAAGTTAAATTAAATATAAATTGAAATGAAAATAAACTAAATTACATTTTAATTCAGTTGAAACGAAGCTATTATGTTGAATAAGTAATATCATTGAGCTAATTATTTAAATAAATTTAATTTAATGTGATATGCTAATGACCGTAACTCAATCAGCGCAGATGTGGCTTGAAGAATGCTATATATAGAAATTATGTATAAAATATGTCTCCTTTGACAGAAATATCATGTTAATATTTCTTGACCAGGAGAGGTGTACACACATACGGCCTTTATATTTCTATTATCGTTGGGAGTTGTACACACAGACACACGAACGCTACTACTTTATATATAGAAGTTTTTATGGGCAAATAACTCTAAAAAAAGTTTTTAAAAAAAGTTGCTTTTTTTTTTATATTAAATTTTCACCTCAAACAAGGCACATTGCCATTTTGATGTAGGGGGATACTATCAGGGACATAAGCTACAGGGGTATTATGTTGGGAGTTGGGCAGCAAGATGTCTGTTCATGTTACACTTGAACTTCTGCATGTCAGTACAGCTGGGGAAGCAGGAATCCGGAAGGGAATTCCAAAGTCTAGCGGTTCTGGGGAAGAAACTACTGGAGTAGAAAGCTCTCTTACATCTAGGGATCTCAACTGTGAAGGGGTGGCATTTTGATGCTTGTCGGAGATATTTACGTCGAAGGGGTAAAAGTGCTTGCAGTTCGTCGAAGTATTCACTATTAAAGTACTTGTAGAACAGGCAGAGGGATGCTACATTTCATCAATGGGACAGAGGCTGAAGCTTAGATGACAGTTCAAGACCTATCAGGTTGACGACTCTTTTTTGAACCTTGTCTAGGAGTGAAAGACTAGAAGCAGATGCACCAGCCCAAGTATGACAACAATACTCCATACATGGGTGAATGGTGGCCTTATAGAGGTACAGGATACTTTCAGGCGTTGGTAGCTTTCTAGCACAGTAGAGAGAACCTACCTTTCTCGCAGCGATCCTGGCAATGCTCTCAATGTAATTGTTCCAACTCCTGTTTCCTGTGAACGTTAGGCCAGGGAAATAATAATTCAAATAAATTTGAATTAAATATATTATTGATATAATTGTTGTTTAAAGTTTGTTAAATAACAATTTTAAATAGAACACTTTAAACAATTCTCTCGCTAAAAACATTAACTAAGATACCGCTATTTAGTAAAATCGATTTTTCTTAATGTAATATGCAAATGAGGTGATCCCTTAATTGTATATTTTGCAAGAAACATACTACATATGGAAATAAATGAAAGATTAAACTAAGAAATGTTTTGTATATATTGTTCAAATTGTGAACAAACAGACAGGAATACAAAATTTTTATATATATAGATATATACTAGTAGGGAGACCCGGGAACGAATAAGGATTAACGAATGTTTCAATCTTATTGTCATCATCGGCAAAATCGCCCATTTTTCAATCTTCGCCGCATTCCACAATACATTGTTGATTTCATAAAATTACTTCATAAAATGACTTTAATTCAAGTTTTAAATGCAGATGTCAAGTATCATGGTTAAAGTGTGCTCTAAACAGAAGCCTTCATTTTGAACATGCCTCTGTCAAATAAAACAGCCTACAGTTGATTTTATATTCTAGACCTTTCTGCTTTTATGTTAATAAAACTTCTCAAATGCTCTTGAGATGTT
Source organism: Euprymna scolopes (assembly GCF_053919585.1). Classification (NCBI taxonomy): domain Eukaryota; kingdom Metazoa; phylum Mollusca; class Cephalopoda; order Sepiida; family Sepiolidae; genus Euprymna; species Euprymna scolopes. The sequence continues at coordinate 39,125,754 of NC_136510.1, forward strand.
AGGCTGTGTAAGGTGTTAACTTAGGTCAAAATCGCCTGTTCCTTCTTTCATTGGATTATTTCGATTATTGATACTTATCGCAGACATACAAAACCTATCTAAAAACACTGCCAGACACATAAAGTACATTTGTGTAAAATTAAAAAAAATCGGCCCAGCCATTTAGGAGTCCATAGGGAATGAACTCGCACACACAGGGTGTATGTATTGCCATGGTTTCGTAGATGTTAATCCAATGAAACTCTAATGTTTATAAAATAGTGCTCAAAAGCAAGTAAAACTGTATTGTATGAATTTTTTATTAACAAACATTTTGTTTCATATATGTGCAAATATGTAGCCAACTATGTTTGTATAAATGAAATTATACTATATATATATATATATATATATATATATGAGATATATGATGAGAACCAGTGTGTCAATGTGATTATGCCGTGTGTGTGTATATATATATATATAATGTTTATTATAAAAACATTATTGGCTACATATGTGCATACATATTTCAAGTTTCAATGGAATCTCAATTTAGAGAGACCCACTTCATAAGACCAAAAAGAGAAGCAACACTGAAATGAAAATCAACGCTCATTCATTTGTTATATAAAAAAGCAACTGGGTGTGACTTAAACCCTGAAAAAAAAGGTGGGAATGTTTAGTTTATGAATGCAGGTAGTTGGGGTGAGGAGGTAGAGGTGCAACAAAAAAAGGGAATAGAAAGTTAGAGGAAGGAAAATACAATTCAGCTTAGTCAAAAAAAAAAAAATATGTCTATAATATAAAGCTGAATGTCTGTGTGTGTGTCTGGTCACGAATTGGCCACCTTTGTGGACTTTGGGCCAAGATCAAAGTGTAGTATCTATTCCGGCAGATACTGCAAGCAAAGACCATATGTGGGGGCGACCCCACATATAAGACCTTGGTCAATGTAGGGGCAACCTTTCATACCAATTGTCACTATCCTACTCCCCGGTGAGTTGGTCCCCATTTCCCCTTCACTCCTCACATTAAAAATTGGCCTTGTGCCTAATTTCCTCGGTGGGGGAGCAAATAAATACCTGACCTTCGGGCCAAGATCAAAGTGTAGTATCTGTTCCAACAGATACTACAAGCAAAGACCATATGTGGGGGAAACCCCACATATAAGCCCTTGGTCAATGTAGGGGCAACCCTTCATACCAATTGTCACTATCCAGCTCCCCTACTCCCCAGGGAGTTGGTCCCCATTTCCCTTTCACTCCACGCATTAAAAATCGGCCTTGTGCCTAATTTGCTCGGTGGGGGAGAAAATAAATACCTGATCACGAATAAGATCCTATATGGTTGACTATTTTAATAAACTGATTACATGTAATAGTAGAAGATGTATCTAGACACAGGAATGGGTATGTTTGATTTGGCAGAATGGTGGTTCATTAAAATTGTGGGGTCTGTGTTCGCACCTGGTCCACAAAGTATGGAAATAAAAAATTAAAAAATTAAAAAAAAACGTTTACAAGTGTTTTTGATATAGATGTACATAATAATACTTTGATAAGTATGTTTTAACTTAAATAGGGATGGTATAATAAAATTGTGGGGTCTGTATTCGTGCCTGGCCTCCATAGAATGGAAATACGCACAAACATTAATAAAGACTTTTCATATCTATCTGCATAAGTATACTTTGATAATTATGTTTCAGTTTAAAGAAATATGGTATAATAAAATTACGGACCTCAATAGAATGTAAATATGTCACAAAGTTTAACAAGGTTTTTTAATATAGATCCACAGAATATTGTGATAAGTGTTTCAGTGCGAACAAGTATGGTATAATAAATTATGGGGTTTATGTATTTTATTTTTACTGTCATCATATTTTGCTTTGGTTTTGATACACCCAAATTCAACCCAAATTTACAACCCTTCCTTTTCATAACCTATCATACTTTCATAAATCAGAGTCCATTTTCTGTAGGCTGTTTTTGAACCCAGTGAACGACGGGTACTTTTGCTAGTATATATATATATATATATATATATATATATATATATATAAATAAATTTATTTTAGAGGTGTATTGAAATTATGATATTCCCATTCTCTGCTGCTTCTCAGTTTGCAGTGTAATTGAGAGTGCACAATTCAATATAATTTTAGTTGTTTTGTTTGACTTTGAAATTTTGGTGGTTGTGTAACGAAACCGTTAATGTTGGGTTAGCAGCAGCAGTCATATGCAAATGCCTAAACCAGCTGTGCAGTGTGCAGAGATAAAAAGAACATCCATGTTCCAGACGTAGGTATTTGAGACACGAGAGGACAGAAATAGGCTTGTTATACACGTGGCCCAAGAGCAAGGGAGGAAATCCATGTCCTAAACATAGATGAACAATGATAGAATACATGTTCGACATGGCAGAGCCTTGTTAAGCATATTGGAGTATGAAAAGACTTTTGGACATGAGACAAGGCGTTATTTTAGATTTTTAAATTAATGTCTGTTTCAAATGAAAAATAAGTGAATCAAATTCTTTCCTTTTTTTTTTTTTTTTTCTTATGACTGTCTGCATACAACGTGTGGGTCCCAAATGTTGGAAACTACATTACATCTGTATCCTATGTGATGATGCAACTTGCACAGATAACTGTTGTTAAATTCGTGGAATGGATATATATATGAATATTTCATACATTTGTCTATTTCTGAACTATAATATATATATATATACTAGTAGTTTCATGAAACACCGTAAGAATTGCTGTACGTACTGATTGTGAAAGATTTGTTTAGGATGTGCTTATTTTCTCTTGGAAGTATTGACAAGTAAAAATCAAAATTACTATATTTTGCGGGATTCAAATCATTTGACTAGCATTGATTCTCATCTCCTGCACTGATGATTGTATAAGCATAAACCACTGGTTGTAGGTATATAAAAATAATTTATAATTATTATTGACTCTTCAAAAATAAATATTCTTAAAGCTGGAGAAATTGAAAGTCTGTCAGCTAGCCTTGTGTGTGAGAATATAACTTTCTGTTACTGGATCACGCCTAGATCATCTGTATTAAACATTAAGTTTAACATTTCCCTAAATTTTGTGGTGATGAATGGTGGCCCTGGGTTATGTTCTAGCTAACGGAACCAAAGGTAGCTTCGTTGTGGGGGTTCAAATCCTTCGACCAACGTTGATTCTCATCTCCTGCACTGATGATTCATATAGCACTTATCGTTGGTTAGTTTTTGACCTTTTAAGTAGAATTTTTAATTTTAAAAATTTGTTAGCGCCTTACATCTAGTGGCTACATGCATTGTCTGGAACGGTTTAAAAAAAATGAAACATGGAAGGAACTTATAAAGATGGACTCTAGAATAAGAGGTGTGAAGTCAGTTTTGAAATTAATTTTTAAGACGTCAACACATGCCAGCATATAATTTGTATATTAAACCAAATATATTAATGCTGATACAAAATTCAGTAAATGCAGTTTGGCTTTTTATCCATAACTAAGAGAATATAAACTGATGGCAAATTCTTTTGATCAGCAACAAATTGTGAATGCTAATCTTGTCGATAGAAACTGTTGACGTCTAGTTAACATCTAGTTAGTTGACTCAATATGTAGTGATGTCTATATAGTAGTGGCAGAAATAATCGCCGTAGTAGTGATTTAACAACAGAAACTGTGATGATAGCACTAGTGTTGTCATTGTCTTTCTTTTCTCCTTGGTTCTGTAACAGGGTAATGGTGAAAAAAAAACAAAAACAAAAAAACAATGGTTAAAAGCACTGATTACCATGCAGTTTTAAGTTAGAGGGTAAAGGTTCAATTCTTAGGTAAATCTATTTTTTTCTTTCATATAAAATGGTGGTCAACTGTACTGTTAATTAATCTTCTATTTTAAAGCATTACATCTATAAAAGTGAGAATGTGTGTGAGCACGTGAAGACATTTCTCAACCTATATACTCAACGAATCTTTGATCCATGGACTTGAAATTTAGTATATTGAATATTTAGACATGTGTATAACATTTTAATCTGTTTTCATCCGGAAAAAAGTGCTGCTAAGGGATCAAGATTGAAAAATTAGTTTGTGGGAGTGATTGGATTTTTATCTGAATGCTAACTGTTTCACGAATGTGTATGCGTGAATAGTTCGCATTATATATTACTTATTTTTAACATAAGTAATATACAATTTGAAAGCACGTTTTAAGAATCGTGTCGGGTTATTCTCATGGTTATTTTACTTAACACTGTCTTTAGGTTTTAGTTTCAATCTCAGCTCAAGTATTTTTTTCCTTTTTTACTTACAAGAAGTGAATGGTTTAGAAAAAAAAATCATAATACTCTCATGCACATGTCTCAGTTTCTGTATTAATTAAAATATAATATTTATGCATATTTTACGACCGGGTTTGCTAGTTTTTTTTATATATTTCATCCTTTTATAAATGAAACTAATTTTAGTTTCACAATAAAACTGCGAAAAAAAAAAAAGAAATATTTACTGATAGTAAGTTGTTTTTCTGTAAACTAAGGTACAAACTTTTTGAAGCTTCAATTTAAAATATTAGGTCGGTGCAAAAAACTTTTGACATTCAACTAATATATATATATATATATATATATATATATAAACGACATTATTTTTACACCAACATAATAGGAGCCAATTATTTGATGTCATGGTTAGCTGCCATTTTGAAAAACTACAGATTTATTGGTTTTTACTATGGAAAATATTAGGAAAGGGCATTTTCTTATAAAGTGTTATGACATTCTTATCAGAGTGAATAAAATATTCTATTTAGAACATTTTCAGAGCAATCTGAAATCGAAAATTCCATGCATAAACTTATATAAGGATGCTGCACTAACAGTTGTGTTAGTTGTTAAGTCTCTGACTTGCTGTTAAGAACTCTAATAATGTTTCTAGGATGAAAATCCAGCCGAAAGAAACTTCTTAAATGCCAACCACCATGTCATTTGAAGAAACTGGGATTTCAGTAAATATGAAGATTTCTGTATATTTTCTTACTGACCAAAGAACTATATTTTAATATTCTTATTAGGTTTTTGCATACATAAAACACTTTATTTGGAACTTTAACATTAACCTTATAACCGCTTTCAAGTCTAGTAGCAGCAGTATTTACTTGTAAATATTGTATGTTTTTGTTTTATGTTAAAATAAATATTTCTTTATTTTAACTCAGTTTTATTTTTTTCTTTTAATTTGCTACTCATTCATATCCCTGAACCGATGCATAATAAAGGTATTATCTAAGAATATCATAGAAAATAAGCATAGTTGAAGAAATGAGAACAATTCTCCTTGTATTCATTTAACGTCACTTTTCCCTTGTTCAGGCGGCAGATATTTTCTGATATAATACACAAGCTCACTCGCTACTTTTCATGATTTATTGGGTCACCAGTCTCTAAATTTCACTCTGCGGTCTTGTCCAATCACATATCTCCAAGTTTTCCTTGGTTGGCCAACCTTCCTGCGATTTAGAGCATCCATACTTTTACAATGATTTATCCAGGAGGATGAATGTTGCACATGACCATGCCAGTGTAATTGATTCATCTTTAGGATTACTGCCATGCAAGGCAAGTATAATGCTTTAAGCAAAATTTCTGACCTGATATGTAGGGTGTGGTCGGATTTCACATTGTAAATCCATCTGATTATGTGGGTCTCTCCTTGCAGTGCAGATGGGCGAGGGAGGACTGAATGAAGGTTCAACATTCACTGCCATATATCATGATACTCCTGGTGTTGAGTCTCTGCGGGGGAAAGGGGAGGGAAGAATGGTGTTTGCTTATATTGCATCAATGTTCATATTTACAGCACCTCAGCCCTTTTAAGGGATTTATGAAATAAAAGCAAAAACATACTTTTTTATATTTTCTTCACATCCTTTGATTGCGTCTGCTCACTTAGAACTAAAATCTCATAACAACAACACAAGACTTGTTCTCTGGACAATTAGGACTTTATTTGTTTCATGGTCGAATGTCATACCCCTATTCTCTACCTATCCTTAGAAGTAGGGTGGGAATTTCTCTATTGATTCCATATAAAGCTGCCTGTCGTCGCTCCATGAGAAGGCACCATCTGACTCAAACTGAACTCTCAAACTGTGGACTGTAGACTAACTTCTAAGCACATACTCCCTCGTTGTTATTTTATGGGTGTGTGTGTGTGTGGGGGGGGTTGTAATTCCTATTAACCAGCTCGTACCCAAAATACACCTACTAACCTTTCTTGCAACACAGATGCACACTCTGTCAATTGTAGTCACCAAGTTTGATGTGTCTTCTCTTGACCTTTCTGCACCTACCTGACACATGTAAGTTGGGTTCAACTCAATACCATGTTAGCCATGCTATTCATGTCATAGACACCATAACATTGGCACAGCTGCTATGCAATTTACTTCCAGTGTGGAGATGGACAGCTAGTAATGTTATCAGAGGCAACAACTCACAAAATTGTTTTTGAATGGATTAAAAAAAAGTGTTCAGTTTTAAATTTTGTACAAGTTACCAGATTCAACAAGATGCACCTGAGGTTACACATCGACTGAAATGTTGAATGTAAAAACAAAGATGAGAATGGTACTCTGAAGGATTCAAATAATATTAAAAAAAATTTAAGTATTTGTTTTATAAAAAAAAAACTGTTACAGTCAGCTAATATACTTTCTAATTTTCTGCAGAGCCCTACTAGAAGCAGTGAGAAGGCAAATCAGTTCCATCACTTTTATTGTTCTTCAGTATTTCTATAGTGAAGTCATTTATTGAAATAAAATAGAAGAAAAGGACATTGAGAAGTATACAATAAAAATGAACAAAATTATACAAATAAAATAACAAAATTAATCTTTATTTGCATTTTTAATAAATTTTTTTTTTATTTTATTAGAAATTTCATAAGAAATAGGTTCCTGAAATTATAAAAAATTTAAAAATTGTTAAAATAAAGATTTTATTTGAATTTATTTAATAAATATGTTTATGAAAGTGTAAAATTTAAATAAATAAAATATGCAACAAGTGTGCTTGAAAGCCAAATCGCAATGCAATATTAGGAAAATAAACAAATATTTTACTTGCTTAAAATTTATAATTTAAATATATTTTGGAATCAAACTCCATCCTCAGTATGTTTTCTTTCTTTCTTTTTTTTTTTTTCTTCTTGCCATGTTTTAAAGTTGAAGAAAGAAAAGTCTGTAAAGATCTGCGTTGTCTCTCAGCGGTTGTATCTTGAAGTGTTGGAACATGGCATTGGCTACACAAGATTAATGTCAAGGGTGTGAGTTCCATCATAGAAGCGTTGATTTAATTTGTATAAATAAAATCAACGCTTCTATAATGGAACTCCCAGCCCTGACGTTTAAAAATTAAATTATTGAAATTAAAATAAGAAAATTTCAAACCTCATAAAAAACATATCCAATCTATAATATATAAGCGAAATGTGTTTGTGTGTGTGTGTGTGTGTGCATTTTTTATGCATGTCTGGCAAAGGATTTTTTTTTGGGGGGGGGCGCCTAGGCTGCTTACTCTTTCTTAGAACCTTTTATATGGTGCCTAGATTATCATATTTAAGATTTACGAAAGGGGGTGGCGTGTATCTTTTATTTGGGCAACTTTTACACGCTATTTTTGCGTTATTTCTTAGTCCACGTGTGTTAATTTTACTTTTCCGTATAAAAGCGAAACTGAACCCATAGCAAAATGAGCTTCCCTGACTCTGACTCTCATGCTCGGGACGTCCAGAAAGCAACAAGATTTGATCAATGCAGCCAAAACCCGTCATGTCAGACAATTGCTATTCATTGGGACACTCCCCTTTAAATAGGGAGCTGGTTTCCCCCAACATTTTAGAGGGAAACACAGAAACTGGCTTGCAGCCAAAGTTAATTTCATTCCCGTACGGCATGATGTTTGACCTCATTAAATTCACGTACCTGTCTTTTTAATCGTTAAATTAAAACGCTTTTCATTCCTCTCCCGTGGTGGCTGAGCAGGTAAGATACCAGTCTTTTTTTTTTTTCCCTTTCTTTTCCATCTTCGTGTCAAGGCTTTGGGTTCAAGCCTACCTTCTGACCAAAACGTTTTTTTTTTCTTTTACACTTCCAAAACACTCGGGCAACGTCGGGCACCCCCGCTAGTCTATATATATAAAAGTGAAAATGTATGTGTGTGTGTGTGTGTTTGTATGTCTGCTAAAAAATTTCGACAGACAGAACAAAAATTCACAAATTTGGTCTCATATGAAAGCCCCCATCCTTCGCCCAACAAATATTGAAAAACTGGCCAAAAACGTTAATTTTTTTCACCCGGAAATCAGCACTTTTCTACAGGGTACCCACCAATTTTTTTTAAATTTTAATATTGAAACCGGCTTATTTAAGCCAAAATGGCTTAAATAAGCCGGTTTCATGCGGTTTTTATTTTTCAGGTTTTTTAAAGAAGTTCGTTTTCCTATTTTTTTTTTTGTTTGTTTTTCCGATTTTTACATTTAACATCGTTCGTTTGCCTTACGTTAGTTTTTTGTGTTTTTTTTTTATTTATTTTTTTTTTTTTTTATTTTTTTTTTTTAAAGTTTTAACTTTTTTTATATAATACTAGCGGGGGTACCTGGCGTTGCCCGGGTGTTTGGAGGTGTGTGTGCTCTTAAATAAAAAAGAAACTGATGGGGGGGTAGCCCTGAGGCGAAGTTTGAAAATAAAATGTGAAAAAAACATGAACCGTTTGGCCAGCCAGAATGAGTTACTGAAAGATGTTTGAATTTATTTAAGTAAGAACCAAATTGACAGGTGCCCGCATGTAAGTCGTAGAGCATTATGATGACGACGAAAGCAATAGCTATTCAGCAAATGAGGTCAATGACCAGGTTTGTTTGTTATAAGTGAAGTAAAAAAAAGAAAATATAAAAACGAACGTTAAAACACAAAAAAAACTAACGTAAGGCAAACAAACGATGTTAAATGTAAAAATTGAAAAAACAAAAAAGAAAACAGAAACACGAACGTTAAAGCCCCCCCCCAAAAAAAAACATGTGAAAAATGGCTTAAATAAGCCTGTTTCGATATTAAAATTTAAAAAATCGGTGGGTACCCGGGTGTTTTTGGGTGTCGCTAAGAATAAGCGAAGTAAAAAAACCCCAAAAAACCCCAGAAAAATGAACGTTATGTGAAAAATGGCTAAAATAACACTGGTTTAATATTTACATTAAAAAAAATCAAAAAAAAAAAAAGAAGACATCTCACACCACGATTCGAACCCAAAACGTTTAGATAATGAACCAACACGCTAACCAACTGAGCTAACGTGACGTACATGAAATTTAGTCAGTTCTTCAACTATTTAAAGTAAATCAGGTCATGACGTCATCTGAGGCATGCGTAGAACCGTTCGTCGTCACGAGGGGACGATTTTTGTTGGCCTCCTCCCTGTCAAAAATTGTCGATTTCGGGGTGAAAAAATGAACGTTTTTGGCCCATTTTTGATATTTTTCAGGTGTAGGATGGGGCTTCAATATGATACTGAGTTTGTGAATTTTCGTCGTGTCTGTCAAAAGCTTTTAGCGAACACACATACAAACATACATACATACACACATTTTCGCTCTTATATATATAGATTTAATTTTATTTAATATTTAAAAATATTTACTTTGCATATTATGTTTTGATTACCCCCCCCCCACATCCCCACCTGCAACCGCTGAGCACACACACCTCTAAACAACCGGGCAATGCTATGTTATAGTCTATAATATAAAAGCGAAAATGTGTTTGTGTGCATCTTTTTTTGTATGTCCACCAAAGGCTTTTTTGGGGGGAGCGTTCGGAGGGGTCACTAAATCTTACAACATTTTATATACTGTCTAGATTATGATATGTCCGATTTACAAAACGAGGTCATCTGAATCTTTTACGAAATTTGCACTGTGATTTCATTTTCTCTACTACTATAGCATGATGTTTGACCTAAAAAACCACACGTTCACGTTCGTTTAACCACCTGCTTTTTTAAACGTTTAATTTCACCCTTCCTCACTTCTCTGCCCACGTAGCGTCGTGGTAAGTTGTCTGGCTATCTGCCTCAGGGCTTCAGGTTCGAGCCTACCTCCCTACCAAATTTTTTTTTTTTCTTTTACACCCGGGTAACATCAGGCACCCCCGCTAGTACATAATAAAAGCAAAGTTACTTATGTTAGCTGACTATAACTAAAAAAAACAAAATGTATTTCTATATGGAAGAGAAAAATATCTCCTTTACTTTGGGTTGGTCTTAAAGTCAGTGCCCAGTTTTTAAAATGAAAAATTTGTCAAAGCATATTAGGTCACAATATTCATCTTCAAGATATAATGGTTTTGTAATTGGTAGGGGTTTAAGTTTGCATTGAGTTAGGAAAGCGTGTAAAGTGGATAGGCTGAAAACTTTTTCTTTAAAATAAATGAATAGAATCTTTATTCTAGTTTTATTAATTTTTTTTTTTCTTACACAATTTTCTTTGGAGCTTGAGTAGGTGTAGTCGAGAATCTAGGTCTTTTTTTATGTGAACAATTAGGTGACATTATTCTGGAGAGAGTCGTCGTCACAATGACTGGCTTTGTTGTAGCTTTTATTTGTTCAAGTATGTGTGTATATATATATATATATACTAGCAGTGAAACCTGACATTGCCCAGGATTGATTGATGATAGTGTTTCACACTTCTATATTTTTATTGTCATTGAAATTATCAAATTGATTGATTGTCTTCTAGTTGGGGACCCACTGCGGTGCACTGAGAAAGCTTCACATGCCTTCCTGCAATGACTTAGTCCACAATACATTGCACTGTAGAGAACTTACTGTTGATTTTATAAAATTATTTTTATATATAATGGCTTGCATTAAAGTTTAAAATGCAAAAGTCAAGGATCATTCCCTTGGCATATCAAAGAAACTGCTGTTGATTTTATATGCCTGGCATTACTGGTTGTGCAGTGATGATGGTTTGAATGCAAGTTTAAAATGAAAATGTCAAGTATCATTGTGAAATCGGGCTTTAAACAAAAGCATTCATTTCAAACTGCCCCTGTCATATCAAAGAACCTACTGTGATTTTATGTTGGGCCTTTTGGCTTGTATGGTAATAAAACTTCTCAAATGCACTTGTGATGTTTTTCAGTCCATACATACATATACAAATACACAAAGTTCCTTATATATATATATATATATATATATGTGTGTCTGTCAGTGGATAATTATCACAAATAAAATAACACCTACGTAAATTGCGATATAACCAAACAATCGTGCGAGATGGTCCAGTGGTAGGCTTCTTACCATGAGGTCCCGATTTCGAATCTTGCTAAATTCAGCCACTCTGATGAGTCGTAGACGATGAAACATGTGTCAGTGGATAATTATATTTTAAACTCTCTCTCTATCTATCTATCTATCTATCTATCTATCTATCTATATATATATATATATATATATATATATATATATATATATATATATATATTTTTAAAGGAGATTAGAACAGTAGTCTAAAGAGCAGAGTGTATTTTAATGTAATAGTAAAATTACTAGTTTAATTAAAATACAGGGAAAGAAAAAGTGCTCGTTGTAATTTAGATATATAATAAGCTTGATAGGTAAATATCCTAGAGCTAATTTAATATTTAGTAATGTGATTGATAATTTAAAAATCAAATTAGAATTAAACTAAAAATCAGTTTCATAAGAAGGAACAACAACAAAATCAATAATTTGTACGATCGTTTCAGAAAACAATGCTTTTATTGTGGTAGACATCAAGCTACGGACAATAATTTTTACATATAGTGTTTTGTACAAACAAAAGTTTCCTCATCAGCAAAGTATTGGGAAGGGTTTTTATTATATGTAAAAGACACCATAAATAAACCTAGCATTAAAAGTAAGGCAGATGTATCTGGAAAAAATTAAAATAAAGGTATGGATTTACTTGATAAGAAAATTAATATGGGTTAAAGATAGAAATAAAATAGAGTAAAATTATAAATCTAAATTTGGTTTAAGTACAATATATATATATCCTCACACATAATCTTTTAACATTTGAATCCATGTGGATAATTGGTTTTCAACTAAAATCTTTCTAAACTGGGAATGTGGCCAGCCATGTTTTAGGTGTTGAAAAATTGAGCTTGTGTCGAGAAGGTGTAGGGTCAACTGTCTGGACAATGTATTAGTCGTATGTCCAATGTAACTATTGGTGTTGGAGATGCATTCTCCTAAGAAGTATTTGAATTGGTAGACTACGTTGGTTTTATCGACTGATTTTGTTGTCTGGGAAATGTTGTTTTTAATTATAAGGTTAGCAGTTAGTTCTTAATTTCTTATAGTAAATGATAAATCAGATCTTATTATTGACTGGGAATATATATCGATGTATTATTTTTCGTAATTTTTTATCTGATTTAAAGTTGTGGTGTAGCTGGTTGCGATAGAATATATTAATGGGGTGGGGATTGTTAACTTGGTTATTATTAGTTTGGTCTAGATTTCTAATTGTTAGTTTAATTTGTGTATCATATCTACTAAGAAAATGGGGAATTGGTTATTAATCAAGACCTGTTTGATATTCTTTAATTCGCTGTAGAATTTTTTGTTTTTATTTGAGATCAATTTGGCTTGATTAATAAGGTTTTTAATAATTGTAGTCTTGTATCGGTAGAGACATTCACTTTTGAAGTTTAAGATACAGTAATTGGTTGCAACAGTCTTTTTGGAGAAGTAGTGAATTCATCTTTGGAGTCTGAGAACGTCAAGAAATGGAATACAATTGTTTGAATTTAATTCATAAGTGAAAGCTAGTACAAAGTTTGTTTGAAAATGATCTTTTAGTTTCTCTATTTCATTATTTCTTTATATATTTCTCTTCTCTTTATATTGAAAATGATCCTTTAGTTTGTCGATTGGACACACACACACACACATATATATGTGTGTGTGTGTGTGTGTGTCCAACCTAGAGAATAAAATATTTAATACCATTAAAAAAATTGTCTATTTATGGTAGGTACGTCAACAACATTTTTATTCTTGCTGACAATAATGAAATCGACAAACTAAAGGATCATTTTCAATATAAAGCGAAGAGAAATATACAAAGAAATAATGAAATCGACAAACTAAAGGATCATTTTCAATATAAAGAGAAGAGAAATATATAAAGAAATAATGAAATCGACAAACTAAAGGATCATTTTCAATATAAAGAGAAGAGAAATATATAAAGAAATAATGAAATCGACAAACTAAAGGATCATTTTCAATATAAAGAGAAGAGAAATATATAAAGAAATAATGAAATCGACAAACTAAAGGATCATTTTCAATATAAAGAGAAGAGAAATATATAAAGAAATAATGAAATCGACAAACTAAAGGATCATTTTCAATATAAAGAGAAGAGAAATATATAAAGAAATAATGAAATCGACAAACTAAAGGATCATTTTCAATATAAAGAGAAGAGAAATATATAAAGAAATAATGAAATCGACAAACTAAAGGATCATTTTCAATATAAAGAGAAGAGAAATATATAAAGAAATAATGAAATCGACAAACTAAAGGATCATTTTCAATATAAAGAGAAGAGAAATATATAAAGAAATAATGAAATCGAAAAACTAAAGGATCATTTTCAATATAAAGAGAAGAGAAATATATAAAGAAATAATGAAATCGAAAAACTAAAGGATCATTTTCAATATAAAGAGAAGAGAAATATATAAAGAAATAATGAAATCGACAAACTAAAGGATCATTTTCAATATAAAGAGAAGAGAAATATATAAAGAAATAATGAAATCGAAAAACTAAAGGATCATTTTCAATATAAAGAGAAGAGAAATATATAAAGAAATAATGAAATCGACAAACTAAAGGATCATTTTCAATATAAAGAGAAGAGAAATATATAAAGAAATAATGAAATCGACAAACTAAAGGATCATTTTCAATATAAAGAGAAGAGAAATATATAAAGAAATAATGAAATCGAAAAACTAAAGGATCATTTTCAATATAAAGAGAAGAGAAATATATAAAGAAATAATGAAATCGACAAACTAAAGGATCATTTTCAATATAAAGAGAAGAGAAATATATAAAGAAATAATGAAATCGACAAACTAAAGGATCATTTTCAATATAAAGAGAAGAGAAATATATAAAGAAATAATGAAATAGAGAAACTAAAAGATCATTTTCAAACAAACTTTGTACTAGCTTTCACTTATGAATTAAATTCAAACAATTGTATTCCATTTCTTGACGTTCTCAGACTCCAAAGATGAATTCATTACTTCTCCAAAAAGACACACATACGTGTGTTTTAATGTAAAATTATAAATTGAAAAAAAAATTGTAAATTCTATACACTTGTAAATCACAACTATAAAATCACTGTACATTTATTTTAGCTACGTTCTTAACACATAAAACACTTTTTCTTTTTTTTTTTACATGAGATGCTTCACTAGTTCAAGAAAATTTAAATATAATTTTAACAAGCATATAAAAACATGCAGATTTTAAACGGACAATAATCAATAACTGCCTGAAGATGACTGCTGAAACTCTGTCAAAAGTATATGCAAAAACAACCGAATGAAAAAAAAAAAACAGATGGATCAAGACGATTATGGAACATCTTGCACAGATTCAACAGAAAAATAAGAACGACAATTCAAACAATTACAAAATAAAAAGCTCATTAAGCAAGAACACTCTGTGCTATTCAACAATACTTGTCTGAATATATATATATATATATATATATATATATATATATTATTAGTATATACACACTACATGTCCTATTTACATTCATTTCCTATATAGTTTTGGTTTGCACTATCTGTATGTATGTCAACTATTTCTTTCATAAGTACTGTTCAGAATACTCACCTGTTTTGATAATTTTTTTTGTGAGGGTACAGAGCACTATGCCTAATATGACTTGTGTTCCTACCATTCCTCCTCTATTCACTTTGCTTGCAACAGATGTCCTTGGTTTTTATTTTTATTTTTGCTCCTCAAACTGAACTTCATGCTGCCCCATAATAAATGTAAAATAATGGTAATGAAAAAAATGTTTTCTTTCAGACTATTAACATTAATTAATGTCATTATATATAAATTTTCTTGGCCAATAAACAGAAACTGCGTTTAGAATTCTGTTTGTAGTTCAGCCATTTGTTATGCGTCTCCCTCCCCAATTTTTATTTTAATTCTGTTTCACTGATTATCGTATTTTAGTTGATCATCTGTATACGTACTAATTTCAGTATTAAAGTAGGAGTGACAGATCCTCACCCCCTAACAATGTCCTCATCTTTCGACCCATAACACTATTTTCATATCATACACCATCTGTCCACTCACTTTATATTAATCACTATGCTTATCAGCAATTATGCAAATAGTAGAAAAGATTTTCGTAAGTTGCTATTTCAGATTACAAATAATATACAGACGTGAACAATCTTTATTTTTAGAATATACATAACAAAACATCTTCTATAATTTGTTTTTAAACTCATTTACTTAGTAACCATTATATAGGTTATGCATGAGTGTTATGTTCTTAATCTACTTGATAAGAAAATTGAAAGGATGTATATTCATCATAGTAGCAGTTAGTAATTTTGTGCATGAGGATTCCAATACCAGTCTTTACCATATCATCACGGCATGCGAGAAATTAGGTAAGTTATGATAATAATGTATGTTTGACTGTTCAGTTTTATTTTATCTAATAAAATGCTGACTTTGAGTATTTACTATATAAAGGCTCATTCCATTGAATCATTGAAAGTGGTTCGACATCAGAATTTTAATTGCAATATTTTCCAACATTATGTTTTTGAATTTCTGAGATGAGGATTGGTTATTCATATTCTTTGGATTCATCCGACTACTGTTCTCATCCTGAGTGTCATTTTTACAATATTTTGGTTGATGCCTTCTTCAGGCATATCTTGTCAAACTCGAGAATTTGGATAGAATTTTTAATGGAACCTTTTATTTACTTCTTGGGGGGTGGGGTAGCATGCTGTTGTTCTACCAGCCATGACTGGATGGAGGTCATAAGTAATTCACAGTTGTATTGTAGAGTTCTATTTGAAATTTTGTCAAAATTCCCGAGTTTGACTGAAAGATTCCAGAGTTCGACAAGATACATCTGAAGAAAGTCAGAGGTTACATCAACCGAAACGTGAAAATGACACTCAAGATGAGAACAGTAGTCTGCTGAATCTCTGCCGAATCTAAATAATATGAATATTTCAGCATTAAATTTTTTCTGGCAGGCAACATCTTGAGAAAAAAAAAAAAAAGTTCCGATTTTGATCTTTCCTGTGTTGTCTGTGATTAAGTTATAAACATTGTCTATTTATTGGATATTATTAGAAAATGAAAAAAAAGTGCTTTTTTTTTTTTCTGGCATTTATTTTTTAGTAATAAATAACAGAATTATGTTAGCTTACATTTTCCTGGGTTGATACATATATAAATTTAAAATAGTTTAAATCCTGAGTTTTTGTTAATCATTTTACATTAAAATTCATAAAGTTAGCCCTGTCTCCATGTAACACGTGACACTTAATGAGAAAAAAAATGGTGATTTTCTAATAAAACCCTTGAGAAAAAAATCCTTTTTAGTTATAAGCTTGTATTTTACTGAAAACAAAAATAAAAGCCCAAAAAGAAAAATTTTTTTGAAAGAACACTTAAAATTTGCGTAACATGCATGACATCACTTGTGTTACATCACTTGTGTTACATGCCAAAATATCACTTGAAAACCTCGAATAATCAATATATTTCAAGATAATAAATAACAATACTCGTACAATGCTCTGAAATAGATGTATTTATTGAATAATTTTAGATTGAAAATGAAGAAGCACATCTTTATTTCTTACAGTATTTACCCTTCCTACTGGAACTGGTGAACTCAATTTTCCAAGCACATTCTCTGTCTTCTCTGCAGTTATGTCAGCTTTATCTGCCCAGTACGATTTGCTTTTTCAGAAATACTTCATTACTGAAACTTCTATGCCAGGATCTATAATAGACACAACTTCACTAGAGATTTTTTTTCCATTATATAAGAGGGCTCAGAGATGCAAATTTACAGAAGCCCACAGTATTTAATGTCAGGTAGGACTGTTTAAGCAGCTCGTAAACCTCCTTTAAAAACATGATTAAATATTTCTTGCATATTGATTTCATTCCATTTTCCCAAACTGTCATTTCATCATGTATTCCAGGCATGCATTACACAACATCTGTATTTATATAAATTTTTTTTTACTAACGTTTTGTTCTCTTCTGTAAATCTCTGGTTCATCCTTTGTCCATGGTAATGTTTGATTTTAGGATTCAATTCGAGTTCTACCCACTTTGCTAAACTAGTAACAGCAACCCTTTGTTTTATAGATGACTTAGGCAATTTTCGAATCTCTTTTCCCAATGATTGAGGTGTCTTGAACCCTTTGGCTGATTTGACAGGGAGTGACGCGAGGATTTCTTGCTATCTTAATTTTTTGTGTAATCGAGAGAGATGAACACGTTCAGCATTTTTTTTGATAGTATTCTTTTAGTTGGTCTATATTCATTACTTCTTGCTGACTTTTTCAAACGGCTGAAATCCTGGCATTTTCCTGTTCTTGAAAAGATAGATCCATTTCTTTCCTTAGACTCTCATTCTTTCAGCAGATATGTTTTGCACATTTGATGTTTCCATCTGAAAACTGAATTAACAGACAATTTTTAGGATATAGAAGAAAGTAGTTATAAATCAAAGATGTTCTATTCTAATTTAAAAAGCTACAGTGACTTTGGCATATTAATATTCCATTTATCATTAAATATAATTACTTACAGGGCTCTACGGACAAATTTGTCTTTAGTTGACCTTTTGATAACTAAATATTTTCTTTTACTAGTCAAAACAACGTGATTTTTGGGATATGACATCTTTGTTTTGTGATGAGTACATACATAATAAAAAATTTTCCGTATATTTTTTTAATGAGTATAATTCTAAATAAACACCAAATTTTATGTTGAGACTTAAAATTATAAACATTTGAATTTCTTCAGATGTTTTTAGACAACCTTTGTTTAAAAAAAAAAAAAAAAAAAGAAAAGTATATTGTTCTATTAAATTTGAATAATTTGATTTTGCTTGTTTTATTTAAACAGCAAAAACAAAAAAAAAATGGTTGAAAAGATATTTTTCACTTAACAATAAGCTTTGGAAGATTGTTGGTGAAAAAAAAAAAAAATGTCCGAAAAATAATCGTTTTATTTCTAGTCGCCACTTGTACAAAATCACTCACAAATGCAACTGTTTCACTTGCAACATAAAGCCCTGGCTTAGAAATATATGTCCTTTTAATTTTAACAAGTTTTGATACAGGCTATCTACTAATAATTCGAAAAAGTAATAAATAATTTAATTTTTACTAAATATTTCTATTTTATTTTTTTAACTGTAATGAATACTCTTCTTGTAATTATGCGAATTTACTTTTATCCAAATTTTTGCAGTAAAATCAAGCAACTAAATATTGATGGGGAGCAAGGTGTAAAAGAAATATATATATATATATATATATATATATTATGTGTGGAAAAATATTCTACAACTAGTACCAGCGTTGCCCGGGTGTGTAGAGGTGGTGTAGTAAGGAAATCCGAAGGTGGGATATTAAAGAAGTGCTAGTAGGAGGGGGGGGATATCAAAACAACAGACAGCCCGGTTGGAGAGAGGTGTTAAAAAAAAAAAGTGGTAGTAGGCAGGCAGGCAGGCTCAACCCCCTAATGTGAAGGAGCTAAAACATTAATGTTTTTACATGTTCTTTCAGAGGAAAAGAAGGTGTAAAAATTAAAAAAAAAAAACCCAAAAAACCTAACGTCTTAGCTGATAACTACATCACGAAATCAGAAGTTGTTAACGCTGGAATTAAGGGCAGTCAATCAAAAGGAGATGATGACTTGCGAAAATGTTGACGAAAAAAAGCCCCCTCCTTATTGAAAACTGCCCAGGTGAAGGAATTAATATTTTTGGCCAATTTTTCGATATTTGAAGAAACCGAGCTTTAAAGCAATACCAATTTTGTCACGTTCCGACACGTCTGTTGTAATTTTTTGAGGCACACACACATTTTTCCTTTTATATAATTGATTATTTAAATATTGAAATCACTTTCAGTCACCTAAATTGGTTTCAACATCACTCAAAAACAACTTATCTTAAACTATATTTTAGTAAAAAAAATTAAAAACCATTCTATGAAAGTCTACTAGACCCCACAATTTTATAGCACACCTGTTCAAATTGAAACATATCACAATATTCTTATGTGGATCTATATATAAAAAAAAAACCTTGTTAAATAAACTTTGGGACATATTTCCATTTTATGGAGGTCAAGTGCAAACGCTAACCCAATGATTTCATTACACCATATTTCTTCGAATTGAAACATAATTATCAAAGTATACTTATGCGGACAAATATCAAAAGTGCTTGTTTGTGGCATATTTCCATTCTATGGAGGCCAAGCGCGGAGGCAGACCCCGCAGTTTTATACCATCCCTGTTCAAGCTGAAACATACTTATCAAAGTATGTGCATCTCTGTCAAAAAATTGTAAGCTAAACGTTTTGGAGGGTCTCTCTTGGGCAGTTCGGTTTGTGTTCTGACTTATGGGAAAAATTAACCCAAGACAGATATATCGTCACCCGCAAAGCGGTTACAATTGTTGAATCTGCATGCAGTTAAGAATGCAGGAAGAAACGTGACCTTAGAAAGGATAGAGCAATCAGCATACGAATTTTAATGAAAATTGCAGTATTTTTCAAATAATGATCGCAGAATATAATTTTTACTTAACTCTTAGTGAAAATGTTTTATTTTGTTTAAACAAAAAATACTTTACTAAAGTTATGGTTTTCAGTAGTAAATAAAAAACGCAAGAATTTATTTTTGCTTTTTTTATATAAATAAAGCATTGTAATTTGTAACAATAAAAAAATAATTTTTACAGTAACATTACGAAAAAAGCCCCTAAAGTCCGTATTAATGAATTCGATATAACTCGAAGAAAAATGAATTCTCGCATACTATTCAGGAAATTAAAGATCCAGTTAGATTCCTATTTCAGTTACCTAAATTATTTAGGGTGAAATGAGTTTAGGAATTTATAGCCAAACCTAAATATTTTTTTTTTCTTGCTTAAAAAAAATAGCATTAATACAGTAAGTTAGGTAAAATTTGCATAGAATGCTCTGCTTTACGGTTGTTGTAAAAATGGAACGGAAATTTGAATTTCGTTCCCTTTTAAATTCGGTACATTTTTACATTACGTCCAACTCATCGTTCAAATTCGACACATCAACTTTTATAGCTTTTCGGGTATTCTGGCAAGGTTAGGGGTGTCTATTCCAAAAGCCGTTCTTAACATGGGTAGATTGGTAGGTGTGTAAGAAATTTCGTGAAAAATAGTGAATAATTCCACCTCGTCTTTCCAAGCTTATAACTCCTCGAAAAATGTAACTCAAGCCCTAATTTTTTTCCAATTAAAGGAGCAAGGACCAAGGTTTCATTAAAAAAAACAAAAAAAAAAATGTTTTTAAAAAAAAAAGGTTTTAACTTCGGATTTTACAGGTAAATTTCTAAAAAACACTACTTTTTGTTTTAAATTTGAATATATTTATTGACCTTTTCTCTTCAATTTGTGATATGTAACACTTTGGTGAATAAATTATTTACTTTTTAATAAACATTTCAAAATGGGAGGCGTGAATTATTCTACCCCCTGTCTTTCCAAGCTTATAACTACTCGAAAAATGTAATTCAAGCCCTAATTCTTTTTTCAATTAAAGGAGCAAGGACCAAGGTTTCATAAAAAAAAAACAAAAACAAAAAAAAACAAACAACGTGGTTTAAAAAAAAAGGTTTTAAACTTCAAACTTTACAGGTAATTTTCTAAAAAAACACTACTTTTTTTGTTTTAACTTTGAATATATTACTTATTGACCTTTTCTCTTCAATTTGTGATATATAAAACTTTGGTGAGTAAATTAATTATTTACTTTTTACTAGACACTTGAAAATGGGGGGGGCGTGAATTAAAAAAAACGTTTGTCTAAAATATTATATTCGGTTTATTGGAAAGAGCATAAAATTTCACATTGATCCTGCAAATATCGTAAAAATAGAATCAATAGAAAAATTTTGATAGATTTTTAAAGTTTAAAAATTGAAAAATATTGAGGTCGTAAAATTCATTACTGTTTTTAAAAAAATAAAAAAATATTTCTATTACTTTTAAAACAACTTTAATAGTTTATTTTGGAAGTATAATCCATAAAGAAAATAAACAACCCACTTTTAAAAGAGAAATTACGAGATTTTTATATTTTATTCGCAGTTTCGTGATAAGGGTGTCAAAAATTCTGATACATCTACTAGATTGGAGTGTTTATTCGTTGTAAACGTACCCTACAACCTATAAATGTCGACTTTTCCAATGTGAATGGTAAGCTGGACTTATGTAAAAAATAACAAAAAGATATACCAAACTGACTTTTTCGTTTAAAAATGGAATTATTTCCTTTTCGTTATTAACTTTTTTCTTTTTTTTAATAAATATTTTGTGTTTTATATACATAAAGTAAATGTTACTGTTTTGATTATATTCGTTTTTTTTGGGGGGGGGGGCACAATTAAAAAATTAAGAAAGATTAAAACGAAGCAAAATTTAAGTTTCCGTTCATTTTTACAACCGTAAAACATCGCATACTCAGCAAGTTTTATCGTAATTTATAAGCATTATGTTGAAACACTAAATCATTTTATTTATTTTTTTGCATAATTAATGATGGAAGTATTTTTCTGTTTATTTTCTGAACATCTGTTAAAAAAAAATAATTTGTACATTCTCTTGAAAAAAAGAATCAAATTTTTCTCTACTTTCACATAACTATTTACAGTGTTCACGTAAAGCATTCATCTGTTCTTTTTATAATAAAAATTCCGTTTTCAAAGAGAAACGTTTACTCACAAATTTCTTTAAAAAAAAAAAAAAAAAGTGCAAGTTTTCTTGAAAAAACAACTTTCACCTAACAATTTATGGTAAAAAAATTAATCTTTTTTTGGGGAAAAAATAACAACTTTTATATATATAAACATTCATGTTCGCCCTCTGAACATCACATGGATATTATTTCTCTTTGTTTAGAAATTCTGCTCTCAGTCCATAATCTGAATCATCATTTTTAAAAATAAAACAATCGCTCGCTTCAAAGATCTGATCGAACTCAAATAAAGTTAGTAAATACAGTTACGCTTAACCTTTAACACACAGAGTTCTCCTGATTCTTAAATAAACAACTTGACACCAAGTGGTTTTGTCTTTCTTCCTAACGGGGGAGGGGGTATCAACCTCCCCACACCCTTACTTCCTTACATATATATATATAATATATATATATGTGTATGTATGTATATATAATATATATATGTGTATGTATGTATATATAATATATATGTGTATGTATGTATATATAATATATATGTGTATGTATGTATATATAATATATATGTGTATGTATGTATATATAATATATATGTGTATGTATGTATATATAATATATATGTGTATGTATGTATATATAATATATATGTGTATGTATGTATATATAATATATATGTGTATGTATGTATATATAATATATATGTGTATGTATATATAATATATGTGTATGTATGTATATATAATATATGTGTATGTATGTATATATAATATATATATGTGTATGTATGTATATATAATATATATATGTGTATGTATGTATATATAATATATATATGTGTATGTATGTATATATAATATATATATGTGTATGTATGTATATATAATATATATATGTGTATGTATGTATATATAATATATATATGTGTATGTATGTATATATAATATATATATGTGTATGTATGTATATATAATATATATATGTGTATGTATGTATATATAATATATATGTGTATGTATGTATATATAATATATATATGTGTATGTATGTATATATAATATATATATATATGTGTATGTATGTATATATAATATATATATATATGTGTATGTATGTATATATAATATATATATATATGTGTATGTATGTATATATAATATATATATATATGTGTATGTATGTATATATAATATATATATATATGTGTATGTATGTATATATAATATATATATATATGTGTATGTATGTATATATAATATATATATATATGTGTATGTATGTATATATAATATATATATATGTGTATGTATGTATATATAATATATATATATATATGTGTATGTATGTATATATAATATATATATATATATGTGTATGTATGTATATATAATATATATATATATATGTGTATGTATGTATATATAATATATATATATATATGTGTATGTATGTATATATAATATATATATATATATGTGTATGTATGTATATATAATATATATATATATATGTGTATGTATGTATATATAATATATATATATATATGTGTATGTATGTATATATAATATATATATATATATGTGTATGTATGTATATATAATATATATATATATATGTGTATGTATGTATATATAATATATATATATATATGTGTATGTATGTATATATAATATATATATATATATGTGTATGTATGTATATATAATATATATATATATATGTGTATGT